>NC_042616.1:454997769-455304109 GCF_901001135.1 Rhinatrema bivittatum
TCCCCAAAATACCTTCAAACCATCCCGTTAGAGAAGTATCCACCCCTGCATTTTCTGCCAATTCTTCAGAGATGGCAGTCAGGCCTCGTAAGGTCATGGTGACTGTACCGTCTGGGGCAGTGTTATTAGGGATATATGTACAACATTCTTCCCCCAACATTACGCATACCCCACACTTGTCTGTGGATATCATGTCCAGGACCATCCTATTTTCCCAGGTCATCCTGCTAGTGGCTTCTAACTGTTCGACTAGTCCTTTCACAGCCTCGCGGGTATAATTGATAAACTGCTGCTGGTTGTAGAATATGTAATTGATCCAGTCCACATTTTTATTTATCATGATCCACCACAGGATAGACTCAAATCCTGCAGCTATCTGATTTCTTGCTTTAAATTCATCAGGAACCCCCCTTGGGACCCCTATTGCATCCAAGTATATTCTGTCATCAAAAGATCCTTTAACCTTATTGTCCCTTTTATCTAATAGTTCTGTTATGTCAGCGCTCCTTTTCTGTCTCCCCCCTTCCTTCTCTTGTTCTGTTTTGAATGCTAGGGTGAAGGGAATCACCAATTGTACAACTGCACAGGTGCCAGACCACTTGGAGGGTAACGTTGCCCACAGTCTTCTTCCTCCCCAGTACCACCACAAGTTCATTCAGGCCACTTGTAGGTTGGAGTAATTTCCGCTGTCTTCTAGCCCTTCAATTCCTTCTAACCCTGTCACATTTCTAATGGTCCAGCAGACACTCAGTTCTCCTATATGCTGAGTATACATTGACCCCTGCCTTGAGAGGCAGGCCATATGTTCCCCAGAGCCTGGAGAGAAAACTGGAGGTGTGTGCCGGCTTTGTGACTTCAGGGCTGGGAATTTGATGGCCATCTGAGTACAGCTAGCATCACCCCAGGATTTTTCTTCTTGGTACAAGGCCAGGAACCACCTCATCTCTTCAGGGGTGTCATCCCACCCAAAGGGAAATGGCACTAATTTTGTAGTTAGTTTCCCCGCAGTGCATGCATAGCAGTTGCTTTTGTTCAAAGTTTTTGCTGTATACTTCACCCATTCCATCCAAATATTCATTTCTCCATATCCTGTCTCTGTTTCTAAGGTTTTACCTAGCTCTTCCACAGCCATTGTCTTTACTATTTTGGGGTCATTCAGGGGTGGTTCAAATGGTTTTATGGGGGACGTATCTCCCCAGGAGTGATTCCTTATCTCTTCTACCAACAGGATCCTGAATCTTGCTACGGGATCCGTTCCTGCCACACTTGCCCCCAACCCGTAGGACTTTTCTACGGAGGATCCCACCAGAGCGTCCAACAAGGGAGGAAGATTCAGAACCAATGTCAGGAAGTATTTCTTCACGGAGAGGGTGGTGGATGCCTGGAATGCCCTTCCGGAGGAATTGGTGAAGACCAGAACTGTGAAGGACTTCAAAGGGGCGTGGGATAAACACTGTGGATCCATAAAATCAAGAGGCCGTCAATAAAGAGTGGGTGGCTCGCCAGAATGACGGCTACTGCCTGGAGATAATACCCTTATTCAATAAACATACACATGGTTACTGTGACTCCAACATCGCTCTAAGCTACAACAGCAAGAGGAAATGTGGAAAAAAGGATTCGCACTCACAAAGCGGGGAGTAGCTGGCTTGTTACAGCGGTTACTACCCCAAACCAAATAAGCCTGATACTTCACTTTCAATGCATATCCAGCATAGCTCTCTGCTTCAACGGCAGGGGAGAAGAAAAACTGATACTTCACGCATATCCAGCATAGCTCTCTGCTTCAACAGCAGGGGAGAAGAAAAACTGATACTTCACGCATATCCAGCATAGCTCCCTGCTTCAACGGCAGGGGAGAAGAAAAACTGATACTTCACGCATATCCAGCATAGCTCTCTGCTTCAATGGCAGGGGAGAAGAAAAACTGATACTTCACGCATATCCAGCATAGCTCTCTGCTTCAACGGCAGGGGAGAAGAAAAACTGATACTTCACGCATTTCCAGCATAACTCCCTGCTTCTATGGCAGGGGAGAAGAAAAACTGATACTTCACGCATATCCAGCATAGCTCCCTGCTTCAACGGCAGGGGAGAAGAAAAACTGATACTTCACGCATATCCAGCATAGCTCCCTGCTTCAACGGCAGGGGAGAAGAAAAACTGATACTTCACGCATATCCAGCATAGCTCTCTGCTTCAACGGCAGGGGAGAAGAAAAAAGGATTCGCACTCACAAAGCGGGGAGTAGCTGGCTTGTTACGGCAGTTACTACCCCAAACCAAATAAGCCTGATACTTCACTTTCAATGCATTTCCAGCATAGCTCTCTGCTTTAACGGCAGGGGAGAAGAAAAACTGATACTTCACGCATATCCAGCATAGCTCTCTGCTTCAACGGCAGGGGAGAAGAAAAACTGATACTACACGCATATCCAGCATAGCTCCCTGCTTCAACGGCAGGGGAGAAGAAAAACAACCAATAAGGGCTGAATAACATATTCTGGGTAAAACAAATAAGCATGGGTGTAGCTTGCTTATTGCGGCGGTTACTACCTCTACTACCCCTAACTAATCAAGCTTGATATTTCACTTGGATGCAGCTCCATCACTGCTCTCTACATTAATGGTGGGGGTGGAAGGGAAATAGAACCAAAGAGCTAAGAGAAACAGATAAGTATGAGAAAAAATGTGTGAAGCTTGCTGGGCAGACTGGATGGGCCATTTGGTCTTCTTCTGCCGTCATTTCTATGTTTCTATGTTTCTATTCTCTCCAAGCATCTGGCTTCACTGTTATTATTATGGGGTTACACTCTAAGTTCCCACACTCACCAGGGGATTTTCCTCTAATTAAACTCAAGTACTTCAGAAGGGGTTTCTCTCTAATAGATGGTGGGTCTCCCCAATTGCTGGCTGTATTCCACCACACAGCATTCCAGCTGTGGCATGGATTGTTAGGGGCAAAGATTTGCAAATGGATCATTGGATCATCTGGGCACATATATATATATATATCAACTTTGCTTAATTTTCTCTGTTCTTCGACAGTCCCACACTTCAATACCTGACAAGCATCAAAAATCAAAGTGAAGGATGCATTACCTCGAGTCACATTGAACCATTGTTTCACTGGATAACCTTTACCTTCAAGGAGCCTGTCCTGAGCCTGGTAATGGTTCAGGTTCCGAGGGTGGTAATTTGCCCGGGTGGGTATCCAGCAGGACAGTGTACAAGTATCCCCACTATCAATTGTGCTTTCCCCATCCTCATTTTCTTTTAATCCTCCTAACCACCTTTGTTTACACATACACCAGTAAATTGCAGGTACTATTATTACCAGCAAGGCTGCTATATCTATTTCTAATCCCTCTCCCCACATAGACTTGGATATTTTTCAGCTACCCCTTTAAAAGAATATTCTCGGAATAACCCCAAAAAGGTGCAAATCTCTCATACGAATTATTCCAAAGAATTCGATCACCCTCGTTCCCCTTCTTCTCAAGAAGTTTAACAATTGATTTGTGGCTCTCTTCACATTTTCTTCCTTTTTCCCTGAGACTAGCAAGACATCTACATACTACATAAGAACATAAGAAATTGCCATGCTGGGTCAGACCAAGGGTCCATCAAGCCCAACATCCTGTTTCCAACAGTGGCCAAACCAGGGCACAAGAACCTGGCAGTTACCCAAACACTAAGAAGATCCCATGCAATTAATAGCAGTGACTATTCCCTAAGTAAACTTGATTAATAGCCATTAAGATTAATTCCCAGGGGTAATGGGAATGTTTCCAGAACCTGTTCCAACACTTGTCCAAACAAGTTAGAAGATTCCGTAAATCCCTGGGGAAGAACCTTCCACCTGTACTGTTGTTTTCTTCCAGTACAAGGGTCTTCCCACTCAAATGCAAACATATCCCTACTATCTTCTGCTAAGGGACATGCCAAAAAGGCATCCTTCAAATCTATGACGCTAAACCACTTATGTTCCTGGGGGATTTTGCTTAACAGAGTGTATGGGTTCGGGACCACCGGGTGTCTGACTTGCACTACCTTATTCAATTCCCTCAGATCCTGCACTAATCTATAAGTCCCGTCGGGCTTTCTTACAGGGAGAATTGGGATGTTATACGGGGACATGCAGGGCTCAGTCAGCCCATCCTGCAACAACTTTATTACTGGCTGTAAACCCTTCTTTCCTTTAAGGGAGATAGGGTACTGTCTCCTGCACACCACCCCTTCTCCTTCTTTTAGTTTAATTTGTAAAGGTGCTATGTTTAACCCTCCCCGATTGCCATCTCGCACCCAGACCTCTGATTCTATTTCGGCCTCATCTTGGGGTGTAAATGGATTCATGTGGACAACCAATTGGTCTCCTTCCACTTGGATATGTACTTCTAATTGGGTTAACAAATCCCTTCCTAACAGATTACACCCTGCTTCTGGTATATAGAGAAGATTTCCCCTGATCTCCCTACCCTGGCTTCTTATATTCGTTTCTTCTAACACTTTGACTGAGAATTGTTCTCCTTTTACCCCCGAGACTACCAGTCTTTGTGGCGTTATGCCGAACCCTACTGGTAAATCTACAGCTGAAGATCTGGCAGCTCCTGTACCCACTAAAAAGACTACTTCCTCTTTTTCCGGTCCCACCTCCAAATTTACCAAGGGCTCTCGGTAGGACCTAAAAGTAAGTAGCCCCTGACTCCCCTAATCGCTATCATTTTCCACCACTGAGAAAACTCTTTCTTCTCTCAGTATTTGGGGACACTCTCTCTTAAAGTGCCCTACCTGCCTGCAATGAAAACCCCCTGCCCGATTAGAATCCCATCCTTCTCGGGTTCCTGGCAGAGGGGATCCCATCCCTCTCTACCCCCTTATGCCAGGGGTAGCGAGCCCCTGGACTTTTATTGAAGTTTCCTTGCCGGGAATAGCGAACTCCTGGACTGAAGCCTCTTTCTCTCTGTTGGCCCCGTCCCTCTAACATTCCCTTTCCCCAAGGGATCCTTTTTCTGTTTGTTTTCTGGCGGGCAAGTAGGGTGCTTTTTTATTATCTCATTTACTGTATTTACCATAATCCTTCCTTTCTGCCTCTGTTTCTCTTCCTCCCTCCTTACAAACACTTTCTGTGCTTCTTTCAATAACTCCTCTATGGGTTTCTCGTTCCACCCTTCCAGTTTCTGCAACTTCTTTTGAATATCCGGCCAGGACTTTGTGACAACATTTATTTTTAATAATCCCTGTCTTATGGAATCATCTACTGGCAGGCCAGAGTATTGCCTCATCCTGGCCCTAACGCGTTCTGAAAACGCTGAGGGAGTTTCATCATGTTCCTGTTGAATTTCAAAAACCTTTGCAGCATTTTGGCTCCTCAGCACTGCCTCTTTTATTCCTCTTACTATTAGGTTTCGCAAATCACTCATATGACCCCTACCTACTTGTTCATTCTGATCCCATCCTGGATACCGAATGGGATACTTTTGAGCTGCAGGGGGATCTCCGTCTCCCTGGTGTTCCCGTTCCCATATCTTCATTCCGGCTGCTCTAATCATAGCCCTTTCCTCTGCCATGAACAGAATTCCCATAATAGATATTAATTCTCCCCACGTGTAAATATTAGGGCCCAGGAACTGGTCTATCTGCTCTGCCAGCCCTGCAGCTTCTCGCCTGTCAATTCTTATTTTAATATCAGAGGCAAAAATGATCTCTAGAAATGAAGGTTAACTCTTTAGGGAGCATTACATTAAACACAATTCTTTTAAGCTTGGCAAAGCTACAAGGGGCTAGGGGCTTTAATTAGCAGCATTTTTTGATAATTAGCAGCATGAAGTGGTCTAAATAAACATTTAAAGCAACTTATATTTCTTATTCCATATAGATATGAAATAGCAACATTTAAACTCTACTTCTCACAATTGTATCATGACAGCAAAGCAATCTCTACTTCAGTCTGAATACCATTCATTCCCATAAAAATAGCTTAAAGAATTAGCTGTTTCATAGATATTAGACACTGAGAATGAAAATCATTAGTGCTATATGCATAGGGCAGATTTCTGAGCTAGGAGGAAAAATAATGCCTTTGTTTACGAGGTAAAATGCCCCCAACCCCAGCCTCACCATTTCACACAGAGTGCCCTTGGCTGTGCGCATTTAACCTCCCTCTCACACTCAGTATGCCTTTCCCCATTGTGCCACATTCAGGACATCTTTTCCCACATTCAGAGCACCCATCCCCAATAACCAGTGTCCACCAGTACATCATCATGTGCTACTCTCCTCCCTTCAGCAAGACCTGTCCCCTACCTCTCACGCTCAGCATGCTGGCTCCCACTATCATGGACTGAGCAGTGAGCACAGGCCTTGCACGTTCAAGACATCACTCTGACTGTGTGACCGGAGCCATCTCACGCGATCAGCCCAGCAATGCACACGTTTCTCAACTTGGCTTTCTTCTCTTAAGTGGACCAATGCCTAAGAGCATTATAATAAAAATATTTTTTTTAATTCTGTGAAAGTATTTGTACAAAATAATTAAGGTCCCAAGTCTGCTCTTACAAGTTTCCCCAAGATCTCTCCCGAGCGATCTGTGTGTGCCCGACTGGCATGGTGTAATATGATGTAACAAACATATGGAAATAAAACTAAAGAAGGCGACAGATGCAGAATCAGAGTCAGCTTTCCAGGGTCAAAGAGAGTCCCCAGAGACCTGAGGTGAAAAGGGCAGACCACGGGCTATGAGCAAAGAGGACGCAGATCCCGGTCTCTTAGATCCTGGGGGATTTGTCGGCTGGCTACATGTCATAAAAGGGATCTTTCATTTTCTGTTTAAACTGATTTTTACCCAAAAGCTTTTGAGTTTTATAAAACCATTATTCTTTGGGGGGGGGGGGGGGGTCCATTGTCCCACAGTTGTACGAATATTTTTTGTGCCCAAACTTTACTGCCGATGTAGCAAGGAGTTTTGTGTATAAAAATGTGCATGTAGGTTAGAGCTAATGTTGGCATTTGCTATTACTGCCAATGCAGTGAGGTGTTCAAGCTTAAGTCAGGTTTTTCATAGCGATGGAAATTTAACTCCTAGTCCGAAGGGCAGTAAAGTTTCCAAGGCCAATGTTAGTCTATGAGTGGAAGCTGGAGTTCCAGTGCCAGGTCCTTTAACTGGAATTTTATGCGCAGAAAACATGCTTTGTACAGAAAAAGCTTGTTTTCTGTGCATAAAAATATGATTTATGTGCAAAAAAAATTGGTGCCAAAAATTTATTTTGTCAAATATATCAATTGATCATCAACGAAGGTTCACAACATTCAATAGAAATTTCAAAAAACTGAACCTCGTATAAAATACTCATAAATTTCACAGCAAAATTCTTCTGAAATTACATAAAGTGAAAGGTGGTGGTTTCATATATTTCCACGGCAGGAACCATGCAGGTTGTCCCATCCTTATGATTTAATCATAAACCAACCAACCTTCTGCCTCTTTTTTTGAATTATGTGAAATGATGTGAAATTTATAGATTGTCAAAGTGCACTTATAACGTCACGTGTTTTTTTTCAATTTTAAAATGTGCCCTAAACGGCTTTTCTATATATATATGCAGACCGCTGGAACTAAAACTTAGCTGTATTTAGATGACGCTGCTTCATTGAACCCTTTTTTTTTCGGTGAGGAGGCTTGACTGCCTGAATAAACCGCGGGAGTAACAAAGTGGAATAAGTTTGGTTATCCAAACTGGAACAGCGTGAGACAAAGATATACCCACTCCTGAAGAAGGATCCAGTTCGAAACTTGCGCAAGTCGGGTTCAATGAAGCAGCGGATAAACATGGCATCTAACTACAGCTAAGTTTTGGTTCCGGCAGTCTGCACATATATATAAAAAAGCTGTTTAGGGCACATTTTAAAATTGAAAAAAACCACGTCACGTTATAAGTGCACTTAAAAAATGTATTTTGTGCATATTTTATGCAAAGAAAGCATGATTTGTGCACAAAACATATGTACATAAAATATGATGTATATATGTAAATCATGCTTTTATGCACGTGAAACATTTTATTTATACATATTTGTGGATATGTGAGCATTTTTAAACTCTAGATGCATCAGCTTACTGCATTGGGAGTTAAAACAATTTTTTAATGTGTGCATTAAGACATGGTGCATTCAATTTCAGGGCACAGTTTTAACCCTCAGCTTATTATATTGGAGTGGATGAAGCAACCTGAGTGCTGTGATCTCACTTTCCCAGAGATTTCACAAGGTGACATTCAGGCAGTGAACAAAGAGCAAGTTATTTCCATGTCAGAGTCTTCATTGCGAACACATGGGAAGCAGTTAAGATGAGAGCAAGAAAGGCTGAAGCCAGGGAGCTTAGCACACACACCCTCTTTATAACAGACCTTGGCCTTTAATAGGTTGAAGATTAATTTCCCCAATTTAGTTCATGTACAATGTTAATTATTATAGACCCCACATTTTGCTACAGTTATCAATTTGTCATACTAGCCATGGGAGTTATGACTTATAGAGCTATGCACCCTAAACTCTGATCCTGTCAAAACTCAACAACCAAGGACTTTGACCTCTAAAGGATAGTGAATGCTGTAGGTAGTAGAACTGGTGGCTCAGGAGGCAGAGCTCTTCCCTCTGTGTCAGTATTGAACCTACACTCTGCATGGTGCTAGCAATGCTGAAAGCAGTATTGATGGTTCCACTGTGATGTAAAATCTAGATTCTATATACTCTGAAAAGATTAAAGAGCCAATGGTAGTTTTCAAGAGTAAGGATTTTAATCCCATTATAACTGCTAAGCGGAAGGGGCCTATACAAACTATGTGGGGTCTGGGCAGATGGAAATCGTCAGGACTTTCCATCCCTGCACTGCTTCCACTGTCAGCAATACTCCTTTGGCATGATTCCACCTCTGGGTACTTCACAGGACATAAAGGGAAGGGAGAGATGGGCCCAGTGGAGGACATGGGTTTCCATCTCACCTATGAGCCTCAGCATTTCTGCCAGCCAACCTTAACTTCTTGATGTCATGCAGGATGATGAGCGTCCCAATGCCCCATCTGCTAGTGTCGTGGCAGGGGCACTACTCATATCATGCTCATTCTCTCACATAACAATAGTAGTGCCACACAACACCGTGTGACACACAGAGCGTGGCAGTGACAGCATTAGCCGGCATCATGCAGGGTGCATAATGCAGAATATTCTTCTAACACATCTGTAAGTGCATGCCACCAGCACTTCCAGATGTGTCCATATTTACACCATCTGTTAATCTGTGCGAGGCAGTAGAGAGAGGGCCAGATTTACCTCGAAGATGTCCCCCTGCCCACCCTCCCCATTCCTAGGGGGTATAAGTGTTATAATATTCTGCACTTCACACCCTAAATGATACCGGCAAGTACCTTTGCTACTATACCCTCTGTGTCACACATGTGTCCCATATATCTCTCTCCATCGGAAGTGTGTCAAGCTCCAAGGCCTCCAAGGTCTTCAGTAAAATCCCCTGCTCACAAATCAGGCTTCCTTCATCACACACAGTTCTTACTCTGTGCCTCAGCATATAAGGCGGGACACCACAAGGAGCCTGTTTTTTCCATATGTCATACAGAATGGTAAAAAACGTTTGATAAATGAGGCCCATGGATTTTCGTCTCCATTAGCCATTGCTTGACTTTAATTTGGGCAAAAAAACTGCATTCGTGATCAGTAAGTTATGGCTCGGCCATGGCTGGCAGCTGTAGCATTTCCAAAATGCAGATCCACTCGTTAAGGAGAGGGGGAAGCATTATGTGAAAATGGTGCATAGAACAAAACCGGGACAAAGAAAGGTTAAAGCTGGAACACTTCTTCACAGGAAAGAAGAAATAACTGTGACGCTGTTGCTCAACTTAGTGTCCCATATATGCAGATTTATTTAAGGCTGAGCGACCGAGATGGAGGTGCATTAAAAAACAGAGGCAGGGGAGTACAGAAAATAAAAGCAAACTGAGAGAAAATGAGTAAAGAAGAGATAGGAAGAAGAGGAGAGAGAGTGAGAGGGGCTGATGCCAGAGAGCAGGCCACAGAACTGCTGTTTGAGCACGTACGCTCAGATTCCAGTTACAGAAGGCATCTCCTCTCAACCCTGTGACTTCCATAACACCACTTGTTAAAATACCAGCAAGGTGACCTCTGTAGGAGCAGCTTATCTACTGCCCAGCAGGGGGGGGAGGAGGAGAGGATCAGTGGGTCTGTTTCCAGTCTAGTTGTCATCATCCTTCTTCCTGTCTCATTCCTCCCAGCCAGCTTATTGACTAATACAGGGAAATTAAAGGTAGAGAGAGGAAGTGTAATTGGTAAAAGAGTTTGATGCCATTGAAGTCACTGGGGATATGCCATTACCAGGAGGAGGTTAAAAAATAGAGCAGGCTTCCTAAACCTGTCCTGGGGACCCCTACAGTCAGTTGGGTTTTCAGGATATGCACAACAAATATGCATGAGGGGGCCAATTTTCAAATAGTTTAGCTCTTAACTTTTGAAGTTAGGCTCCGAAATTAGCTCTTTTGAAAATGTACTAGGGCTGAGTGCTTACATGTAGGATCCTAAAATGGGGTGGTTACTGGGGCAGAGTTAAGGTAGGGAAACAAAGTTAAGAGCTTAGCACTCATTTTCAGAACTAAGCTCCTAATTTAGGAGCCTAAATCTAGGTAAATTAAGAATGGACTAATTTTAGGGGGGCCTAACGTTTAGGCCCCTAAATTTATGTGAATGTTCAGATAAAACTTAGGATTTTCTAATTTAAAGACCTAAAGTAGGGGCTCAGCTTTTCTTTTAATACCTGCCCCGAGATACATCTGCATACATTGGAGAGCCCATGTATGCAAATCTGCCTTATGCATATCGATAATGGGCATTCTGTAAACCCGAAGAACTACGGAGTCATTAGGGCACATTCTGGAAGCCCTGAAGAAGAGCTATAGTATATCTCTGCACAGGAGGATGTATGTGGTTTCTGAAGATTTCAGACAATTGCAATCCCCAATTGATATCATTTATTTCTATCACAACAAAAAAAAGATCTACCCTAGAAAAAGGGAGTTTCAGTTTGCCAAATAATAAAACACAGCCAAGTGTAATGAGACGGACGATGAAATGCTAAGAGAAATTAGGGAAGCTACCAAATTGGTAGTGCAGTAATAATTGGAGATTTCAATTACCCCAATATTGACTGGGTAAATGTAACATCAGGACACGCTAGAGATATAAAGTTCCTGAATGAAATAAATGGCAGCTTTATAGAGCAATGGGTTCAGGAACCGACGAGAGGGAGCTATTGTAGACCTAATTCTTAGTGGAGCACAGGATTTGGTGAGAGAGGTAATGGTTTATTTATTTATTTATTTATTTATTTATTTATTTAATATACCGACATTCGATCGAGATATCACATCAGTTTCCAGATAACTAAAGGAATAGGGTGGTAACAGCCCTATTTTACATTATAACATGGTTGTGGGGCCTCTTGGGAATAGTGGACCGATGCTTTTTAATATATTTATAAATGATCTGGAAAGAGATACGATGAGCGAGGTGATCAGATTTGCAGATGACACAAAATGATTGAGAATAGTTAAATCACAAGTGGACTGTGATAAATTGCAGGAGGACCTTGCAAGATTAGAAGACTGGGAGTCCATATGGCAGATGAAATATAATGTAGACAAGTGCAAGGTGAAACATACAGGGAAAAATAACCCATGCTGTAGTTATACGATATTAGATTCCATTTTAGGAGTTACCACCCAGGAAAATGATCTGGGCAATCTAGTAGATATTATTTACATTGTAATCATCAGCTCAGTGTGCTACAACAGTCATAAAAGCAAACAGAATGTTAGGAATTATTAGGAAGAGAATGGTGAATAAAACAGAGGATGCCATAATGCCTCTATATTGCTCAATGGTTAGACTGCACCTTGAATACTGTGTGCAATTCTGGTTGCTACATCTCAAAAAAGATATAGTTGCGATGGAGAAGGTACAGAGGATGACCAAAATGATAAAGGGCATGGAATGGCTCCCCTAAGAGGAAAGGATAAAGAGGTTAGGGCTATTCAGCTTGGAGAAGAGATGGCTGAGGGGGGATATGATAAGGGTCTACAAAATCATGAAAGGACTTGAATGGGTAAATGTGAAATGGTTATTTACTCTTTTGATTAATACAAGGACTAGAGAGCACTCCATTAAGTTAACAAGTAGCACATTTAAAACAAATTGGAGAAAAGTCTTTTTCACTCAATGCACAATCAAGTTCTGGAATTTATTGCCAGAGGATGTGGTTAAGGCAACTAGTGTAGTTAAGGTTTGGATAAGTTCCTGGAGAAGTCCATAAACTGCTATCAATCAGTAGGGAATAGCTACTACTTGTTTGCCAGCATTAGTAGCATGGGATTTATTTAATGTTTGGGTACTTGCCAGGTACTTGTAACCTGGATTGGCCACTGTTAGAAACAGGATACTGGGCTTGATGGACCCTTGGACTGACCCAGTATGGCACATCTTATGTTCATAACATGATCAAATTTAAATTAATGACTGGAAAGGGGACAATAAGTAAATCCATGGCTCTAGCACTAAACTTTCAAAAGTGAAGCTTTGAGAAAATGAGAAAAATAGAAAAAAACTGAAAGGTGCAGCTACAAAGGTTATGAGTACACAACAGACATGGACATTGTTAAAAAAAATACCATCTTAGAAGCGCAGTCCAGATGTATTCCATGCATTAAGAAAGGTGGAAGGAAAGCCAATTACCGGTATGCTTAAAAGATGAGGTGAAAGAGGCTATTTTAGCCAAATGATCTTCCTTCAAAAACTGGAAGAAGGATCTATTTGAAGAAAATAGGATAAAGCATAAGCATTGGCAAGTTAAATTTAAACATTGATAAGACATGCTAAAAGAGAATTTGTAAAGAAGTTGATCACAGAGGCAAAAACACATAAAAAATTTAAAAAATATATATATCTAAAGCAGGAAGCCTGCAAGGGAGTTAATTGGGCTGTTAGATGATCAAGAGGTAAAAGGGGCACTTAGGGAAGATAAAGTAATCACGGAAAGACTAAATGAATTCTTTGCTTCGGTATTTACTGAGAAGGATGTTGGGGAGATACCCATTCCAAAAATTGTTTTCAAGAATGAAGATTCAGATGAACTGACCCAAATCATGGTGAACCTGGAAGATGTAGAAGGCCAGACTGACAAACTGAAAAGTATCAAATCAGCTGGACCAGATGGTATATATCCCAAGGCACTGAAAGAATGCCAAAATGAAATTTCAGACCTCTTACAAGTAATTTGTAACCTATCATTAAAATCATCCGTTATACCTGAAGAATGGAAGGCAGCCAATGTAACCCAGATATATAAAAAGGGCTCCAGAGGTGATCCAGGAAACTATAGACGTTGAGCCTGACCTTCAGTGCCAGGAAAAATCATGGAAACTATAATAAAGAATAAAATCACAAAACATATAGATAGACATGATTTAATGGAACACAGACAACATGGATTTACCCAAGGGAAATCTTACAAATATGCTACATTTTTTTGAAGGGATAAATAAGCATGTGGGTAAAGGTGATCCAGTAGATGTGATGTATTTGGATTTTCAGAAAGTGTTTGAGAAAATCCCTCATGAGAGGCTTCTAAGAAAACTAAAAAGACTTAGGATAGGAAGAGATTGCAAACAGACAGGTAATAAACAGTAGGATTAGATGGTCAGTTTTCATAGTGGAAAAGGGTAAACAGTGGAGTGCCTCAGGGATCTGTACTAGGACAGGTGCTTTCTAATATATTTATAAATGATCTGGAAAGAGGTATGATGAATGAGGAAATCAAATTTGTAGATGATGCAAAATTATTCAGAGTAGTTTAATCACAAGCAGATTGTGCTAAATTGTGGGAGGACCTTGCAATTCTGGAAAATTGGGCGTCCATATGGCAGATGAAATATAATGTGGACAAGTGCAAGGTGATGTATATAGGGAAAAATAACCCTTGCTGTTGTTACTCAAGTTTTATCTTAGGAGTTACCACCCAGGGAAGAGATCTAGGAGTCATAATGGATAATGCATTGAAATCATCAGCTCAGTATGCTGTGGCGGTCAAAAAAGCAAACAATGTTAGGAATTATTAGGAAGGGAATGGCAATAAAATGGTGGGTGTCATAATGCATCTGTATTGCTCTATGGTGAGACCGCAGCTTGAAATCTGTGTGCAATTCTGATTGCCACATCTCAAAAAAATTATAGTTGCACTAGAGAAAGTGCAGAGAAGGATGACTAAAATGATAAAGGGCATGGAACAAATCTACTATGAGGAAACGCTAAAGAGGTTAGGGCTGTTCAGCTCGGCGAAGAAATGACTGAGGGGGATATGATAGAGGTCCATGAAATCATGAAAGGACTTGAATAGGTTAATGTAAACTTGTTATTTACTCTTTCAGATAATAGAAGGCCTAAGGGACACTCCCTGTTCTGCACTTAAAACATTTTTCATCTTACCTTGTAGCTCTTTCATTGCCTTTTCTCCTAGCTTTTGGCCTGGTTCGTAAAGGCATTTTCCTATAGACACAGAATGGGAAAAATGCCTTAGTGAATCAGGCCCAACTTTTGTGAGCTGGATATGAGGACTGTGATGAGAAGTGAGTGACTGGACAGTAACAAGGTTCAGAGCCTTGACAGTGTTATTACTGTTTGCAAGTTTCATCCTTGTGCTAATTCTACCATCTCTCCTGAAGTTATAAAAAAAACAATTTCAAAATTATTACCCGATAATCACAATCATGGTCAGGGATCAGTATTGACCAAGATGTTCAAAGGAACGGCGTGGACTAGCACCAAGACCTGAGACAAGTCCCTGACTCTGTACTTTCTGTAACCTGTACCTTTACTTATTATTTTGTAAGTTTTCCTCTTTTCCTACCCTTGTATTTTAATTATATTCTGTATATTACTTTAGCAATACATGTAAAATTTTCATGCCAATAAAGTTATCTGAATCTGAGCACAAACCTTACCCCTTGGACTTCAGCTTCTGTTCTATGAATCTCTTGGGCCATCTTTTAAACTTAAACAGTATCTTAAGGTAGGAACACTGCAATCTTGTTTACATTTTTCCTCAAAGGTTTGGACCTGGAATAGAATACAACCTCAAGAAAGAGTAAAACCTGCATTGGATTTTGGACCTATCTGACTCTGGACTTACACTGCATCACCTTGAAAGAAGGGTCTCAGATTTACATAAGAACTACAATTCTAAATATTTCTAAATAGCATTTAGGACTTAATCTAGAATTTCATATTATGCCCTTCTAATTCATTGTGCATTTCTGTGATGGATCTGATTGGGTATTGGCAATCAGGAATGATTCTATCCTTTCTTCTGCTATTATCTCCCTTTCCCACCACACAGAGCTCTAGAGATGTTCTTAGTAGCTTGTTGAAGGTTGGAAAATGCCTGGAATTTATCACCCTTAGTGACAACTCAGAGTGATCCAGTCTTGAGAGACTATATGGCAGGGGTCCTGCTCCCTGCCACTTCAGAGTAACCTGCCACACTATGTTAAGTTATTTGGAGAGGGTCAGGCAGCCAGGAATCTTCTGTGCTACTCACAAGCTGTAAGAGATGGATCAACACAGATCTTATGGAGTCACTGGGGCAAGGCCATAACTTTCATATTATTGGACTCAGGAAATCTTTGTTGTTGACACAAGGTGATAGCTTAAAGGAAAAGAGAAATAGCAATTTTGAGTATCAGTATTTTAATACCTTGGCAAATACTTGTGTTCTTTACAAGTCAATAAAGCAAACTGAATTGAACTCAGGAGGAGAGGGTAAAGTATTATGTCTCCATTATATGTTTCTTATACACAGCTTTTACAGATAGCTTAACTCTGTTTTTACTTGCCGACAGAGGAGGCTACTTCTTCAATCCAAACTTTATTAACATATAACACAAATAACAGAGTCTTACTGGGTATCAAATCAGGATTAAAGCAATTATTGCAGTCTAGGCCATAGAAATAGGGTGACCAACCGGACAGTCCAGTTTTCCAGAGACTTGTACAGTGTCCAGTTACAAGGGTAACCATACACTGCAAAACCTGGTCAAGGCAGCAAGGAAAGTTCATCTACTGTGGCAGTGGCTGTGTCAGGGGCCAATCAGATTAGGCATAGCTGTGAAGCCTGGGGCACAATCAGCTGTGAAGCCTGGGGCACCAATCAGCAGTGAAGCCTGGGGCACCAATCAGCTGCATGCTCGCTCTTTGGACTGCTGGCGCAGACTCCTGCAGCTACAGAAGTGTCAAGAGCAGGCTCAGCTTGTGAAAGGTGCGTTCTTGGTGTTAATTCGAAGTTTGAACTGCTCATCCCTCCTCTCTCTCTCTTAATTTGCTTGGCCAGTCCAGCTGCAGCCTGCTGCCCTACCTTTACTCCCACTGAGCCCCTCTAGTGACTGAGGCACCTGCTGCGGTCGCTCCGACCCTAGCTTTTTCTCTGGGGTGGGGTGGTGCATGCTGTGCCGGGACCAGCCGCATTCCCACCATCTGTTTCCCTCTCAGCTCGTGTTTCAGGCCCGCGGTGGCCGTATTGTCACTGTGATTGCCTGCTGATCACTGCAGGCTATTCTTAATGGCATCCGTTCATTAGCTCTCATTGTCAAGTCTGAACCTGGCCAGTTGTTTCAGCCTCGCACTGTGTTGCTTCACCAGCCTGCTGGTCCCTCCCCTGTTTTCTGTTCTTTTGTTGACGCTACTGGTGCCCCCCTCCTGCTGATAGCAGCCTTTTTTTTAATTCTACTGGCTGGTATTTCTGTAGCTGAAACAAACAATCCAGGTACCAGCAGGTCACAGCGGCCTGCGTAGTCTTCTTCCTGTCACATCCACCCACCCTGCTATGGAAATTCCCATGTTAGCTTTGGGCCATCTCCTAACCCCCTCTTCACCCACCCACCAACCAACTTTTCCACAGACCAGGACTGGACGGGTGAGGGAAGGGTGCCGCCTCCTTCTAATTTGTCCCCTCCGCTCCAGAACATGCCTCCTCACTCTCTTTTCCATCTGTTCTTTGTGCCACCACTGTCTCTCTTCCCTCTCCTCTGTCCCCCTCCTTTGTTTTTCTCTCTTATCCCTCCCTTTTTCCCTCCTCTGCAGCTTAAGCAACTCTTGGCCCTCACCTCTCCGAAGTCAGAGGGCATTTGCCACTAGACTGCCTGAGGTGCAGAAGTTAGAATAGCCGGCAGTTGTTGCTAGGAAGTCTGAGCTACAGGTCCGTTCCCTAATCCCATGCTTCTGGTCACAGCACCTGAGAGGAGGCAGAAGACCACAAGAAAACAGCCACTGAGAACTGTGCTTGCTCAGGTCCCACCCTCTTTTCTCACAGTTTCTAATCACAGTACAGGGAGGGCTGCAGCAGCTCAGCTCAGCTCTCCGATGTACTGTTGGTTCTGCCCCCTGAACAGCAGACAAAGGTGACAGGAACAGCAGGGCATGAGCCCCTCCCATCAAGCCCAAAAAAAGCGAGTAGGAAAAAAAAAAAAAACCCTCCAAATAAGCTATCCTTGAGTTTAAAAAAAAAAAAAAAAAAAAAAGCGATTCCCGAAAAAAATCAAGGCCAAGCTCGCGAGGTTGGCAACACTGCTCCCAAACACCCCTGTTTCAGTCAGAGTTAACCCTTTAGGACCAGCAGCACTGAATACAACAGAAGTTATGAATGTGTAGGCAGGCCACCAGTTGGCAGTATAATAGCAAATACAGAAACCATGCAAAGCAAAGCCTGAACAGTAGCATCGATAACAGAAACTAGGCCTGCGCATTCATTGCTCCATTCTTTTCATTCGTTTCGGCAGTACACCCGTATCTGATGAATGGTTAGTAGGTGCGCCAAAACAGATGGTGTGCGCATATGTATGCTCCGACTACACATGTGTGCAACATCTGTTTTAGTGCACCTACTAACCATTCATCAGATACGCGTGTACCACTGAAATGAATGGAGCAATGAATGCACATCCCTAAAAACAGACAAGTTGCTGTGGAAACAGGACAATAGTGAATAAACCAGGAAAGCACCTGTTCTTCTTCATCTCTTCGTCTGCCCACCTGTTTTTTTCCTTGCCTTCCTGCCCTGCCTTTCCTTTCAGATGGATACTTGGTATTGACCTCAGCCTGCCTCCTGAAAATTCCTGAACACCGCCTGCCAGTGACACCAGCCTGCTTCCAGATTCACCTGTACTACATTTACTCTGGCCCTGCGACCTTTACAGACCTTCTGACCACCAGCAGATGCCCCCACCTGAGAGGATCATAGGCTGATAAAGGCCTGCTGACAGTGGGGACCTGCAAGGCTCTCCCCTGCAGATTTTACCAACTCAAAGGGTCCCTAAGTTCAACAGATTGCTGAGGTCATGGACCCAGTGCACTTAACATCCCTGCAGGCTATTCCGGGTCATACCCACACAAAACCAGCAGAAAATACTGGAAATCCTAGCGGCCACCATGGACAGACTATCTACACGACTGGATGTACTCACTCTATAGCAAACCCACCATCTCTGGCACCAGGGCCACCAATTCTGGTGGCTCCCAGCCAGCTCATGCTCCAGCTTCTGCTCCACCCCGGTATGCCAGGGGCCCCAATAAATGTATTGGATTTTTAAATGAATGCGGCATGCATTTCATCTTACAAGCAACACTATTCCCTGATGACTTGACTAACAACATATATCTTTTCATTGTTGGATGGAGCAGGTCTAGCATGGGCCTCCCCTCTCTGGGAGCATGCAGCTCCATTACTGCATAATCTGCAGCAATTCATAGACCAATTCAAGATAGTCTTTGAAGAGTCTGGCCGTATGGCCACTATGGGCTCCGACTAACTCCACCTCTGCCAGGACTCCATGACCCTGGCCTAGTACCCCACTGAATTCAGGACCTTGGCAACAGAGCTCAACTGGTGGGAGGACTGTCTCATCACATCTTCCTTGAGGGCTTCTCCCCTAAAATCAAGGACGAGCTTGCTGCTCGGGACCTCCCAACCTTCTTAGAGGGAATTATCGCGTTCACCAGGAAATTTGACCGCCACCTCCAGCAGAGGGCATGAGAGGTTCATCCTCCGAGTAAAACATTACTTTCAAATCCCGGTTCCAACGGCCAATTTCACCTTTGACTCCTGCTTTCCCGGTATCTTCTGAAGAACCCATACAGATGGGCCACAGGCATCTAGCCCCTGAGGAGAGGCTCCGCCAAAGGCAGCAGGGCCTGGGTTTACATTGTGCTGATCAGGGACATCTCGTGGCCCATTGCCCACTGAAAGCAGGAAACTCCAACACCTAAGGTCTGGTGGGAAAATGACCCTAGGCCTTACTATTCCAGTTCAGAGTAGTTAAATCACAAGCAGATTGTGATAAATTGCAGGAAGACCTTGTGAGACTTGAAAATTGGGCATCGAAATGGCAGATGAAATTTAATGTGGATAAGTGCAAGGTGATGCATAAAGGGAAAAATAACCCATGCTATAGTTGCACAATGTTAGGTTCCATATTAGGTGCTGCAACCCAAGAAAGAGATCTAGGCGTCATAGTGGATAACACATTGAAATCATCGATTCAGTGTGCTGCGGCAGTCAAAAAAGCAAACAGAATGTTGGGAATTATTAGAAAGGGAATGGTGAATAAAACGGAAAATGTCATAATGCCTCTGTATTGCTCCACAGTGAGACCGCACCTTGAATACTGTGTACAATTCTGGTTGCCGCATCTCAAAAAAGATATAATTGTGATGGAGAAGGGCGACCAAAATGATAAGGGAAATGGAACAGCTCCCTATGAGGAAAGACTAAAGAGATTAGGACTTTTCAGCTTGGAGAAGAGATGGCTGAGGGGGGATATGATAGAGGTGTTCAAAATCATGAGAGGTCTAGAACGGGTAGATGTGAATCGGTTATTTACTCTTTCAGATAATAGAAAGACTAGGGTACACTCCATGAAGTTAGCACATTTAAAACTAATCGGAGAAAGTTCTTTTTGACTCAGCGCACAATTAAACTTTAGAATTTGTTGCCAGAGATGTGGTTAGTGCAGTTAGTATAGCTGTGTTTAAAAAAGGATTGGATAAGTTCTTAGAGGAGAAGTCCATTACCTGCTATTAATTAAGTTGACTTAGAAAATAGCCACTGCTATTACTAGCAACAGTAACATGGAATAGACTTAGTTTTTGGGTACTTGCAGGTTCTTATGGCCTGGATTGGCCACTGTTGGAAACAGGATGCTGGGTTTGATGGACCCTTGATCTGACCCAGTATGGCATGTTCTTATGTTCTTACTTCCCGCAACCATAGAGTTGGTTTCCATCGGTTTCTCCATACAGGTTTTGTGAATTCGGGTTTGGATGGGAACTTCATTATGAAGGAACTTGTCGATCAGTTTCTTGCCCCATTCAAAGGGATTCTCCTCTGATAATCTCTTCCATCCACGGAGACCCTCTTCCTGGCCAAATCAACTTGAGTACACCAGTGGTGTACTCTGGGTCTCCTCCACCAGGAAAGAATTAGTTTTCTTGTGATCCCCAGGGCCATTCATCCCATTATCCTTGAATTATCTTGGCTTCAAGAACAACATTCCCAATTTGACTGGGCTACTCTATAGCTCACCAAGTGGGCCAAGAGTGTATGGATTCCTGAATGGAGCATTTGAACCTTCTCACCGTCTGACCAAGGTAACAGCACTTCCAGGGCTTCCCCCGCAGTATGCAGACTTCGAAGATGTCTTTTCTAAGCAAAAGACTGAAACTCTGCACCTCACTGTTCATATTATTGCAGGATTGAGCTCCTTCCAGATACCACACCTCCACAGGGAAGCATCTACCCCTTGTCACTTCCTGAGATTTGAGCCATGACTGAAATATATCTGGGAAAACTTGAAGCGTGGCTTCTTCTGCCCTTCCTTCTCCTTGGCGGGAGACGGGTTTTTCTTTGAGATGAAGGACAGCTCTCTCAGGCTATGTATTGACCTGAACACAATCTCAAAAAATGACCACTACCCCTTTCCATTGATATCAGAGCTCTTCAACCGCCTTCGAGGCGTGAAGATTTTCATCAAACTAGACCTTAGGAGGCATATAACTTCATATGAATCAAGGCAGGTGACGAGTGGAAAGCAGATTTTAATACTCATGACAGATATTACGAGTATCTAGTTATGCCGTTTGGGTTGTGCAATGCACCAGCAGTTTTCCAAAACATGGTCAATGAAATTTTTCGTGAAATACTTTATACTTGTGTAGTCATGTATCTTAGATTGATCTTCTCTAAAAAGCTCTGCACTCAGCGCCGGGACATGCGCACAGTCCTGCAATGCTTGTGGAAGAACAATTTATTTGCCAAGCTGGAAAAATGCCTTTTCGAGCATGAAGAACTTTCCTTCTTGGATATATCAAGAAAGTCGGTATATAAAAACCCGAAATAAATAAATAAATAAATAAATAAATAAATATCGTCTCATGTGATGGATTCCACATGGATCCCAATAAAGTAAAGGCTATTAGGGATTGTCCTTATCCCATGGGGTTCCGAGCACTGCAGAGATTCTTGGGATTTGCCAACTATTATCAGTTTATCTCAAACTATTCCTCCATGGCAGCCCCTCTCACTGCTCTTACCTGTAAGGTGCCAATACCAAAGACTGGCCCCCCACAAAGCCATAGAGGCATTACAGAAATTGAATAATGCCTTTTTGGATGGGCCCTGCCTACATCATCCAGACCCCACACGGCGCTTTGTCCTGGAAGTCAATGCCTCAACACTAGGTGTAGAGCCAGTTTTAAGCCAACATTCTCCAGAAGGAGTACTTCATCCCTGTTCCTTCTTTTTGAAGAAGATCTCACTTGCGGAGTGCAACTACGTCATCGTAGATCGAGAGCTCTTGGTCACTAAATTAGCTCTCAAGGAATGGCGTCATCTACTTGAAGGAGCTCAACACTGTATTACAAAAACCTCGAACATCTTCAGCAAGCTCATCAACTAAATGCAAGATAGGCTCATTGGTCCTTGCTCTTTGCACACTTCGACTTTGAACTGCAGTACCGCCCCAAACTCAAGAACCAACGGGTAGATGCTCTCTCATGCTCCTTCCAGACCGAGGATTCTCTAGAGCCCCCCAGACATATCATTGACCCCCACTAAAATATTTCTGGCTCCCTCCATGACTGTCCCTCCAGGGCAATGGTTCTCAATATTTTTTTGGCCGGGACACACAGACAGATGGTTCTCACATGTGTGACACACTGAACATGTGACCGTCATGGGGCAAAATGTAAATATACACTCTGCATTCTCAGGACTCCCCTCAACCCCCAACAATGGGTGCAGAGCAGAACTAGGGCATTACCCGTACAACTCACCATACAAAAAAAAGATATTCTGGTTCTGATGACATCTCAGTAAAAGCAAAACAAACTCTCTTTACTGGCAGGCACAATACCCCTCCTTATGAAAAGACAGTAATTTACCACTACAAATATTTAACCAGGCCCTAAACACTAATACACCTCCTATTAGAAAAACAAAGCAAGCCAAGCTGCTATAGATAGATACCCTCTCAGAAATAATTGTAAAACTATATTAATAAATGTTACAAAACAGCTGATGAAAAGAATAACATCCAACAATTAAAAACTCATAAAAATTATTTAAAATTATTAAAAATTGTCCAAATATCAATAAAATATTTCAAAACAGCAGACACATCACATAATACCCAATAATTAAAATGGCAGTCAATCAAGAAAAATAAACTTAAAAAGCCACCTTTACTTACCCTCTCCAGCAACTCTCCTACTCCTTTCCCTTGCAGGCCAATAGCACTCACCAGAAGCAGCAGTGGCTGCTGAAGCTCTGTCTTCACAGTCCTCTTCCTTAGGGCCCACAACCAGTCATTCACTCACCGTCTCTGTCTCACACAGATCAGTATCCTCCCTAACTAGTCTCTCTTTCTCACACACACACCAGTCACCTCCCTGACCAGTCTCTGTCTCTCCCATACACACACCAGTCACTTCTCTGACCAGTCTCTGTCTCTCTCTCACAGACACCAGTCACCTTGATGACCAGTCTCTGTGTTGCATCCGTCGGTCTTCGACGGCTTCGCCCCGCTTACCTCACCTCACTTTCGGCTCCTCCCGCTTACCTGGGCAAGATGTCTACCACCGCGTCTTCCAGCTGACCACTCTGGCGTCCCCAGAATGGCTATGGTGCAGCCTTCTGCCATTGCTCCTCCCAGGTACCTACTAGGGTGTGCGCGCGCAACCCACGTCTTTGTACGACCCTTGGCACGAACCTCGAGGACGTTCCGTCATGCTGACGTCATGCCATCCGGGTGTATTACCATCATCAATTTGCTAGCTCCCTGAGTTAGCAAAGACTCGAATCCGTTCCTTTCTCCGCTACTCTGCCGCTTCCGTGCTGCTGCAGGAAGTTCTTTCTCTTTGCCCTTCAGGGTACATGCTAACTGGGGTAACCGCTCCTCTGGGGCCCTCTGCTTTATTTCAGGTTCCTGTCAGGGAACAGGCACTCGCTCCTCAAGGGCCTGCTCTCCCTGCCTCAGTGCCTGTACCTTCAACTACATAGCTGGTGGAATCGCATATCAACAGCTAACACCTAGTGAGTACTCTAACTCTCAAGTCTATCTCATCCACAGTATCTCCTCGCTGGGAGACCTGCTGCAGAACCTTCTGACATCATCTAGGAGAGAAGGGCTCCCTCTGCCGAGGTCCCTGAGAAATCAACTACAGACTGCCTCACTACTGCCACCTCTGGTGGAGACCTCAAGCTGTTTAATAAAAGATTTATCCTGTGTTTTGGGTGCAAGAGTCTAGCCCAGTGCTGTGGCTCCTCACGGGGCTCCTCCCCGTGGGCTTGGTCATCTCCACAGCACTCAAAGATCCACAAAAACACGTTATCATAACACTCTGTCTCTCTCTCACACATAGTCATCTTCCTGACCAGTCTGTCTCTCTTTCACAGAAACACATCACCTCTGACCAGTCTCTCTCTCAATCACACACATGCTCTGTCACTTATATACAAGCTCTCAATCACACACAAATGCTCTTGCTACCATTCTACTACAACCCACAAAGCTGCCACTCACGCATCCAGGCATCCATTCTACCACACACACACACAAAGCTGCCACTCATGCACCCATTCTGCCACACATACACACATGTACCCATTCTACCACACACACACAAAGCTGCCACTCATGCACCCATTCTGCCACACATACACACACACACATGTACCCATTCTGCCACACACACACAAAGCTGCCACTCATGCTCACATGGAGCCTCTTCTCATTGGCCCAATAAGCCTGGCCTCCACTTATCAGCCGCCGCCAGCCTGGCCTCCGGCAGTAGCAAGCTTTCTCCACTCTTCAGCCACCAGCGGCCTGGCCGCTGGCGGCGGCATGCAGCATCTCTCTGCTCTTTGGCCCCGCCCCTGGGGAGAAGGGAAGCACAAGTGGGGCAGTGGGACACTGGGAGCTGTGACACACCCGGTTGAGAATCGCTGCTACAGGGAAAACAGTCGTACTTTCCTGACTGCCCAAAAAGGTTTTGAAATAGGCCCATGACTTCTGTGTCGCAGGCCAGTCTGGACAGGCTCGAACCTTGGAATTGCTTCAGCATTACTACTGGTGGCCCCAAATTAAGCAAGATGTCAGAGCCTACGTTGATTCATGCCCAACCTGCACACAGCAAAAAACGCTGCATGGCCAACCCTGGGGGCTGTTACAGGTGTTGCCAGCCCCCAGAGAACCCTGGTCCCACCTGTCCATGGATTTCATCATGGACCTTCCTCTCTCAGACAGCGCCACAGTGATCTGGGTGATCATTGATTGTTTCTCCTCAGGGGTATGGTCCCCCCCCCTCCCCCACAGGTACAATTTATTTTTCATTTATACTGTTCACATATTAGCTGCACCCAAATAAAGATTAGTCTCCCCCATCTAGAATCCTATCTAAAGGTTTCTTAGTGATATAAAAATGTCTCACACTGTCTTCTCCCTCCCCTGGGTCCCCATCTCTCTCTTCTCCCTTTCTTGTGCCTCAACTGTTTCTCCCTTCCTTACCCTCTGCTCTCATATGTATCTCCCCTTCCTTGCCTCCCATGTATGTATTTCTCCCTTCCCTCCCTTTTTTCTTCTGTCCCCCCTCCCTATGCCCTCTGATCTCTCTGACCTATCCCCACCCTGTACTTTCTCTGTCTCTTCCCCACCCCTACCCTGTTCCCTCTCCATCTATCCCCTCCTCTGTGCCTGCCCCTTTCCCTCTCTCTCCATTGGTTCATTTCAGCAGTTCTCTGCCTAGGATGCTTTGAAGAAGGATGCATGACTGAGAGAGACATTGCTGCTGCGGGCTGCAGGAACTGAATTGGAGGGGGGGGGGGGGGCTGGCTGCACTTTGACCCTCCCCCTTTCCAAGGTATCCAATCAGAGAAGGGTAAAGAAGGAAGGGGGTAGGGGGCAGGGACACATCACTGCTCTCTGCTAAGAGGTACAGGCTCTCCCTCTGACCAGAAAGCACTGCTGGGAAGAGGAGGGCCATCTGACACAGCCAGCCTGCCATACAAACTGGACTTTCAGGGTTTGGTCAGTGCTTAAGTACTTTCAAACTGAATTCTTAGCAAAGTCTACTTCCACATCCCTCACCAAGATGGACTCTAGCACTTTTCTCCTTCCCACACCCCTCACCAGGATCAACTGCAATGTTCTCCCTTTCCACAGGTTGGACTCAAACACTCTCCCCCCTCCCTAGAGCCTCCTTATTAGCCGAAGCAGCGGCTGTCAGCGGGTCCAACAACCAACGCTTAATTTTTACCAGCGACGGTTTTTGAACCCGCTGACAGCCACGGGTTCGGAAAACACGCCGGCAAAATTGAGTGTCTGTTTTCCAACCTGCGAGCCAGCAGACAGCTTTTTTTTTTTTTAAAATTTATTTTTGGGACCTCAGACTTAATATCACTATGATATTAAGTCAGAGGATGTACAAAAAGCAGTTTTTTCTGCTTTTCTGTACACTTTCCCGGTGTTGTCCATGATTAACGCCTGCCTTTGGGCTTGGCCGCACATTTTACTTTCAGTATCCCGCGGGGATAACTAATAGGCCCATCAACATGCCATTTGCATGTGATGAGCGCTATTAGTTTCAGGGGGGTTGGCCACGCGTTTTCTACGCACTATTACCCCTAACGGTATAAGGGATAATAATAGTGCGTGTAAAACGCGCGGTCAAACGGGGGCTAAATGGTGCGCTCGACCGAGCGCACCGTTCTATATCAGCCTGTCAGTTATTCCCCTTCATCATTCTCCTAAGCAAGCTTCAGCTGCTTGCATTAATGACCAGATGAGCTTCATCTGTTACAGTGCGTCTGCTAATGTGAGTGATACCAGGACCCAACAAAGGTCACTGCATTCCATGACATGAGAGAAGCGTTCCTGCCTCTAGTGAGCAAAGCAAATAAGGCACCCTGCCAAGTGTGACTGTATTAACATTTTTATCCTCTCTGCTGCCCTTTCTCCTTGACCAGACCCATGTAACTTTCCCTGATTCACACTTTCAGTTGTTTGCAAGTTAAGCATACCACAACCTATTTCTCAAACGCACACTCACTTTTTGCCATGTCTCTCAATCTTTATTCCTTTGCACTCTTCTGTTTCTGACTCTTTTCTGTGTTGCCTTTTTTTTATCTCCTTTTCATTCCCCCTTATCACCTCACCTTAATTTCTACATAAATACTGTACTCCCATCAAACTTTAGGAGCTGAAACACACTGAATAGTTCCAAAGAATCCTCTGCTGATCAATGACATGAGCACTGGGTAAACAACAAAGCATTTCCCCCACCCCAGCTGAGGCACCAGCTGAGCATTCTGCTTCCTGACTGGTTGAGTCACTCTTTCAGGGGTCTAATAGATGCATTATAAAGCAACCAGGACCATTCAGTTAATTCAGATTGCTCAATTGACTAATATGCCCACTGAACTGTGGTGCAGTGCCTGGTAACAAAAGGCCGCAAGGCAATTTTTTCTCTAGTGTTTGTAAAACAAACAGAAAAATACTGATAAACTCTCCAGTGCGTTATTTGTAAGATTCAGATGCCGCTGATGGTGTCACTTGTGAATGTTGGAGATAATTTTCCAAGGAATTATGTGCTTAAAAGTAGCATATATCGTAGCAATTTTCAAACGTGTATTTATGCACATCAAACCTTTCAACAATTCAGGCCAATGGAGTGAATTTTCAAAGGCGTTACGTGTGCAAAAGTAGCAATTTTCAAAAGTCCATTTATGCACATTCTTTTGAAAATTACATCCATTGTGTGCAGGTTTAGAATGCTTCCCTCCACGTGTCTTGCCACCATTGAGGCCAAACCTGCATTCTCTGACATTCTTAAGCAAGAATTAATTCTGAATTCTTAATTGTTAATTGTTTATTAATTGTGCAGGTTTAGAATGCTTCCCTCCACGTGTCTTGCCACCATTGAGGCCAAACCTGCATTCTCTGACATTCTTAAGCAAGAATTAATTCTTAATTCTTAATTGTTAATTGTTAATTCTTAATTGTTAATTGTTAATTCTTAATTCTTAATTGTTGTTTTCTCT
Organism: Rhinatrema bivittatum; assembly: GCF_901001135.1. Taxonomy (NCBI): domain Eukaryota; kingdom Metazoa; phylum Chordata; class Amphibia; order Gymnophiona; family Rhinatrematidae; genus Rhinatrema; species Rhinatrema bivittatum. The sequence goes on from NC_042616.1 coordinate 455,025,484, forward strand.
TCAATGTCCTCAATTAGTTTTATGTAACATGTTGTTATAATCTGTAAACCGGAGTGAAGGCTACTCTGCTCTACCTCGGTATATAAAAAATGCTAAATAAATAAAAATAAATAAATAAGATGCACACTGACGGCAGCACCTAGTAACTTAGAGAGCTGTGTCTTCTCAGAGCCATCCTTTGCTTCCACCTGCTGGCCACTTTTTTTTTTCATAACATAAAACACAAACATTAATTTGGTCAAATTAACTACATACTTATTTCATTCATTTATTTATTTATTTAAAAGCAATTGATTTTCCACCTTCTCCTAAAGATAGGACCAAAGTGGATTACATAAAATAACAAGCCACTGAGAACATAAGTAACGGATACATACAGATATGACATACAGATATTAGGTAGATTGCATGTAAATAGATAAGTAGTAGGGTACATTGGTGTAAATTGTATATATGTAGTTAAGAAGTAAGTTAAACACCAGAGGTGTGAGAGGTATTAAGAACCAGTTGGATAAAGGGAGCCTGGAAGTGGGTGAACCTTGTGGAATTTGCAGTCAGGAAGACTTCCAGTTGATAGGTACCTGAGGATAAGTCTCTGCACTGAAATCTAGGGGAAGACCTGTTTAAACAGCCAAGTTTTGACTCCCCCCCCCCCCCCCCCCCTCCCCAGAAGGTCAGGTAACAAGTTTCCAGGATCAGATGAGTTGGTGTCTGCCATGGAAACTGCAATGCTAACACTACATGTATGTAAAAGGTTGATATGTAAAAGGCATATTTGCATTCATAGTGTGCAAATATGCCTGTCACTCTTTACAGTATAAGTGTATTCAACAACCAATAAATAAGCATCAACAATGCAAGTCAGTCAATATTCTTCCACTGACCCGGCTAATTTATTTGTAAATTTCTTCGGAGAACTGAACTTGGAAAAATTCTGTTGTATTTGGCAGTCCGTGGCTGCTCCCGCGGACCGCCGCACTCACCCTCCCGGTCAGGCCACTGGCCTCCGACATACCCGGGACCCTCCTGCTCTTCCCGGGGTGATACACCGCCCGATCTCCACGCGGCAGGACGCCACCAACTGCAACCACCCGCACTTCCCCTTAGGCACATGCCCATACCCGACGCTGCCTGATTTAAAAGACAAATCCCCGGCGGGAAAAGCCCTGCGGCACCCCTGGACGATGTCAGACGCTGAGGCCTTTAAAAGGCCCTTGCTGGCTCTGCTTCAATGCCTCAGCAACAGGCCCAGCTCCTCCAGAGTAGAGTGTGTTGCTCCAGTGTCCTGTCTTCAGTCCCAGCCTTGTTTTCAGTCTTCATCTCCTTCTTCGTTGCCCGCCAGTTCTTTTCTTTGCCTGCCTGCCCTGCCTATCCATCCTTCTTCTCCTCTTGGACAGAGACCTGGTGTGACCTCAGCCTGATCTCGGATACACCTTACCGCTGCCTGCCTCTGACCATTGCCTGATCTCAGGCGTGACCGCTGCCTGCCTCTGATCACTGCCTGATCTTGGATACGCCTGAGCACTGCCTGCCTTTGACCATTGCCCAGACCTCAGATTCGCCTGACTTCTGCCTGCCTATGACCCAAGCCATCCAAGGACCACCACTTCTGCCACCAGCACAGACCCTACCTGCCGGCTCTGACACCAAAAGACTCAACCTGAGGGGAGCGAGGGCTGGTATAGGCGAAGGTCCCGCTGGTTCTCTGCTTCGCCCGGGTCCACCTGCCGATGGTGGGAACCTGCAATGCCAATCCTTTCTCAGTGCAAGGGTCCACAGACACAACAAATTATTTCCCATGTGCCAAATATTTTCAGGCCCTGCTATTTCCAACAGGGACTGTGATTCCTAAGACTCAAAAAGCAATTAAAACTAAACTAGTCAAAAGCAGTTCTTACATTAAAAAGACATATTGTAAATGTCCACCAGTGATGGATTTAAGATATTTCTGCCCCTAGGCGGGTGGTACAGTCACCCCATCCCATTAGGTTGGACAACAAGAAGTTAAAGATCTAAGGCACAGCCTCACAGTTTCCTGCTGCAGCCCAGGAGTACAGCCTGGGTTGAAAATATGAAATTTTTGAAGCATATTAACATTGCCATCATTTATTTTACACTATAAAAATAAAGAAACTTCCAACCTTGTTTGTTTCTGCATGATTTATTTTCTTTTTATTGGGTGAGGAAAATGGACCTCAAGAATCATTATAAGGAAGAGATCTCAGGGATGGGTAGAGAAGGAGAGAGATCAGGGATGTGAAGAGGATAAAAAATGGGGTGAGGAGGACTGGGGACAGGGAGGGTAGTGTGAGAAGAAAAAAGGACCAGGGATGAGGCAGAGGAGAGGGAGAGAGAGTACCGGGAGTGGGGAGGACGATAGGTAGGAAAGATCTTACATCTGGGATGGGGAACAGGAAGGAGGAGGAGGAGGGAGAGTTTGGGTCTGAGGAAGGAGAGGAGGGAGTAGGAATGGTTGGGTTCAAGGATCTGAAGAGAAAGGAGAAGTAGGTAGAATCTGAGGGGATAGATTCAAAGATCAAGGGAGAAAGGATCTTAAGTGGTGGTGGTGGGGGGATGGGGGAAGGAGAAAGCAGCTTTCCCTAACCTGACTCCAGTCCTGCTTCCTCTTGTACACCCTCTCTAACCTCAAACCCACAGGTCGATCCAGTAAAGTGTGCTCCGTCGGAGCGCACTGTCACCCTGCTCTGGACGCGTGTTTTCCCTTACCCCTTATTCAGTAAGGGGAGGAAAACACGCGGCCCACCCGCGGCACCTAATAGCGCCCTCAACATGCAAATGCATGTTGATGGCCCTATTAGGTATTCCCGAGCGATCCAGTAAGTAAAATGTGCAGCCAAGCCGCACATTTTACTCTAAGAAATTAGCGCCGCCCAAAGGTCGGCGCTAATTTCTTCCGGCGCCAGGGAAGTGCACAGAAAAGCAGTAAAAACTGCTTTTCTGTGCACCCTCCGACTTAATATCATAGCGATATTAAGTCGGAGGTCCCCAAAAGTAAAAAACAGTAAAAAAAAAAAAATAAATTTTGAATTCGGCCCGCGGCTGTCGGGCCGAAAACCGGACGCTCAATTTTGCCGGCGTCCGGTTTCCGAGCCCATGGCTGTCAGCGGGCTCGAGAACCGACGCCGGCAAAATTGAGCGTCGGCTGTCAAACCCGCTGACAGCCGCCGCTCCAGGCCAAAAGGAGGCGCTAGGGACGCGCTAGTGTCCCTAGCGCCTCCTTTTCCTCGTTTGCACCGCGTCGCCTAATTTAAATACTGGATCGCTCGCACCGGCGAGGGGCCGGTGCGCGCGCCGGGAGAGCGGGCGTTAGTCCGCTCTCCCACGGACTTTACTGGATCGGGCTGATAGTCAGGCACACACACATACACATCAATCTCTTCTCACACCTTCAAAAACTGCCCTTTTCTGTCTTGTCCCTAAATGACAGGAGGGGAGGGGTTGGATTAGGGAGCAGAATAGTTCTTTGTTGTTCTGCTATATCTGCTTCAGACACCCATCTCCTCCACTCCCATTTCCTGCATGATGCCCGAGAAGGAGAGGGTTAGATCAGGAATCAGAGGGCTGATTTCTGAGTGAGATTCAGCACAGCTGAAAGGTAACACATGTATTTATTTATTTAAAATCTTTTCTATACCGTTTGGTCATGCACCATCACAACGGTTTACAGAGAGGCACATGTATTTAATGTTCAGCTTGGGTCCTACTATCTTACAAAGTGCCAATATAGTTTCGGTTACATGTTTCAATAATACAATCTATATGAAAGGTGACATGGATCTTGTCCATATATATGATTAATAGGGTAACCATATAAGTATAGTACTTTATACGGTCTCTATTTAGCTTTAGAAGTAAAGTATGAGAGAAAATAATAAAATATGCAAATATGCATCTAGGTGACTTTGTGCTGTGCGTTGATGTTCCGTTGCCTGTTAGTTCATATTTCTTATTCTCCATTTTCACTGTAAAAAGCTTTTTTGAAAAACCATGTTTTTAAACTTTGTTTTGAAGAGTTTTAAATCTCTCTGTAATCTAGTTTCTAGGGGCATTGTGTTCCATAAAATTGGTCCAGCTAAGGATAGGGTTCGCTCTCTGACTTGAGTCAGTCTGGCTGTCCTGACTGAAGGGATGGTTAGAAGGGCTTTATTGGCTGACTAAGATTTCTTTGGGGGACATGTAAGTGCAGCGCTGTGTTTAACCAAATCTTCAGCCAGCTTGTTACCCTACATTTTTGCCCTCCTAGGGATAGGTCTTATCAAGTGAATGTAATCCATTTCTTTGACTGGGTGACCAGAGAGTTAAATGAGCAGAGAGTGTTAGATGTAGTGTACTTGGATTTCAGCAAGGCCGTTGACATGTTTCTGCATGGGTGATTTATAAACAAACCGAGTGCCCTAGGAATGGATCTTAAAGCGACTGATTAGATTAGAATCTTGTTGAGTGGGAGGTGACAAAGAGAAAAGGGGATTACCAATGTTATTCCACAGAGATCAGTCCTTGGTCCAGTTCCATTCAACATTTTCGTCAACAATATTTATTTATTTATTTATTTATTTATTTATTTTTAGATTTTTATATACCGGTGTTCCTATATGAAATAAAGATCACATCGGTTTACATTGAAACAGAACATGAAAATTGCCAAAAGGCATTACATAGAACAAGGTTATGAAACTTGGAACAGTGTACATAAGTTCAAAATTTAACAATAACGTTGTAACATTGATGACCAAAAGATAAAGGAGAAAAAAAAAAAAAAAAAGACTTAAACAATTAAGTTGACAGGTCTTATTGAGCATAAAAATTATAACGTATAAGTGAGAAAGTCTCAAGTGTCCTGCAGCAAGAGATTAGATACCGAAGTAGGTAGTGGTATGGAAAATGGGGGTTTGTGAAGAAGATATGTTCTTGCTGGTTGGAGGGGAAAAAATGATGATCATGGTCCTGGAAAAGCTTGGCTAAAGAGCCAGGTTTTAAGTTTTTTTTTGAATGAAGAGTGGCAGAACTCAAGCCGAATGTCTGGTGGGAGCGCATTCCATTGAATGGGGCCTGCTGTAGATATGGCACGTTTATGATGCGAGGATTTGTTGAAGGTACATAGAGTGTGCCTTTATATGCTCCTCTGATGGGTCTAGAGGAGGAGTGAGGGCGTAGTTGGTTACATAATTGAAGAGGAGAGATATTGTGAATGGATTTATGAATTACGGTGAGTACTTTATATAGGATCCTTTGCTTTATAGGCAGCCAGTGGAGGAGCTTGAGAATGGGGGTGATGTGATCTCTTTTATTCGTATTGGTAAGGATTCTGGCTGCAGAGTTCTGTAGCATTTGGAGGGGTTTGATGGATGAATATGGAAGGCCAAAGAGAAGCGAATTGCAATAGTCGACTTTTGATAGAATAATGGCTTGTAGGACCATCCGAAAATCGTTGAAATAAAGAAGAGGCTTCAATTTTTTTAAGACTTGTAACTTATAAAAACAGTCTTTGGTGGTTGTGCTTATGAATTTTTTAAAATTGAGCTGATTGTCTAGCATGATACCTAGATCTCGAACATGTAGTGAGTGATTTAATATGGGAGTGGATGAGTTGAGTAGGTCAGCTGGGTTTAGAAGTTTGATGTTGATGTCTTGATTGATGATTAGGATCTCAGTTTTGTTGTTGTTAAGAATGAGGCAAAGGCTGGAGAGAAGATGATTGATCTGTTGCAAACAATTGTTCCAGTGAGTCAAGGTTTTTTGTAAGGATTCTGAGATTGGGATGAGTATCTGGATGTCATCCGCGTAGAGATAGTGAGTTAGGTTTAGTTTAGTAAGTAGATGACATAGAGGTAAGAGGTAAATGTTGAAGAGGGTAGGGGAAAGGGAGGAACCCTGAGGGACCCCCCGGTTGGAAGGGATCGGTTGTGATTCTTTGTTGTTAATCTTTACTTTGAATTGTCTATTTGCTAGGAAGGATTTGAACCAGCTGAAGACTGTTCCTTTAATGCCTATATCTGCCAGACATTTTAATAGAGATGAATGGTTGACAGTGTCAAAGGCTGCAGAGAGATCTAGTAGTATCAAAAGATGTGGTTGTTTTTTGTCCATATTAGATAGAATAGAATCGGTAAGAGAGATAAGGAGAGATTCAGTGCTTAACGATTTCCGAAAGCCATACTGGGAAGATACAAGAATGTTGTTTTCTTCCAAATATTCAGATAGTTGTTTATTGACTATCTTTTCCATAATTTTGGCGATCAATGGCAGATTAGCTATTGGGCGGAAGTTAGCTGGATCTGTGGTTGGAAGGTTAGGTTTTTTAAGTAGAGGTTTGAGAATGGCTAATTTAAGTTGGTCAGGAACTAGACCCTGGGAGAGAGAGCAGTTAATGATGTCTGCAATTGGTTTTGATATGGAGTTTCTTATTGCGATGAGAAGGTTAGTAGGAATTGTGTCTAAGGGATGAGATGACGGTTTCATTTTTTTAAGTATGTTTTCTATCTCAAGTGCTGAAGTGGTCTCGAAAGTTTCCAGCATTGTATTTAGTTGAGGTGAGGTAATGTGAGGGAAAGGGGGATATGAAAAAGATGATGAGAAAGAGATAGTCAGTTTGTCAATTTTATCCTTAAAGTATTCTGCTAGTTCTGATGCTTTGTTGAGTGCTTGATCATCAGGAATGGTAGGAGGTGATGGTTTAGTGAGAGCACGATATTGTGGAAGGGCTATTGGGAATAGGGTGACCAACTACCTGGTTTTGAACCAGACAGTCCATTTTTTCCGTCGCTTGTATAGTAACTGGACACTGTAAAATCCGGTCAAGTGAGGCGCACATATGGCTGGCAGGAAACAAAAGAGAGAAAACACGCTGTGCATGCTCAGAAGAGTCCTCCTCCTTGCCTCCAACTTGCTCACAACAGAAATGTAATTTCTACTGCAAGCTGTTGTGAGTGAACTGTTTAGTGGACCCTTGGGCCGACCTGTGAGAGACTGGGGAGAGGTGTACGATAGTCTCTGGTGAGTGACAGGTCGGGAGGCAGATACCAGGCAGGAGCTGGATGTGAACTTCACCCTGGAAGCCGGTACTCCCCCGGGAGGAGCCTGTAGGAGTCCAGCCGCTGGGACTTAGGAGATCACGGAAGCTGGAGCTGGAGCAGGCAGGCAGGAATCAGGAGACAGGCAGGAACTGAAGCAGGCTAGGACTGAAGCAAGCAGGAACTGAAGCAGAACTGGCTACCGGAACCAGATGGGAACAGAAGCAGGACTGGCTACTGGAACCAGACAGGCGCTGAAGCAGGACTGGCTACTGGAACCAGACAGGAGCTGAAGCAGGACTGGCTACTGGAACCTGGAACCAAGCTGGAACTGAAGCAGAACAGGTTACTGCAAGCAAGCCAGACAAAAGCAAGACTTGGGCACGGAGAGAAACAAATATCAGGCAGGAACGGAGTCACTAACGCAATAGCACACTCCGGGGCACGGAGCAACAGAGAACCGCAAGGAACCCTGTTGCAAGGCAAAGTCCTGGGCTCCGCGGCGTCTGATGTCATGGATAGGGCGGAGCTTCCAGTAGCGGGAAACGACCTTCATAAGCGCGGATTGCGCGCGCCTAGAGAGAAGGCATCCAGGCAGGGCTTCTCGGCGGCGTCCCCCCCCGGGGATGCCGCGAAACAGGCCGCAGACCCTTGGAGACGGGCCGGGACCAAGGAGGTAAGGGCCTAGTCGCGGCTACCGCCACTGGGACCGCAACACAAGCAAGTTCAAAAAAGCAGCAGCACAACTTGTGTGCCTTTTTTGTAGCCAGAGACCTCTTCGCCTATTTATCACTGCTGCTACCCACTGGAAATTGCCTCCTTCTGTGTGTTGCTGCCACTGCTGGGCAGCCAGGAGGACCATCACGTCCTCCTCTTGCCGCTGCTGCTACTGCTGCTGCGGTGCTATCTGTGATGTTAGGAATCAGGACCTGCCTGCCTGTATTTCTGCTGCCAGACTGCCACCACCAGACCACCTGTATTGCGCTTCTGCTGCTGTTCAATGCTTTGTCTCTGTGCAAAGTCATTGTGGTGGATGGATAATGGGGAGGAGAGGGGAGCAAGAGGTGGGGGCAGGAGTATGAGAGAGAGAGAGCACAAGGAAAGGGAGTGATAAGAGAACAAGATGGTAAGAGAAGGGAATGCAGAAGGAGGGATCCTGAAGAGAGAGAAGGGGAAGATGCAGAAGAAAGCCCGCATGGGGAGAGAATGGGTGGGCAAGACTGAGTTTGGGGATCCCTGTTTTAAAGTGTATGTGTATTAGAGATGAGCTTCGTTTTTTTCTACCAGGTCGTTTTTTTGAGTCGGACGCTTCGGGGTAAAGTTTGTTTTTCCTCAGTTAGTTTTTTGGAAAAATGAACAAAAAACAAAACGAGGAAAAATGAAATGGGCCCAAAAAATAATGCCTAATTCGTCGTGGGTTGGGGGCCCCGAACCCCAAAACTGATTTTCCCCAAACTACGAGGAAAATTAGTTTTTTGGGTTTGTACGGGGGGAGGAGCACATTTTAATTTTTTAAAATAAAAAACCACCCCAAGCATTAAAATGTACTGTAATACAACTCCCCCCCACCATCCTGATCCCTCCCCAAGACTTACTAATCCCTGGTGGTCCAGCGGGGTCCCGCGAGGGATTTCTCCCTCCGTGCCGTCGGGCTATCTGGCCTGCCTCGCATCAAAATGGTGCCGATAGCCTTTGACCTACTATGTCACAGGGGCTACCGGTGCATTGAGCATACCTGCTTGGTATGCTCGTTTACCAAAATCATCCATATATTTGGAGTCTTGACCTGGAGGGGCATTTGAATGTAGCCTAGACTTACAGGCCTTTTGCATTGCTGACTCGACCACTACTGAGGCATGAGGCAGTTGAACATGCGAATAGTAGGAAGATTGTCGCATTCGATATTTTAACTCCGATTTTCTTGAAGTGGAGGGGGCCTGATAGGGGTGTTTCCCAGGCTCTTTTCATTACTGAATCCAGCACCTCATGAGATGGAAGTGCAGTTGATTCTGCTGGAGTTTCAAAAACCTTTAATAAGCCAAGTTCATCCGCTCTTGGATCCAGCAGTTGCTTGGCTTAGATGTTTAGTCTTTGGCCCACCTTCTCGAGTAATTTTGAATAAGTGAGGTCTTCGGGAGGCGAGGCTGGTTCTGGTTGATCATCTGGGGGGTTCGAAGGGTACCCCATTGAGGAGCCTGGTGAAGATGACAGAGACGATTGGTCATCAGGAGGAGGAGAAGGAGATGCCGGAACCGGCCCAGGACTGGGGCTGTCTTGAGGCGACATTGGAGCCTCCTATGGTGGTTCTGGCAGGCACCCTCCCTGATTTGCCACCGTTGCCAAAAATTATGCCAAGATTAAGGAAATTTGTGACATCGCTTGGGAGGCCAATGTCTCCTGAAGTTGTGTATCCTGTAGTACACCTCGTGGTGCAGCTTACAGCGGCAGAATAGGAATTTCACTCCCTGAGTGCGTGGTGCTAGGGAGTGATGTTGTCCTTGGCCTCTTACGTAAAGGCTCCTCATGGTCGGATGGTGGAGATGGTGAGGACACATCAGGGGGAGAAGACAGAGGATCTTCATCCACAATCAAGAGAGGCGACGGCTCTTTCTGCTTCTTATGGCCAGAAATGTGATTCTTTGGTTGTTTATGAGGCCTTTGCGTCGATGGAGTTGATGATAAAAACTGATGGTGATGAGTCAGAATTGTAATGCTTCGATGCTTCGAAGTTTTATGTCCATGTTTTGAGCTCGAAGCATGGCTGGACTTGCCTGCGCCAATGATGGTGCGTCGGAGCACCGATGCCGGTCGACGCTTCAACGCATGCCGACACTGCTGTCCATAAGAACATAAGAAAATGCCATACTGGGTCAGACCAAGGGTCCATCAAGCCCAGCATCCTGTTTCCAACAGTGGCCAATCCAGGCCATAAGAACCTGGCAAGTACCCAAAAACTAAGTCTATTCTATGTTACCATTGCTAATGGCAGTGGCTATTCTCTAAGTGAACTTAATAGCAGGTAATGGACTTCTCCTCCAAGAACTTATCCAATCCTTTTTTAAACACCACTATACTAACTGCACTAACCACATCCTCTGGCAACAAATTCCTCTGGCAACAAATTCCTCTTTGACGCAGTGAATACGTCACTCGCGCTATGCGTCGCCGCCGATGGGAGCTTCTTGGTAGATGCAGTCGAAGCGGGAGGCCCCACCGAAGCAGCCCGTGCACGCACCGATGCCTTCGATGCACGGGGAGGATCAAGCCGAGTCCTCAGAGGGGGCATATGATCCTGACGCAGCCTGCTTTAATTCTTGGATCTTGGCTGCACGTTGTCTCTGTGCTCTAGGGGACATGTGTCCGCAGTCCACGCAGTTAGCCTGGTTGTGTTGTGGGCCCAGGCAAATATAACAGAAGGTATGTCTGTTGTAACAGACATTATCTTCCCGCATTGACAGAATTTGAAGCCTAGGCGAGGCTTTTTCTGTCAGAAGTTGATGAATTTTTAAAGAAGTAGTTAAGCCTAACTACAGGAAGAGGCAATAAGATAGAAAAAAACCTCTTTTTTTTTTCCTTCACAGAATAGGTTGTGAGGAGACCAAGAGCTCTGCGTGATGTTAGGCTCGCGGAAAAAAACGGACTGAGGAGACTCAGGAGAGCGGAGGAGGTGCACACACTACAGCAAGACTCAGAACTTTACTTTGAGAGCTCCACCACCTACAGGACCGGAGGACATCCCAGACAGCATGGCTAATTCATCCTGCTTATCTAGCCATTAAGAAAGAATTCAAAAAATCCCTAAAAACCTACCTTTTTACCTTAGCTTATAAAATTAGTTGAATCTTAAAAGAAACATTTCCACTCCTTCAATGGGCTTCTTTTGTAAAATTAGTCAGCGTTGTAAATGTAACATATGCTATGTTTTATTTGTATTGTTATTTTAATTATGTATGTTTATTTGTAAACTGCTTGTTACAGCCTCAGTCGCTTGCACAGCGACCGGGTCCTTACCTCCCTCGCGGGTCTCTCCCCAACGCCGCGAGCCGCGCAATTCCGGGTGGGCCTGGCCGCATGGCAGCGGCGTCCTCCTCGTGGAGGCGCCGGCTCGGCCTGATGGTAGCTCCTCCCCCTGCAGCGGAGCGTGCGCGCGCGAGGACAGCCCTCTTAAAGGTCCAGCACCCGGAAGTGCTGAACCGCCCTCTATTCTGACGTAAGCCTCAGCGGGGGATTTAAACTCGCAGCTTCCTCTCTTGCTTTGCCTTGCAACGTGGTCACTCTTCGGAGAGTTAGTTGCTGTTCCTGATATCCTGATTCTGTGTACCGGTTCCAGCGCTCCTCTTGCTTCTGCCTGATTGCTGCCTGTCCTGATCCTGGTTTGTCTCACGGTTCTGATTCTTGCTGCCTGTCCTGATCCTGGTTTGTTTCACGGTTCTGATTCTTGCTGCCTGCCCCGATCCTGGTTTGTCTTCACGGCTCCGTCTCCTGCTGCCTGCCCAGACTCCGGTTCGTCTTCTCGCTTCTGACCTCTGCTGCCAGTCATGACCACAGTCCGCTCCAGGTTTTCGTCCACGCCAGCATTTCTCCTAAGTCCCAGCGGTCCGGGTCCCTACGGGCTCCTCCTGGGGGGACCTCGGACTTCCAGGGCGAAGCCACCTAAGTCCTAGCGACCCGGGCCTTAACAGCTCCTCTGGTGGGGTCAAGGGTTTCCAGGTGAAGTTCCATCTCTCGCTGTGCGTGTCTGCCTTCCGACCGTCTCTTCTTGCCGGTCGGCCTAAGGATCCACATCCAGATGTTAACAGTTTGCAAGGCCATGGATCCGGCAGACCTCGCCGGCCTGCAGGCTATTCCCGGACTGGCTCAGCGCCTGGTACAACAGCAGCAAGTACTGGATTCCTTGGCGGCCACCGTGGAACGGTTGGCTACTCGCATGGACGCTGAACCCTCGGCGTCGGCTCCGGTTCCAGTATCCGTACCAGCACCTGTGGTGACGCTTCACACCCCCACGCAGCTTCCGGCTCCATTGCGTTTTGCTGGGGATTCAAAGGCCTGTCCGGGCTTCCTGAATCAATGCTTCGTACGGTTCGCTCTGCTGCCCAACCAGTTTCCTTCGGATGGTATTAAGGTGGCCTACATCTTTTCATTACTTGATGGTCGAGCCTTAAACTGGGCGTCTCCCATGTGGGACAAAAATGATCCTGCTCTGAGTGATCTGAACAGATTCGTGGAGGAATTCCGAGCAGCCTTCGATGAACCTGCACGTCAGGCCTCCGACCGCAACCTCTGAGCTGCTCCAGCTCCGGCAGGGGACACGAACCCTAGCCGATTACGCTTTGGAGTTCCACACACTTGCTCTAGAAGTTGGTTGGGGCGATGATGCTCTCCGAGGGGTTTTCCTAGAAGGCCTGGCGGCTAGAATTAAAGATGAGCTGGCAGCTCGTGATCTTCCGGAGGACCTTAATTCGCTCATTAACATGGCAGGCCGCATCGACCGACGCCTTCAACAAAGAGCTAAGGAGGGGCGTTCTCCCCGTCGCCTGGCGTCCTTGCCATCGGTTACCACTAGATCCTCGAATTCTGGGTCTCGTACCACCAGTACCCCTGTGGAGTCTTCCACGGAGGAACCTATGCACTTAGGAAGATCCGCTTTGACCCCAGAAGAAAGGCAACGTCGCCGGGACTTGCGGTTATGCTTATACTGCGGAGGGAAGGGTCATTTCCTGGCCCAATGCAAGGAGCGGGCTGAAAACTCCCGCGCCTAGGGGTAAGTGAGGAGGTTTCCCTAGGCTGTCTTAATGCAACTCCTCAATGTACAGTGCCTGTAACCTTAAAGTACCCGGCGGTTCCTTCAACACGCAAGCCCTCATTGACTCCGGGGCAGGAGGGAACTTCATCACTAAGGACCTGGTGCGACGACTTCAGCTCTCCACGCAAATTCGGGAACCACCCTTACGGATCACTTCTATCCAGGGTACACCACTTTCTGGCAGCATAACTATGATTACCACGCCCATCGTCCTCCAGACTGGGCTGCTTCACACGGAGACTATTTCGTTTCTGATTTTGGAAAAATCCGTATACCCTGTGGTTCTTGGGTTACCCTGGCTCCAACTGCACTCCCCGGTGATTCGATGGGACGGACATTACGAGTACTTAGTAATGCCATTCAGGCTATGCAACGCTCCCGCTGTGTTTCAACACTTAATGAACGAGATTCTTCGGGACTTCCTACAGTCATGCGTCATAGTATACTTAGATGACGTTCTTATCTACTCTTCAGATCTGGTCTCTCACCGACGACATGTTCGACAGGTACTCCAGATTCTTCGGGATCATCGGTTGTTTGCAAAACTGGAGAAATGTCTCTTTGAACAGAACTCCTTGCCCTTCTTAGGATATATCGTTTCTGCAACAGGTTTTCGAATGGATCCCAGCAAGGTATCTGCCATCCGGAATTGGCCGCGGCCGGTAGGTCTGAAGGCTCTGCAACGCTTTTTAGGCTTTGCAAATTTCTACCGGCACTTTATTCCACAGTATTCCCAGATGGTGGCGCCACTCACCACCCTGACTAAGAAGGGCGTGGACACTCGAATCTGGCCTTCCGAGGCTTGCAAAGCTTTTGAGGACTTAAAGGAGGCCTTCCTCCAAGACACTTGTTTGCGACATCCGGATCCAACGCAGCCTTTCTTCATGGAAGTGGATGCCTCTAACATAGCGGTAGGGGCAGTCCTCTCTCAAAAGTCCAGTTCAGGTCATCTATTTCCTTGCTCCTATTTTTCCAAAAAGTTTACTCCAGCCGAGAACAACTATGGAATAGGGGATAAGGAGCTGCTTGCAATCAAACTGGCGTTAGAAGAGTGGAGGCAATGGTTGGAGGGAGCTCTTCATCCAGTGACGGTCTACACCGACCACAAGAATTTGGAGTTCCTGAACCAAGCTCAGCGACTGAACCCCAGACAGGCGCGTTGGTCACTTTTCTTTAGTCGGTTCGACTTTATCCTCAGGTACCGACCAGCCGCTAAGAACATCCGGGCGGATGCCTTATCGCGTAACGATATTTAGGAGGAGAAGGAGGAACCTCCTCAATATATTATCGATCCTGCCAAGGTCCAGTTAGCCAGTACTGTTGTATCCTCTCAGGGGCGTATAGTTGTTCCTCGCAGGGACCGCAAGAGAGTTCTCGCTTGGGCTCATGACTCCCTCTCCGGGGGCCACGCCGGGAGAGAGAGGACACTTGATCTTCTGAATCGATATTACTGGTGGCCCAAGGTGCGCCAGGATGTACGCCTGTACGTAGACTCTTGCCCCGTTTGCGCTAGGCAGAAGCCTCTCAGCGGCTGACCGTGGGGTCTCCTGCAGCCACTTCCTATACCCACTGAACCATGGACCCATATCGCCACTGATTTTGTGGTGGATCTACCTCCTTCCGAGGGCAACACTGTGATATGGGTAACAGTGGATCGTTTCTCCAAAATGGTTCACCTCGTACCTCTACCCAAGTTACCTTCGGCACCTGAGCTGGCCCTCCTGTTCACACAACACATTTTTAGGGCTCCCGGGCTCCCACAAAGTATCGTTTCTGACAGGGGTCCTCAATTCACTGCTCGGTTTTGGCGAGCCATCTGCAGGAAGTTTGGGGTGCAGTTGAATCTGTCTACTGCTTTCCATCCACAGAGTAATGGACAAACTGAACGAATGAATAGGTCTTTGAAGACCTTCCTCCGAAGCTTTATCTCTGAGAAAGGAAACAACTGGGTTTCCCTTCTTCCCTGGGCCGAGTTTGCCTACAACAATCACACTCACTCGGTAACGGGACAATCACCTTTCCAGACGGTATTTGGACGCCACCTGAAACCGCCGGTTCCCATTCTAGTTACGGTTCCTTCACCGGCAGCGCTATCAGTGGCTCATCAGATTCATCATCTCTGGAAGACTGTTCAACAGCGACTCGCATCATCCGCGGAAAAGGCACAAAGATGTGCCAATCGTCATCGGCGACCAGCGCCCGTATTCTTACCCGGTACCAAGGTTTGGTTAAGTACCAAGAATCTCCATTTGCCGGGCCGCTCTCGGAAATTGGCATCTAGATACTGTGGCCCATTCACTGTAGCGGAATGGATAGGGTTAGTCTCCTATAGACTTCGACTGCCCTCATCTTTACGTATTCACAATGTGTTCCACGTGTCTCTACTGAAACCTGTGGTACTCTCCCGTTTTCATCACCCATCTACAGATGCCGTATCGTCCATCTCTAATGAAGAGCCTACTTATCAGGTACGAGAGGTTCTAGACGTACGTTTCCACGCTCGTCGCTGGGAATACCTGCTGGCATGGGAGGGTTGCGGTCCTGAGGAGGATTCTTGGGAGCCTGCCCGAAATATTCTGGACAAGTCGCTGTTACTCCAGTTCCATCAGGACAATCCTGGGAAGCCGGGACCCCTGAGGAGGGGGCGTAAGAAGGGGGGTACTGTTACAGCCCCAGTCGCTTGCACAGCGACCGGGTCCTTACCTCCCTCGCGGGTCTCTCCCCAATGCCACGAGCCGCGCGATTCCGGGTGGGCCTGGCCGCATGGCAGCGGCGTCCTCCTCGTGGAGACGCCGGCTCGGCCTGATGGTAGCTCCTCCCCCTGCAGGGGAGCGCGCGCGCGCGCAAAGACAGCCCTCTTAAAGGTCCAGCACCCGGAATTGCTGAACCGCCCTCTATTCTGACGTAAGCCCCGGCGGGGGATTTAAACTCGCAGCTTCCTCTCTTGCTTTGCCTTGCAACGTGGTCACTCTTCAGAGAGTTAGTTGCTGTTCCTGAGTTCCTGATTCTGTGTACCGGTTCCAGCGCTCCTCTTGCTTCTGCCTGATTGCTGCCTGTCCTGATCCTGGTTTGTCTCACGGTTCTGATTCTTGCTGCCTGTCCTGATCCTGGTTTGTTTCATGGTTCTGATTCTTGCTGCCTGCCCCGATCCTGGTTTGTCTTCACGGCTCCGTCTCCTGCTGCCTGCCCAGACTCCGGTTCGTCTTCTTGCTCCTGACCTCTGCTGCCAGTCCTGACCACAGTCCGCTCCAGGTTTTCGTCCACGCCAGCGTTTCTCCTAAGTCCCAGTGGTCCGGGTCCCTACGGGCTCCTCCTGGGGGGACCTCGGACTTCCAGGGCGAAGCCACCTAAGTCCTAGCGACCCGGGCCTTAACAGCTCCTCTGGTGGGGTCACGGGTTTCCAGGTGAAGTTCCATCTCTTGCTGTGCGTTAGAGATGTGAATCGTGTCCTCGATCGTCTTAACGATCGATTTCGGCTGGGAGGGGGAGGGAATCATATTGCTGCCGTTTGGGTGTTTAAAGTATCGTGAAAATCGTTAAAATTGTGAGCCGGCACACTAAAACACCCTAAAACCCACCCCCGACCCTTTAAATTAAATCCCCCACCCTCCCGAACCCCCCCAAAATGCCTTAAATTACCTGGGGGTCCAGCGGGGGTCCGGAACGGCCTCCTGAAATCGAATCGTGTTGTCTTCAGCCGGCACCATTTTGCGCCGCCATTTTGCAAAATGGCGGCGCAAAATGGCGCCGGCCATAGACCAACACGATTCGACTGCAGGAGGTCGTTCCGGACCCCCGCTGGACTTTTGGCAAGTCTTGTGGGGGTCAGGAGGCCCCCCCAAGCTGGCCAAAAGTCCCTGGGGGTCCAGCGGGGGTCCGGGAGCGATCTCCTGCCGCGAATCGTTTTTCCGTACGGAAAATGGCGCCGGCAGGAGATCGACTGCAGGAGGTCGTTCCGGACCCCCGCTGGACTTTTGGCAAGTCTTGTGGGGGTCAGAAGCCCCCTCCCCAAGATGGCCAAAAGTCCCTGGGGGTCCGGGAGCGATCTGCTGCCGCGAATCGATTTTTGCGCAAAATGGCGCCGGCTGAAGACAACACGATTCGATTTCAGGAGGCCGTTCCGGACCCCCGCTGGACCCCCAGGTAATTTAAGGCATTTTGGGGGGGTTCGGGAGGGTGGGGGATTTAATTTAGTGTGCCGGTTTTCCTGCCCTCCCCCTTCCCCTCCCCCTTCCCCCGATTTACGATTTTTGGACGATAAATTGGGGGAATTGTTATTGTATCGTGGCCCTAACGATTTTTGACGATTTAAAATATATCGGACGATATTTTAAATCATCAAAAAACGATTCACATCCCTACTGTGCATGTCTGCCTTCCGACCGTCTCTTCTTGCCGGTCGGCCTAAGGATCCACATCCAGACGTTAACACCGCTTAGACGGTCAGAGTTCTGCCCAATTTGCGGTATATAAGAACTTTAAAATAAATAAAATAAATAAATCTATGTGAAAAAGCCTTCTTAGTACGATGTTTGTTTTTCCAATGTTAACCATCCATTCTCCCAGTAATCTAGCCATTTTTTACAGCCTTTAGCCAGGGGACCACAAACTAGAACTACATCTGGAACCTAGTATTCATGCACCCTGAGCCTTATCAGTAGGTTTCACTGTTAAGTGATAGCTGAGAATTCCTCTCCCTTGTACAATGCATTACAGTAATCCAGATGTGTGGTTACCATAGCATGGGCTACTGTGATTAATTTTCTCAATGAGAAACTGCACTCTTCATAAGTTATGTAACTGAAAGAGGCACTCTTTGCTGTTGCCTGGATTTGTAGGAGCATGGTGAATTCTGAGTCTAGTAGGACTCTGAGGCTTTTTACCTATGTTTTTAGCAGGAACTCACAGATCTTACAGAACATATGTTTTTAGCAGGAACTCACAGATTCTGAATGGGATTTTCAAATCAGGTACTCACCTGTACCTGTTTTGTATCTATAGAATCTCAATTTTTGGGGGATTCAAATGGAGTCTGTTGCTTTTTTGCATAGCTGTGATGGGTCCATGTCCATTGGTAGTATAAACTGGACATCATTTGCATAGATGTAGGCTTTTACACCAAAGATTTGGATCAGCCCCAAAGAGAAGTCAAAACTGGGTATCAAATCCACACCTCCCAAATGGCACCACTGCCACTGAGTCAGCCATTACCCATTATTTTGAAAGTATGTATGACAATATTTTCCTTTTATAAAATATATATAATTTCAGAACAGAAATATGTGAACAGTTCTCTACCATAGCCATTTATGACCATCACACTTTCATTAGATTGCACTAATTTTAGGCACAAAGACCTGCCTTCGGGATATGCAGGAGAACTCAAGTCTATGCTGATCTACATCTGTGTCCTTTTTCAACTTACATGTATAATTTTCCATTAACAGGAAAATTATGCATATTACATAGCATTGGAAAAATAGGAGTGTATATTGACTATACAGGAAGCAGTAAGATGGCATCCATTTCCATATTGGAGTCTGTATTGTTCAAGGTCATGAGTACAAAATGGAGACATAACAATTAAAAGCATACTTACTTAAAGCCAGCTAGCATATTGAGAGTTAAAACTTAATATTGACTAGCTGCAACAATCAAGCACAGCATATGCTCTGCTAAAACCTGAGCACTGAAACATCTGGCAATTGCCCAGGCCTTCATGGATACACTTTAGCTTTTGGGACACACAATAGTAGTGATTACTTGTTACATGCTTAGAATTGGGGTGTTTCACAATATGGCAATTAACAGCAGTAAACGAAGACAGGAAGTCCACCATCTTACAGAACATATGCAGTAAGTTTTTCCTATCAGTAGCTTGGCAATATTTCAGGAAAGTTAGACAAATAAATCCCTTCTCAGCATGTGTAGTCCAAGAGGTATATAACTTCAGTACAGAGTAGAATCTACAAATTCCTGTCAGGAGCTACACAGAATAGCATGACCAGCTTGGTAGAGACCTAGAATTCCCTGCGCAGTCCAGCCTTCCACAAGAGAACCGTTTGATTTCCAGTGACTGAGAAGTTTTTGGAAGGCACTTTTCAGGAAGGTGGTAACTTTTGCTAGGCCTTTGATATAATTATACTCTATTGGTTGGGGAATTTACTCTTGCTTATTGTTTGATATATTGCATATATATTTTGTTTTGTTTCAGGTATTCTCATAAACACCTATTCTGTACATATATAATACTGAAAAATATAGCTATTCATTATTTCACACAAGACGTAGTGTTATTTTTTTTAGCTTGTTTGTGTAATACAGACTACAACGCAAATACCACATACGATAGCAGAACCCACTACGGAGACCGCATTAAAGGCCTGATTTTAAAAAGCATTTACATGCTTAGAATTGGGTTTTACACATGTAAATGCACTTTACCCATGCAAAATTGGCACACCTACTGAGGAAGGCTTTAAACTAGAATCATCGGGGATGGGTGAACAAAACTCTAAGGTAAGTAAAACATTAAATACTCATATAGAAATGGGAAATATGGGGAAAAGGGCAATATTTGGAAAGCTATGTACCAGTGGCGTAGCCAGAATTGATTTTTTGGGTGGGCACAAGGTTAACATGGGTGGGCTGTAGGCATGCAGGTCTACTAGTTGTTTTTTTACTGATAAATAATGCCAAATTATGCAGCATAGCATTCACATCTACGCCTAAGTATGAGGTTTACTTAATGATACAAACATAATTCACGGTGATTTGTGGTACTTTAGCCTTCTTATTATTACGATTTTATACACGGCTCCTACCTGTCCATAAATTTTGAGAGAGCGGTTGTGTTGCTTATATTTAAATTGCTAACATCTCAAAATATAGATATATATTTTTACCTTTGTTGTCTGATCTTTGTATTTTTCTAATCAGTTGGTCCTGGTCTCTTTTTCCCATTTTTTCCCTTATAGCTCATTTCCTAATTCCTTTTCAGTGTCTTTCTTCTATTACTGTCTTCTTCCCTTACACACACACACACACACACACACACACACACATACATGCTTTCTCTCACAGACTCCCTCTCACACACTCAAGCTGTCACTCTCATATGCTCTCCCCCCCCCCCACAAGCTCACATTCAAGTTCTCACTTTCTCACCCCTCCCCAGGCTTATATTCTTATGCACACACAGACGCACATCCAGGCACCCATTCTCACCCACACACATAAACCCAGACTCCCATTCTCACCCACAAACCCATGCTCCCAGTCTCACCCACACATATTCAAGCTCCCATTCTCATCCATACATATACACATTTAAGGTACTATTCTCACCCACACATACACACATTCAAGCACCCATTCTTATCCACATATTCAAGCTTCCATTCTCACCCACCCACACAAACCCAGGCTCTCATTCTCACCCATATATACACACATTCAAGCTCCCATTCTCACCCACCCACAAACCCAGGCTCCCATTCTCAACCACACATACACACATTTGAGCTCCCATTCACCCACATATTCAAGCTTCCATTCTCACCCACATACACACCCAGGCTCCAGTTTTCACCCACACACACTCCCATTCTCATCCACACATACACATTCAAGCACGTGCACAGCTTCCGCTTTCTCCCCCAGAGCAGGAAGATCAGCTGCCTCTCCTGCTGCCACCGGCCTCCTGCTATCTTCGGGCGTCGGGCCGTACTGCCCGCCGAACTTCCTGTCGGGGGGGGGGAACGTCCGCTTCCTCCCTCCCCCCCCCCGACAGGAAGTTCGGCGGGCAGTACGGCCCGACGCCCGAAGATAGCAGGAGGCCGGTGGCAGCAGGAGAGGCAGCTGATCTTCCTGCTTTGGGGGAGTGGAAGCTGTGCGCGGCGCTTCCGCTCCCCCAAACAGGAAGTTCGGCGGCCGTTTGGCCCGAAGATAGCAGGAGAACGGGTGGCAGCAGGAGAGGCAGCTGATCTTCCTGCATTGGGGGGAGGAAGCGGAAGCTGCGCGCGGCGCTTCCGCTCCCCCCCGAACAGGAAGACCGGTTGGCCATACGGCCGCAGCAGCGCTTCCCCACGTGTGCCGTGATGGCGCGCGAGGCGTGGGTTCTCTTGTTCGCTGTCGCGGGGATGGGATCCCGCGACAGCCTTGCAGTTCCGGTGCCAGTTGGGTGGGCCTGGGTCTAAGTTGGGTGGGCACCTGCCCACCCAGGCCCACCCGTGGCTACGCCACTGCTATGTACACTAATGCTCATAGTATGGGGTATAAAGACCCAGATCTAGAGACAGTTATGGAAGAAGATGATTTAGATATAGTTGTCACAGAGACTTGATACATGGAAAATCATGTCTGGAATACAGTTATACTAGATTACAATCTATTCAGGAAGTTCCGAGTAGGAAGGAAGGGAGGGAGGGAGGAGGCGCAGCATTATATATAAATAACAATATTAAAACAACAGAATTGCTGGGTTTATGAGATAAAGAGGAGGCACTGTGGGTTAATCTGGAAAGAGGGAGTGGAACATCTATTTATATTGGTGTAATATACAGACCTCCATCACAGACAGAGGAAATGGATAGAGATTTAATGTAGGATATTCACAGGATTGCGTGAAAGGGGAGGTACTACTGCTAGGGGATTTCAATCTGCGAGATATTAATTGGGACATCCTAGCTGCAGTACTTTTTAAAAGCAGAGAGATCCTGGATTCTCTGCAAGAACTGGTCTGTCAACTGGTAACTGAACCCACATGGGAGGGGATGATACTGGATCTGGTGCTTAACAATGAGGACAGTATTTCTGATGTAGATAATCATTTGGGATCCAGTGTGGTTCAATAATAGGACACAAGTGATGAAGGTTCATGCTAAGGCAAGGGTCAGGAAAACTAACGTTCTTAAAATGGGGGAGTACCTCAAGGAGTCAGCTGTATGGGAAAATCTAGAGGAAATAGAAGGGCAGTAGGGAAAACTAAAAGGAGATATAAGGGCAACTAATCTTTTTATTAGGAAAGTAAATAAAGGAAAGGAAAAAAAAGACCATTATGGTTTTCTACAGAAGTAGCTGAAAAGGTAAGGGAGAAAAGATTAGCATCCATAAATTACAAGAGCTTGCAGAAAGAGGAAGACAGGTGATAATATCTGGAAAAATTAAGAGAAGCTAGTAAAATAGTCAGGAATGCAAAAATTCAAATAGAAGAGAAAACAGCAAATACAGTAAAATGGGACCAAGACTTTTTTTTTTTTTTTTAAACATGTTGGTGATAGAAAGAACTGTAAAAGTGGCATTGTGAGCTCAAAGGTGAAGGGGAGGAATATGTAGAGGTTGATGAGGAAAAAGAAAAATTACTTAAATATTTCGGATTGGTGTTCACTGTGGAAGGGCCTGGAAAAGAACCACATAAAACAAACACAAAAGGATTGGAAGTGAGGGAAACTACAATCACTTTTGGGAACAATGTGTTCGTGAGGAGCTAAATTAATTTAAAGTAGATAAGGTAATGGAGCTGGATGGGATACATCTGAAGGGATTAAGGGAATTTAGAGATGTCCTAGCAGCTCCACTGGCTGAGCTTTTCAATGCTTCTTTTAAGTCTAGGGTAGTTCCAGAGGACTGGAAAAGAGCAGATATGGTTCATATTCATAAAAATGGAAATAAGGAGGAGGCTGGGAACTACAGGCCAGTTAGTCTGACCTCTGTGGTGAGCAAACTAATGAAATCATTGCTAAAACAGAGGATAGTGCAATTTTTTTAATCCAATAGATTGCAAGATCTGAGGCAACATGGTTTTTCCAGAGGTAAATCTTGTCAAATTAATCTGATCAATTTCTGTGATTGGGTGACCAGAGAGTTGGATCAAAGGAAAGTGCTAGATATAGTGTACTTGGATTTCAGCAAGGCCTTTGCACAGTTCTGCACAGACAACTTATAAATACATTGGGGGTCATTTTCAAAGGAGTTACGCATGTAAATGTGACATACTATCGTAGCAATTTTCAAAAGCTATTTACTCGAGTAAAGTGCACTTACTTGAGTAAATCCTATGGACAATTCAATGGCATATATTGTAGCAATTTTGAAAAGCCCACTTACTTGAGTAAAGTGTATTTACTCGAGCAAAAACCAGTTTTGCTCGAGTAAATGCTTTTTAAAATCTACCCCACATTGAGCGTCCTTGGTATGGAACCTAGAATGACTGAGTTAGAAACTGGTTGAGCAGGAGGTGACAAAGGGTAGTGATAAATGGAGTTTTCTCTGAGGAGGGGGTTGTTACTAGCAGTGTGCCTCAGGGATTGGTCCTTGTCTGGTTCAACATTTTTGTGAGCGACATAATGGTAGGATTGTTGGGAAAGGTTTGTCTTTTTGTTGATATTAACATCTGTAACAAGGTAGACAGCCAGGAACGTGTGGAAAACATAAGGAGGGATCTAGCAAAGCTTGAGGAATGGTCCAAGGTCTGGCACCCGAGATTTATTGCTAAAAAATGCAGAGTAATGCATTTAGAATGCAAAAATCCAAGGGAGTGGTACAATATTGGAGGTGAAATTCTTCTAAGTATAAAAGAAGAGCAGGATCTTAGGGTGATTGTATCTGATGATTTTGAGGTAGCCAAATAGGTGGATAAAGCAATGGCAAATGTCAGAAAGATGCTTGGCTGCATAGTAAGGGTAATGGTCAGCAGAAAAAAGGGAATTGAAATTGCCTGATAAGATCCAAGAAAGAACAAAGTTTTCAGATACTGCGCAGAAAATAAAAGGAATGTTGTACTACACATAATTTGGTGGGAAAATGATAGACTAGAATCAATCTTAACTCCCAAAGACACTACTGGATGCTTAAGAGGAATACAAAATCCAGCCATTAAAGGTAGAGAGTGGAAAATAGCCTTTTTCCTACAGAGTAACATTGATTCCAATTTATCCAGAATCTCTCTTGGTCTGTCTATCTACTAGGGATCCTTGTACTCCATTCCCAGAACCCCATCTCCATGAATACCCTAGTGATCCTAGGGCCCCCCAAGTCTCACCCCTAATCCTGTTAGTCCTTGAGCTGCTCCCCTCCCTCCAGAAAATTATACTCTCCACTCACTCTACTCCTCTGCCAGTAAGGAATAGACCCTCTTCCAGCCAGAATCAGCTGGTTCTCCTCTGCCTTGCGGGATGAGAACAGACTGCTATATACTGCCTGCTCTCCTCAGCATCCTTGGCTGGTGGGGGGAGAGGGGCAAACCTATAATTTAAACATGTGGTCTGTTTTTTACCTCCTCTCTTTGCCTAACTACTGTTTTACATTTAACTTGCCACTGCTTATGCTCTTGCCTAGTTTCATCATTTGGATCTGCTTTTCATTTTTTTAACATACATAAGAGAAAGGCGAGATTAATTCTAATCTGATAATTTCATTTTCTTGAGCCCAGTATTACTAGTTCAGATGAATGGGTTATGCTGACAGAGATCAATAGGTTCATTGATGTCACTCTTTATAGGCATCCTTGCCGACTTCAGCCTACTAGTATTATTTGTAACAAGCTGTGGACAATATAAATTCAAACCATTTAACATAATCAGAGAATCTACATATATATTTTTAAATCCAATGGACTTCCAGAAGAATAAGGAAGCAGAAAGACAAAAGGATGCACAAACCAATGAAATAAACACTGCTTAGAAGCAGAATAAAATTGTATAGTTCTTCACAATCATGTTAAAGTGAAACTGAGACTGCAGAGATGCACAGGTTTGGCAGAACAGGGAGGGTCCTGGACCAGGGGAAATCATAAAAGCATCTAAAATGGGACAGGAGAATTCCAGAATGTAACTGTCTCAGATGATGCAGCACCCAGTAATAATTTGGACCCATCTTTGAAAAAAATTAAGATATATGTCCACCTATCTCCAAAAGCAGAGACAGAGCCTCCAAGGACTCATTGTGAAGTTTAAGAGGATCCTGCCCCTGAGGATCCCTGCTTACCTCCTCTTTTAGATCAAAAAGACTAGTATCTGGAAAAGGTCCCAGACCTCTGACTAGACATAATTCTGCCCTTGAAACACCTTAAGTCTTGAAATCTACTACATGGCAGGAAGGTATGAGAAGATGCTTTGGACTTGTGTTCTGGGAATCTCAGAATCTTGGAGTCTCCCCAAGCTTTTGCCATTTTCCGAAGATCCTCCCCGAACAACAGTTGCTTTTTTAATTGGGAGCTTTGTTAAGCTAGTCTTTGAGATGGAGTTTGCTGACCAATTCCTCAGCCAGAGAAGCCTATTTGCGGCCAAAACCGCAGCAGCCCCCTAGCAGAAAAATGTACCAAATCAAAACAAGCATCTGCCAAGTATGCTGTGCTAGGTTCCAACTGAGAATTATCTTCTAGTGCAGCGCTTCTCAACCGGTGTGTCGCAACACACCAGTGTGTCGCCAAGAACACGCAGGTGTGTTGCCACACTTCCCGGTCCCCCGCTGACCCAGCTGCTCTCCGGTCCTCCTCTGCCTGGGCTTAAAATGCTATCAGCCCGGGTGGAACGCGGCAGAACAGGTGGCGTCAGCGGCGCCGGCATGGTCTCTTCTTCCCGCCCCGCGGCCCAGAAGAGGAAGTGGTGAGCAGCGGGTGCGTGCGCGGGAAGAAGAGACCATGCGAGTGTGGTCAGCATCGGTCTGAAGAACAGAAGAGAGATGCGGCCGGAGGAATGAGCAGCACGACTCAGAGAAAAATGAAGAAGAACGTCAACCCCCGCGGTGCATGGGACTCCTTTCTCCGCGCGAGAGCTGAAAATGAAGACGGTTAGGGTTGGGAGGAGGCTGCTGCTGCTGCTAGTTCCGGGGAGGGAGGGAGAGCGAGTGAATGAGCAAGCAAGCATGTGTGTTTGAGATCCTGTGTGTGTGTGTGTGAGTGAGATAGCATGTATGTGAATGATTGAGAGCCTGTATATGTGAAAGAGTATGTGTGTGATTGCAGCCTGTGTGTGAGAGAGCATGAATGTAAGTTTGTGATTGAGAACCTGTATGTGTAAGTTTGTGATTGAAAACCTGTTTGCGTGAAAGAGTATGTGTGTGTATGATTGAGATCCTTTGTGTGTGAGACAGATCATGTGTATGTGTGATTAAGAGCCTGTGTGTATAAGTAAGAGAGAGAGCATGTGTGTCTGTGTGAGATTGAGAGCTGGTTTAGGTGAGGGAGCATGTGAGTATGTGATTGAGAGCCTGTGTGTAAATGAGAGAAAGAGAGAGAGCATGTTTGTAAGCATGTGAATGAGAGTCTGTGTGTGAGAGAAAAAGACAGCATGTATGTGTGTGATTGAAAGCCTTTGTGTGTAAGTGTGCAAAGATAGACAGCATGTGTGTAAATGTGTAATTAAGAGCCTATATAAGTGAGAGAAAAAGCATGTGTATATGTGAGTGACTGACAGCATGTGTGTATAGGTGTGTAATTGAGAGCCAGTGTAAGAGAGAGTGCTGGTATGTGACTGAGAGAGAGGAAAAAGTTCCAAGCAAACCACCCCTCCTCCTGCTAATTCAAAACAACCTCAGGAGACCTGGATATCAAACGTTCCCAGGTATGCAGAGCAAAAACATTTTTGTATCCTTATTTTTCATTACTGGGTCTTTGTGTCTGCTATTTTGAAATATTTTATTGGCATCTAGAAATTTTTTATTAGTTCTTAATTATTGGATATTCCACTCATCAGTGTTTTGAAATAATCTGTTCTTTTTGTTAGTATGGTTGTACTGCTACTGATTTTATATTTCTTGATTTGTTTTATAAGGATGGGTGATGTTTCTTTTTTTCCTTTGTTGCACGGCATACAGAGACTCTTGCTTGTTGCAATTTCCAATTCAGTTTTTTCTGCATGCTTCTAGTTATGCATTTTGGTCTCATTATTCCTTGTTAGGTGAGGGTCAGCACAATTGATTTAGGTGAGGTTTTCTGCTGGCATGTATTTTCTGTGTAGGGCTCTATAGCAGCCTGACTTGGTCCGTTTTCCTAATAGGAGATGTATTGATGTCTTAAGGCCTGGTGTAATATTTTCAGTGTTGGACCCAGAAAACACCTCAGGTGTTATCTATATTGCCATCTGTCCTTGTGATCTGATATATGTAGGAAAAACGATAAGACCATTCAATAAGAGAATCATAGAGCACAAAAGTGCCATTAACAGACGCAGTGAGGGCAAACCATTGGTCTAACATTCAATTGAAATGGGCCACACATTTGAACAGTATAGATTTTGTATTATTAAGAAAGTATACAAGAATGTTAGAGGAGGCAATTTTGACAATATGCTGTTAAGATGTGAACAGAAATTTATTTTTGATTTTAATACTGTGTCCCCTAATGGTCTCAATTGCGATACTGACTTAAGTGTATTTTGTGAATTTTGTGCTTTTATTTTTTTCCTCTTGGTCTGTGCATCTTGGTGTTGTTGGAATATTTATATTTTATCATTATGCTATTTTTATAATTTTTGTTTTTGGTTTCCCTATTTTTCACAATTCATTTTAATATTTGTTTCGATAACCCCTTTGGTTTGCAATTTTGCATATTATCATTAACATCAAATTTAATAGTTATTTGATCGACACTAAATATTTATGTATTCCAATATAAGTCGATCAGTAAGCCAACAAGAATAAGTCCAATTCTTAGTTGTCACAATAAAAATGTTTTTTCCTTGATCCGTTTTGTTCTTATCAGACTGTATATATGGTACATACCTAGTGGGCACTCACTGCGTTTGCGCAGAGGTGTGGCACTATCGGGTTTTATTTTTAATTTTGATTTGAGTATCAGTTAACCTATCAGTATTTGACTCTGATCGGCAAAATATTTAAAACACCGAACAGTGCAAGTAGTTTATTTACAGATTTTTTTGCTACGGCTGCGCAGTACACACGTTGAATCAGTTTTGGTGGGCTGTTCTAAGAAACGCTATGGACAGGTATTTAAATAGCCCATACGGAACCAGTCTGATTTTTTCGCTCAATGACATGCCCAAAGTAAGCAGTTGCTATGACCCCTTTAAAAGAACTCAGCATTACAGTATAGTTTGACTTTTTAGTATATCCATTGACTTAACTAGCACAACTAGCATTTAGATAAATTTCCTTTGCGCTTGGTTTTGACAGCCATCAGATTTTATTATCCAGTCGGATACAATTTTTATCTGTGATATACATCTTTATTTATAAATTAAACACAGTTTATTTATTGTTGTGTATCCCTAGCCATTTGTCGGGGATTTTTCATTTTCTATTTTTTTTGACTGACCCACGTTTATATACTTTGCCAGTATTATTTGGGATTTTTTAATAGCCAGCCCGAGTAGTTTTTAAACATCTATTTTAAAATGAATATTTGTTTATAATCACGTGTACTTACTTTATGTACCTTAGCAAACTTTGAACACACTTTATGTATGTTCCCACCGTGGGTGAGTAAAGATTGTTCAACAGAATTTTACTTATACGTCGTGTTCTCCTACCGTGGCGACATAAGGACTGCATTGCTATAAATACATGGAAAGAGTATTCTTCTCATCGTGTGATAAAACTACATTTTGAAGGTACATTAATAGTTCAGTTTGCTATCGTTTAAGCAACTTACTAAATGGTTTCCTTCATTAGAATTTACATATATTTTTTTAAGGTTCGCCAATACTCGGCATTAAAACCTATTAATACTAATTTAATCTTAAAATTGACTTTATCTTTTAGTGTAGCTATTAACCCCTTTGTTATTTTGAATTTTAATATTCTCCTTTTTGATTTTTAATTTTAATTTCTATTTTTGTACATATATATTATCCTTATTTTCATTTTGATATTTTGTTTACTACTGTATTTTTAGTTTACAACACCAAGTTGCTCAGCCTGGATTGTAGGATTTAATGATGTGTTTAATCATCCTCTTACATTGAAGACACTCATCAACAATAGGTACTTACAATTTGTTTGTTTGACCATTCCTACCTTCACTGCGTGCCTGTGCCTATCATAACATATACACTATTTTACTTAAAAAATTTTTTTTTATTAATTATTGCGAGTCTTAGCCCATTGTATCCAAAATCTACACATACATACCTATGTATTTCCCATATGTCTTAACTATGTTTGTTTACACAATTAAGTTCATTGTTTTACTGTATACATACAAATGTGCTGTTACTGTACGCTTTGTGTAAATGTTCGGTTTATAATTTTATTTTTTTTGTGTTTTTATTGATCTGATTTGTTTATACTTATCTATGTTTGTATGTGTGTGTATATTAATTGTATATTAAGAGAGATATATATCTTTTTTGCCCTTAACAGCCCCTGAGGCAGCTCCTATGTGAACAAAACTTGGCCAGAGTCAGGCTTAATCTAATAAAGGCTGATTTTTACCGATCAACTTGTTTCCCTTCGCTTATCAATATTGTCAGTTTTGCCTTTTCTTAGGTAAGGTGGTTACTGTTTAAGTGCTGGAAATTGGTGCTGTTTTGGTGTGGGTTGTTTACTATTTATGCAATTTCTGTTCAGACAGAATACGTATCTTTTCCTTGTGTCATTCTAAACAATAAAAACAATAAGGACCTTTACTTTTTATTTCCGCCGTGAATTGTAATGAGCAGTGTGTCACACATTGAGCGTGGCCTGTCAGGTGTGTCACGATGGGAAAAAGGTTGATAACCACTAAGTGCAGCGGTTCTCAACCAGAGTGTCGCGACACATCAGTGTCACCAAGTACCGGTAGGTGTGTTGCGCACTTCCTGGTCTCCTGCTGCTTTTCCCTCCCTTTCCTCATCCCAGTGGATGCACACAATTCTTCAACGAACACTGCTGCCGTTCCTGCCTGTGCTATCAGCACATTCAAGCCCCGAGGGGAATGGCAGCAGTGTCTCTGGAAGCTGGCAACAGTAACATGGCCTTTTCTTCTTCCCACCCCTGCAGCCCGGAAGAGGAAGTGATGTTTACAGGGCACACGGGAAGAAGAAAGGGCCATGCATGCTGCTGCTGCCGAAATCATGACTCAAGGCTTGCAAGACTCCCCCCGACCCCACAGTGGTAAGAAGGTAGCATTCAGCTGTTTGCCTGTGCTGCGATCATTGTGGCACAGAGCAGTCAGCTGAGAATGTGGCCACAGAGATTTCCTACCCTGCTGCTGTTTGGGAAATCCATCCTCCTCCTCCTTAGTGGTAAGCCGCCTCCCAGATAAAGTCAGTGCTTGGCTCCTGCTGATTGCATGGAAGGTGGACATTAAAGGCACTTCACACATTTCAGTGATCTCATCACTGTCACAGGTAATTTCAATTATGGATGCTCTTCCTCAGCTGGATGTAGTGAGTCAGGCCATTGCTTTACTAATTATCAACCTATAACTGTCCACTTAGTGAAAGGACAAATTTCTATTTATACCTGGATATTTGAGATGAGGGATGTTAAGCAAGGAAAACGAGTATGTCAGGCTGGTTACAGAAAGGCACAGGGAGCCGTGACCCCAGTGTGATTGGGAGCTGAGCCATTTCCTTTTCTCCACAAAGGATCTTCAATGTATCTCAATTCTCATCCTCAGTGCTCTCCCCCTGCTGTTTCAGCACTGATATCCCCAGTTGGAGCCTGCCCAATGCTGCAGACCCAGGGCAACTAATCAATGGATTTCCCAAACAGCAGCATGGCAGGAAAACCCCACGGCCACATTCTCAGCTGAATGTTCTGCACCACAATGATTGCAGCACAGGCAAACAGCTGCTAAGTGCTGCCTTAGCAGAGCAGGGTCGGTGGTGTCACTCCTGCTGCAGATCCCAGCCTGTCACGACTCTGTTTTAATAGCAGCATACTGGCTGCCTTGTGCTGTAGCTACCATGTGTGCTGGGGGTGGGGATGAGTGAGTGAGCCAGCATGTGTGTACGTGTGTGAGAGAATATGTTTGATTGAGATTGTGCATGTAAGTAAGAGAAAACGTGAGAGCAACAGAGTGGTCAGGGAGGTGACTGGTTCATGTGTGTGTGAGATTGGTTAGGGAGGTAACTGGTGTATGTGTGTGTGTGTATGTGAGACAGACTAGTCACGGGCCCTATGGAAGAGGACCGTGAGGACAGAGCTTCAGCAGCTATCGTGGCTTCTGGTATATGCTATTGGCGTAGGAGAGTTGCTGGAGAGGGTAAGAAAAGGTGGCTTTTTAAGTTTATCTTTCTTGATTGACTGCCATTTTAATTATTGGGTTTTATGTGATGTGTTTGCTGTTTGAAATATTTTATTGGTGATTAGAGAATTTTTAATAATTTTGTACATTTTTAATGATTGGATGTTATTGTTTATCAGTTATTTTGAAACATTTATTATTCTAGTTTTAGAATTATTTTATATTACTTGAGAAATGTATAAACAGAAATGTAGAGACAAGAACTGAACTGGAAACAGCAAGAAGCCAAACTGAGTGCAGTGCAACAATGGAAAAACAAAACCAATAACTTTAAGGTCACTTTATTCTTTATTTGGTGAGTGTCTGCATTCTGTGTGTGACCCAGCTAAGGGTATGCTGCAAGCTTGTAGTTTCTGTGTAGGAATCTATAGCAGCTTGTATTGATGTTTAGGGCCTGGTTAAATATTTGTAGTGTTGCCTTTTCATAGGTAGGGTTGTTACTGTTTGAATGAGTTCCATAATGCAGGTGTAACTTTTTCCGCATTAGTTTGTGTGCATTATTGCAGATCCTGGGAGTCTGTTAGGTGTTATATTTCTGTTTCTATTTCTTCAGTTTTGCACTGAATACAGAGTGACTTTTTTGGGTTTTCATTCTAGTTTCTGTCTCCATATTTGTAATTTGTGATCTTTCTGTACTTGGTATAGGTCAATTCTATGTGTGTGACCGAGGTGAGGCATTTTACTAGCATATAGGCATTTGTATCAATATTATTTGTTGCATTTTTTTAATAGGACATGTATTGGTGGTAAATTACTGCTTTTTCATAATGAGGGCTATTGTGCCTGGTAGGAGAGAGTATTTATGTTGCTGTTTCTGAGATAACACCAGAAATATCTTTTTTGTATGGTAAATTGAACAGGGAATGTCCTAGTTCTGTACTGCACCCATTGTTGGGAGGTCAGGGTGGTTCCTGTAGATAAGAGTATCTGTTTACATTTAGCCCCATGAGTATCATGTGCTCAGTGTGTCACACATGTGAGAACCATCTGTCAGGTGTGTACCAACAGAAAATGGGTTGAGAACCACTGTTCTAGTGAACCGGCCTGCGCAAGATGTGCCAAGCACCATACAGCTACTAGCCTCTATTTGCAGGGCTATGCTATCATCCTAAAAGGCCTGCTTAAGGACACACTATCTTTCTACCCTGAAAATCTTTAAGAGCAGCACCACCTTCCACAGGAATCATGGTTCACTTGGTCACTGAGCAGACCAATGCGTTCCCTTTTGAAAATTAAATTTCTCACCTTGCAGAGATTTAAGGTGTACAATTTGGCTAGTGTGTGACCTCCCTTAAAATTGGCCTCTGAAGATACCCAAAAGTGGAAGTAAGGAGGAGGTTGAGAACTACAATCCAGTTAATCTGACCTCTTGTGGTGAGCAAACTAATGGAATCGCTGCTTAGTAGAGGAGAAAATGCATGTCTGTATTTAGTGCTTCAGTGTGCCATTGCATGCAGAATCTAGTTTCTTCAGAATACCATTCTAGGTTTTGTCAGCATATTTCTGCTTTTAATTTGTGCTCACTTATTTTATATTTGTTGAGGGTCATTTTGCATTTGTGATTAAGGTGAGGTATTCTGCTAACATATAATTTCTGTAACAGTCTTGTTCAATCTGTTTTCCAAACAGGAAATATATTGTGTTCTACAGCCTGGTGTAATATTTCCAGTGCTGCCTAATCATAGTTGTTGCTTTTGGAGTTTTGTGAGTTAGTGCTGCTGTAGTATAGCAGTTGCGCTACATGTGGGTTTTTTCCCCCAGGATTTTGTATTATTTCACAATATCCCTCTTATGTTCAATATATTTTTATTGAGTGATTTAACACGCATAATACAGATGCAGGCTTCAACTAGAATAACACAACTGAAAGCCCTACAATATCATGTTATATATTGACTAGTAACTCAACATTCTTTTCATATTGAACCTCGCTTATTCCCATCTAACCCCCTTCTCCATCCCCCCTACGCCCTCCCCATCCCCTTCCCCCTCCAGAGACCTAGATCCCAAAGCAAGTACTGTCCAGACATTTCCCAAATGTTCAGAGTCAGTCACTGATAGCCAGGCTGCGAGCTCTATGGGGCAAGGATTGTAGGTAAGTTTCCCAAGTAAGCAGGAACAACTTCCGTCTTTGGGTGATGCCTCCACAATATCCCTCTTATCGGAAGAAATTTGTGTTTCTGTTACCTAGATGACACCAGAATTTTTTTCTATGGTGAGGTGAAGGGGTAAATACCTTGCTTTGCCCAAATTGTTAGAGGTGTGTATGTGTTGGGGGGTGGGTATATATTTACAGAAATGGAGGTACAGGATTTATATTGGGTTGGTCTTGCACATACAAGAATGAACCATTCTTAACCCTAGTCACAGTATTTTGGATATGATCTCAATCTCTGAAATGTATTGCTAGTGCTCTTAACACTTGCATTGTGCCAAACAGCTTCTTCCTGAAGCAACATATTGAGGTGAGCTTTAAAGTTCTTTTGAGTGAGTGGTGCCCAGGGCTTAATTTGTGAGGCAATGGCCTGAAATACAGTCCCAGCACTTCTTTTCAGGTTTATGAGGGAAAAGCAGCAGGGGTGTTCCCTCTAGGCAGCCTCCAGGGAAGAGAAGGAATTGAGCCTGTAGCAGACAGCTACTTTGCTCCCTAATCCCGCCCTTCAGCTCTTGTTCCCCCCTCTGTCCCACCTCTCCTGTATTGTAGGGAACAGAAGGGGAAGGGGTGATACTGAAGCAGACACTGCAAAGAACAGACTCAAAAAAGGGTCTGTTAAGTCCTCAGTAATGAACACAAAAAGGGGTCGAATTAATACAAGTTTGAAAGTTGAGAGCAGTAGTGCCAATTATCAAGACTTCAACCCTGGTCTTGAAAAATGGCACAATTGCTTACAACTTTCAAACTTGTTTTAATTCGCCCCCTTTTTGAGTCCATTATTGAAGCCTTAACTTCTGACAGAACAACCCAGAATGGTGTTCTGCCACCTTTATTCTGTGAAACAAGAAAGTGGAACAAAGCTGGCAGTGTATATCAGTTTTGGCTCCGCTGAGAAAACAGAAACAGAGCCAGTAACTGCATGGATTATTTATGGCTCCCCAGCCCTTGGAGGAAGTAGAAAAGAACAAAGTATTGGAGTTGCTTACCCTGAGACCAGGACAGTCACGTCTTTGATTTATGTTTGTGTGTGTGAGAGAGAGATCATACCTTGACCTGGTCCCACCTGATCCTGGCCGTGTCCATCTTACCCCTCTCCCCTTCCTCTGTTCCACTTCCTTTTTGTCTACAAATTAAGTGCTGGTGGGCGGTTTCTGAATCTTTAGGCCACATTTCTTAGTCTTTGATTGCATCTCTTGGTATTTGAAATTCTTTTCTCTCTCCATATATAGTACAGAATAGTCACTTAGTACTTACATTTTCTATTAGTAATGGTTTTCTAGCATCAAGCATTTCAATTGGTTTGGGAATTAATAATTACACTGGGGAACAATTTTTAACATAATTCCTGTTGAGTTCGATTTTTCAGCTGTTTTAGACTTAAATAGGTATGCTGATTTCAAAACTGCAGTTAGTTATCTTCTATCACATCAAATTTTTTCTCTATAGCCTTTCTTAGGCCTGGATTTATCAGAATGCACTAAATATCGCATGAGATGGGAAAAGGGGCGTGTTTTATGGTAATAGGCTGCTTATCGCAAACTGCGCTATCTTAGCGCTTCGCATAGGCGTCAAGGTGCATTTTCTGCATAGCCATCTTGCTGACTTGCCGAAAAACCTTAGTGTAGTCAGTGATGAGCAAGGTGAATGATTCCACCAAGATTTGAAGGTCATGGAGGCACGGTATCAGGGTAGATGGGATATACATATGATGGCTGTCTATTGTTGGAGCATCAGGCGAGATTGTCCACAGATTGAACACTGCCGGAAAAGCTGTAAATGTAAATTTTTACCTTAATATGTGTTTGGTAGCAGAACTTTACTACTTGTACACAATATGACTTACAGTAACAATATATAGCCTTTGTATGAATAAAATAACTAAAACAGTATAATCAGGTAATTTTTTCTTTTATTTCCTTTGTATGTACATTTTGTATGATTTTTGGGACAAAGCGAGGGTATCCTGTACCTTAAAAAGTTGATGTGATAGAGAAAAACTGGGGTCATTTTTGGATTCAGATGTCAAAAGTTAGTCAAAAACAAGTGTCAGATCTAACAACGAAAATTGTGTTCCTCAGTGTTATATAATCTAGGCAAGTAATGTATGGAAGATAGAATAACTGTAAATGTAGAAAACCTGGCAGGGGGAACTTAGGCAGAGCTTGGGATGGAGTTGGGGGGGCAGAACTTGGTTGTTCCCACCACTACCCCTAGTTGAATTAACATAAGTTTTTTCATTTGGTCTGTATAGAGATGCACATTTTGAGGATAGATCCCTAATGGAATAAGATACATTTAAAAATCCATGTAATGATGTACATCTCCAGAGGAGATTGTGAATAATCTAATTTTTGGCAGATGACTTTGGATTGCGTTTGTTTTGGTTTTTCATGTTTTTCACCATTTTTAATGTTCAGTGTATTTTAAGCTTTTATGTTTTGTCAGGTTTTATGTTTGTCTGTTTTTACTTATATTTTGTTGTGAGCTGCTGAGAACAATGGATAATGCAGCATACAAATGCTTTAATAAATAAACTTGTGCGCAATAACGCCAACTATGAAGGCTTCAACTCAGGCTTTCATGAATGACACTTTCTCTCATGTTTCAAACTTATGTTAATTTGACCTCCTTTTGGAGGTCAAATTCAAGATCACCCTCTCCCCTCTTGTTCCCTACACAACAGGAGATAAGTGGAGGTTGCTGGATTAGATAGCAGTGTCTGTTCTGTAGGGGTGGCTCTATCATTAGGCAGGGTGAAGTGGCTGCCTCAAAAAGTTCCCTTCATAAACTCTCCTGCCCCTTCATCCTGGCCCAAAGTATTGCAGTTCTGATGATGGGTCCATGAGGTCTCCACCTCCTGCAGGTAAGAAGGAACTGTTGTGGCGCATTTGTGTGGATGTTGCTATGGGGTGTGGGAACCCGCTAGCAGGAATCACGATGACAATTTTGATGTGTTGTTTATGAGTTCCCATCCCTCGCAGACAAGAAGAAAACCGTGGTGGCACCAGAGATGTGCCCTTGGGGGTTCACATCTCCTGCAGGCAGGAAGAATAGTCCTGCAAGGAGAGACGAGATGAGACAGTGGTGGGAAGGGAGCACTGCTTACTCTTCACCCCTCGAACAGCTCAGCACCCCTTCCCTTTCCACCCCTCCCTTCTCACTGAGGAGGGAGTGGAAGGGAAAGGGAGCTAAGCAAAAGGGAGAAAGGGAAGGGGTTGTGAGTGAGGAGTGAGAGGGACAAAAAGGGGGAGTGAGAAAAGGGAAAAAGGTGAGAGGGAAGGGGTAAGGGGGATGGGAGTGAAAGATGTGGGGAGTGAAGGGGTAAAAGGGAGGGCAGGGCAGGGAAGGAGGGGGGAGTGAAAGGGAAGGAATATAATGAGGGTGGAAGAGGGAAATGAAAGGAAAAGGGTGATAAGCAGAGAGGGAGTAAATGGAAGAGAGTGCAGGACCAGTAGAAGCAGGCAGCTGCCTTGAGTGCCCCAGTTTTGGGGATGGCACAGCAGAGGAAGGACTGTGACAATTGTGGCTCCTTATTCTTGCTGCCTGCATGGGTGGGAAGGAGGTGTAATCACTGCAACTAGGAAGAGCATGAGCAGAGTAATAGTTGTCCCCATTGGCTGCATGAGCTGAAAGGGGAGGGTGCTGCAGCATTCCAGAGGGGTAGAAAAATGTTGTGAGTATGTGTGTTAATGAAAGAAAGGAAAATGTTTGTATGCAGCCCCACTCCTCCCATGACAATCTCAGAATGACTGGAAATCAAAAGCTCCCACATTAGGAGTGGAGAATTTTTTTTTAATCTTTGTTAGTTTTAATTATTGAGTGTTTTATGTGTCTGCTCTTTTTAAATCTTTTATTGGTTTGTGAACTTTTAAAAATTTACAAGTTTAATTATTGAATGTTCTATTCTCAGCTGTTTTGAAATATTAATTTCTTATGTTTTTATTATGATTGAGGTTTTATATTTCTTGATTGTATTGTTTGAGGAATGGTGAGGTTTCAGATTTTTCCATATTGCACTGTATATGGAGTCTTGCTATTGTGGTTCCATTTCAGTTTTTGTCTGCATGTTCTTTTTGTAATTTATAGTCTCTCTTATTCTGTGTTTGGTGAGGATCTCTCTGTGCTCTGCATGTGTGTCTGAGGTGTGGTAATCTGCTACTGTGTAGTTCATGTACGGGTCTAAAGCAGCCTGGCTTGTTCTGTTTT
Organism: Rhinatrema bivittatum; assembly: GCF_901001135.1. Taxonomy (NCBI): domain Eukaryota; kingdom Metazoa; phylum Chordata; class Amphibia; order Gymnophiona; family Rhinatrematidae; genus Rhinatrema; species Rhinatrema bivittatum. Next base: position 455,062,869 of record NC_042616.1, read on the forward strand.
CATAATAAGAGCTATATTGGTGTTTTAGGGCCTGGTGTAATATTTGCAGTATTGCTTTTCATGGGTAGGGTTGTTACTGGTTAAGTGCTGGTAGGTAGTGCTGTTTTGATTTGGGAGTTTTACTATATTGTATTTTGTAATCCAGTTTTCTCATGGCTTTCTGAAGGCCAGGTTCACACCTAATGTACTTTAGAAAAGGCCTTATACCATGGGTTCCAAGTATCTTACTTTTTTTGTAGAGTTTTTTGGTTGGCACCATAATAGTGCATGTAAATATATCTGTTGTGATGTTTTGCCCCAGAAGACTAAATTTTCATGTAAAATCTGTTATTCTAGGTGCATAATTTTTAATTGTGTATAGGAAGGGCCAGTGGGTTGGCAATGAAGGAAAGGTTGTAAGATTCACCTGGGTGCCCACTACTCTTGCACCAGCCGGGACAGAGTGCTTTATACACACCCACACAATTTACCCTTCTCCCACTTCCCCAGGGGGCTATTAGGGAAAGGTGTGAGAAAAATGGTAGAGCTCTTGGGAGTGTGTCAAGGTTACCAGCTTTCCAACAACAGCTCTAGATTCTATTTGCCACACCTCTGGGAACTCTGAACCCCATTTCTCCCAGCATTTCAAATAGCTAAAAGGGCTAGACTCCAGGAGGGATTCCTCCTGCCTTCTTGCCGATTGGACCTGTGCTACACCTTAGGAAAGGGAGGCATCTTTTTCCTTGCCTTAGGCATAGTGCCTTGAGCCATCTATTTGTATGCTCCAGTTTCCACCCCATTTTCTTTCCTTCAGGCTGCCTGGATGGGAGGGGGGAGGGTTGGTACGGTTAAGTCTAAAAAGAAGTGGTTGAACTCCATTTTGAACCATTCCTTAAAAACAAACTTTGCACTCTATACATCCCTTTAAGAATCCAAAGGTTTGTTGTCATATCCACCCTCAGGCTATATTAGGAAGGAAACTAATCTTTGCTTAATAATTTCAATTCTTTTTTATTCTTTCCTGCTTCAATATTTTTCTATAACAGACACAAAGAAAGTGACACTGTAGATTTTTATTTATTTTTATTTAAAAACAGTGCTTTATTACCGTTTTGCAAGGGGGGAGTGGAGCCCGCTACTCCTTTTCCCCACCTTGCTTAGAGTTTATAAAAGCCGGGTAACATCCTCAATAATTTATACACATGAATAAGTAATACAAAAAAATATAATAAAGAATAAAAGCTAGAAATCTAACTACTCCGACCTTCACAATTCCAGCTACTCTATATAATGGTAACTACCCCAATGAATACTGAATGGTCTGATCACTACTACTATACAATAATATACTTAGCAATTCGAAGGGTGGGGAGGGGGCAGATTTTCATCACCCAGGTCTGGAGGAGCAGGGATAGAGGTTTCACACCATTTACCTCAATTTATCAACTGGAGGAGGACAGCATCTCTGGAAAGTAGCCCTAGACAAAAATCTACAAGAATTCTCCTCCTGAAGAGGACAAGGATGAAAAGATGAAGATGCCATCAAGATGAAATCTGTACCTTCTAGATGACAACAAACCTGGCTGTTTTAATCATTTTAAAAAACACTTTGCAAACAGAGAGATGTGTGTGTGTTTTGTAGGTAGCTGCCCTGCAACTTGGGTCATGTCTTCTCAGTTTACTTAGTAAAGTTACTTCTTTGGCCTTTTCATTTAGTGTTCAATGAAAACAATGCAAACATTTCAGGAAAAGCTATTTCCTGAATAGAAAATTATTAAATAGTTGTCATAAAATAAGATGGCCAGATTAATGTCAGTTTAGGATAGAACAATGTAAACTCAGCATTTCATTTTAAGTAAATAGGAAAGGCGTAGTAAAGCAACACTTCAGAATAGTTGACTGTAAAGATGCCTGTGTTGAACTATGTATGTTTATATTTCAATATTATACAGCACTACAAACCAACAGAAAACACAATTAGCTTTTAAATAAGGATTATTTTCTTATGTAACTTTGAAAATAGATGTTGGGTGACCATGAGAGCCCTCTGTGTACTGGGCTGTATCAGGAAGTATTTTATACATAGGAGGGCCCCTGAGAGAGTCCAACAGAAACTGTCTAGAAAGAACTTAGCCCCCAACTACTGGTAGCCTCAGATGTACAGAGAAAAATATTTTGACTAGTTATGTTTTAGATCTTGTTTAGTGCTCTAGAATAGTACTCAAGTCATTTTAACACAGCAGATCCAAAGCTGGCTATACTGAAGTGCTACACAAGTAATTTTAACTAGTAAACTGGAGGCACATGTCTTGGCAGGCACAATGACAACCTTAAGATTTCATTTTTATATGGGGAGCTTTTTTTCCTTACACACACACACACACACTACGTATTAAGCAAATGTTTGCTCATTTCCTTAGGTTAACCAGCTTATTTTTGCAAAAAAGATATTTTTGTTTAATTTTAAAACTGCCTGCCATTCATACTAGAAATACGTAAAATATAATAGATTGGGAACATATAGATAAAAAGAAAGAAAAGAAAAATGTGTTTTCAATTCTAAAAGCTTATCTCAGCTATTGTTATTTAATTTGAATATACAAGCCACAACAAAATATAATATGAAAGCACAACACCCGGCTTGGTGAAGATGGAAAAATTTACAAAGCAGGTCTTCAGATATCCCCTTCTTACCCCCTCCCGCAAAGCAAAACTGGAAGCTTGCACAATCATGAATGTTTGTACTGGTTGTAATTCTGTGCTTGTTGAACAATTTGTGATTTCAATATCTAGAGTTACTTTGGTATATGATTGAACTATGAGGAACCCTTAATAGTTCAAGGAGAGGGGTGAAGTGTGTTTAACTCTTATTAACCATTTCAACTTAAACCTCTGCCTGTCCTATCAGGGTGAACTGAGCTCAGATTGGTGAAAGATTAAGTCAAAGCAGTCAGTAAAAACTAAGTGGGATATCAACTTTGATTCTCTGCATTCTTACTGGCAAAAACCACAAAATGTTATCCAATGGTTATAGGTAATTAGGGACAGAATAAGGTGTTCTTAGTTTAATAATCAACTTCTCATTGAATGTTGAGATTTTTTGCCGTGCTTCTATCTAAAATAAGCAGAACTGTAAGTCCAAGCATAGAACAGAACAATATTCTTTAGATGGTGATGTACTAATTACTGCTGGGATTTTTACTGTTGTGCAATTATATACAGGAACAAAAACAGACATAGGCTAGCCTCTTGGCCTAATCAAAAAGTTGCTTTCAAAATAGTTCTACAGTTGCAAATCTTAGTTTGCTTTAAAGGCAAACTTATCCAAATGCAAATTTCATGTTTCACTGACTTCAAATGTGAATCAAGAGCAGCGATGTGATGTATAGTCAAAAAACTCACCTGATTTTGCCTTGTCATCACAGCCTCGAATGTGTTATGCTAATTTGAGGTGAGAAGGGAGAATCAGTATACTGCTCTGTGTTCTGACAGATACAGGATGAAATCTGATGTCACACTGTCACCCATATCTAGCCAGGGCTGAGGCTGATTAGGTATGACATGGGGATGATGGGGAGTAAGATACTATAATGCATATGAAACCTCCCAAGATATCTCAGAAACCCCAGCTGAAATTGATGTTCTCCCTGCCTCACTCTTGAGTCTTTCCTCTTTTTCAAAAGCTGCAACTAGAGATTCCTTTTAAAAGGCCTAACAGATGCATGACCACGGGAAGGGGTTGCCAGCATTTCATTTACCTCCTTGAACAGCATCAGCATAGATAAAGTAGTGTTTTATGCAACAACAAAGCAAGTCCTATCAGTGAATACATAACCCCAAAAAAAGAATCAACTTCTTCCAAAAGCATTAGAATGCCAATAAAACAAAAAAACCCCAAAAAACTGACAAAGAGAAATTTACATTAGAAGCCTGGCTGTTTGGAAACTTCTTTCCTATGTAAATAGATGTAAATATGAATGTGTTTGATGTTTTCTTTAACTTCTTCACCTTTCCTTGTGGTAAATCTAAGCCATGTCAGCTCCCTGGTCATTTCTGGAAATATGACAAGTTTTTTCAAAAACACTTGCCAAAACACCAATATAATGATTCATGTCAGCCATGTGTGCTTTTTCTCTGCAAGCATTTAGTCTTTTCTTGCATACTTTTTATTCAAAATCTGAAGATTTTGAGAGCATCCATATTTTCTCCCATCCTCTTTTTGTCATTTTACCTAAAATATTTATTTACAGAAACAAAGTCCTAATAGTAACAAACCAAGTTTTGGTTTGAAAAATATTAAAGTGGTCATTTTGGATGGCAGTATTGATAACTCTGTAGTGTCCCTTTATTATTCCTCTAGACAGTCAATAACTAAGTGAATTTGCTTAATTAAAATGACAAAGTTTCTGGGGCTGTCCTTTCCAAGCACATGGATAGACCAAGAGAGGGATATGGGTACTTGGATTGGTATATGTCCAGAGTTATCTAATGCAGAGCCACAAGTACTCCGCTTTTCCACATCACTGCTTGTTCTAACAGAACAGAGCATGAAAGGATTCCCATCAGAGTTCTGGTCAACCAACTGCACACAGACAAAGAAGGAAGCAAAGGAAACAAATGCTGATGGGTATCAATTAAGAAAGAGAAGTTTACTAAATAAAAAATATGTACATTTATTTTTTTATGCCTATGTTGGTGAAAGAGAGGCTGTAGCCCAGTGAAGGTAAACAGCCCTGTGTTGCTTGGTTTTACACAGATACAAACACATTTAGGGACTTGCGAGTTCGTATTCTGAGAACCCTTTTTGCCACTGGTTCAATTTCTTCTAGGTGTGCAAGAGGCATTGACTGAACTCAATGAATTGTAATGGAGTACTTACAAGACCCTATCTAATTTAAGAGCCGCAGGGAGTCTGAAAACTCATGAAGAACTCTTCCAAATGAGAGCTTATATGTAGGTACATTATTTGTACCTATACCTCTTGCGAGAGTTCTCAGACCTAGAGAGTAGTGTTTCAGAAACTTTTACCAGATAGCTGGTACATTGCATGGACTTGCAGATGATAAAAATGTTGAAGTGATACCAGCTAAACTTGAAGGGTAAGTACCTATTTGTAAAAAGAAAGGACATAGTTGAATGCCTTTCATTTCATGACTTGTTAAACTGGAAGCTGCTTTCACTTATTTTAGGAAACACTGACAATTTCCCAGGGCTGCTGCTACTTACAGATAAGCAAAGTCTCATGTAAGCTTTTCATAGCATCTCTGCCCAGCATCTTGGGCTGCAAGGTGGTGCTCTCAGGCCTGGAGAGAAAATGGCTGCTTCTGAAGGGGCAGCTCCTATCAGTCCACTAATGATGTGGAGGGAGGACCCTTCAGTCCTGAGTTCTTGAGTTGCCTGGCAAGACCTTCGAGGGCACATGGGGTAAGATTTAAAAACAAACAAAACAAAAACCCTGGAAGTCTCAGGCTATAAGAACTTGTGAAAAATTTTCCAAGTCCCGGTATCATTTGCAAGCCCTCATTTTCGATCTTTGACCACAAGGGATTCTGGGAGAATTTTCTATACTGTAACTGGGGGTATGGATTTTATTGATTGCCTTTATTTGAAAATACAAGTTCAGTCTAACGAAAGTAACCAGATTACTAAAGACACAATAGGCCCACATTATTTTCCTTATTTTAAAGGAAATGGTATCACAGGGAAAAAAGACTATTTAGTAATGTCCTGTTTCTAAAGAGAATGAAACATCAAGAGCACTTAAAGCCAGAGAAGAAAGCTGAAACACTACCAGTGAAAGGGTTAATCAGACTATAAAGAACTACACTGATACAAAGACAGCATGTGATTTTAGAATCTGTGTTAATTTGTTCTGCTGCCTCATACTTTGAGGTTCAGTTAAGAAGCAAATTATAAAAGTTAAAAACAGTTCTACATACCAAAACTGGATTCTATGTAATTATTGAAATTCTGCTCCCAGAATTTTTTTTAAAATCAGTTAAGCATCTCTGATTTGCTTTCTTCCAACCTAATTTGTACATGGCCTGCTCTACACTGTGCCAAAAAAATATGTTCATTTGCAAACATCTTGAGATTGAAATGGTCTTAAGAATACTGCCCAGATCAATCTCTTACACATCTGTTTACAGTAGACATGACGATGATATTAAACATGTCTCTGTTTTATTTTAGAATAGTTTCATAAGTAGGGGACCATTTAAGAACTACAAAAAGAATAAAGTATAGATGGAGAGCCACCATTTTCAGATTTGCTTCTCTCCAGAAAATGCAGCAAAATTCTGCTTAGTAAAAAAAAAAAAAAAAAAGGAAAAAGCAAAATGCCATCTGTCATTGACTCTCTTGGGGACAACAGTTTTCTGCTTTGACATCAATGGAAGGCCACATTTTATACACACATTTATTTATGGTTCAAGAAATAAATATAAACTTGAAGTGAAGAGGATGAAGAGTTAAAGGGCACCTGCCCATGAATTCTGGGAGCATAATGGTACACTTAAAGACAGAAGGTCCATGTACTGTTAAAGTGGGACAAAGCCTAGAATTTCCAAGGGGGTCTAAACAGAGACCAAATCTAACAGCCATTAGACCTTCTGCCATATCCGAAGTTTTTTTGCCTTTCACATCTTTATATTTGGTTACAATATTTTAAAGGATCCTCCTCTCAACCCCAAAGGATTCCCATGCTCCCAAGTATTGTACCACATTATTAAAGATTTTGGTTTACAGTTTTTATTTTAGTTTTCCTGAGAATTTCATTGTTATAACAAAAAAAAATTAGTGAAAAATGACTTTTGATTTTTCTCCTGTGTGTTACAACAAAGTCATTTTTCCACTGATTCTTTTTGTTATAACATTGAAATTCCCAGGAAAAATAAAATGAAAACTCAAACAAAAGTCCCTACAAAACATGCACATACCCAATGGAGAAGGGAATATCATGGGTAGAACGGTCAACCTTCAAAATGTAACAGAAATAATTTTAAATTCTCAACAGAATCCCTTTCAGGAATATTTAAACAGCTTGTTGAATTTTACAAGGATCCCAGAGATCCCAACTGCATTAAATTCTCAGTGAGTATGGAAAGATTTCATATTTCAAATGGGCACGATTCCTTGCACCCCTTCCTACCCTGGTAATGTAGCTCTTGTGCTTACATGAGCTGCTATAAATGTCATGATCTGTGTTCCTAAAAATTGTTACTTTTTGCCAATTTTGTTTTGTCATCATCTCTTCCATGATCTGCATAACAAACTAAGCAAGTACATATTATATATACATGGAAAAAAAAAAGACTGCACTTTTTTCTTTTACCACAGTTTAAAAAACCCCACAAAACAAAACTCAAGAAAAAAAACTCACAATCTTTGGAACAAAAAAAATCAAGGCAGAAATTTAAAGGCAAAAAAAATATTTAAAGGACACAGTGAGGTATAAAAAAGTATTCTTATTTTCTGCTGTTATTTTTTTCTGTTGTAATTCCTCTTCGACTTTGCTATAGAGTTCCTTTACTAGTAGGTATTGCAATAGCCAGGCCTCGGGAACCAGGGGGGCTTGTCCCACTGCATGGAGAAGTTTGGGAGTGGGGTAGATTTCACGTCACTTTAGTAAGGAGCAAATCGGCTGTAACCGCCTCGGTATAAACTTGCCTGCAGTGGGGAAAAACGATGAGATTAGTCTAAGAAAATTTATATAAAGAAAAAAAACCAACCAGATGATTTAAGGGATCATGTATAGCAAATGTACATCCCCCTTGAAAATTTCCCCATTTTGTTATGTCAATGTGTCATAATTGCATGCATTTAATGGAGAAATTACTTACCTGATAATTTTGTTTTCCTTAGTATAGATAGATGGTCTCAGGACCAATGGGTATAGTGTGCTCCTGATAGCAGTTGGAGACTGAGTCAGATTTCAATCTGACGTCAGCCCTACTACATATATCTGTGCAGGAAGCTCTGCTCTTCAGTATTCTCCTCAAAAAGCAATTGTGGATATATGTGTGTTTGGATAACTTGATTAACCTGGTTAACTTGATTAACTTGAACTAGTTGACGTGAATTGTAGCTGGAGACCGCCAGTGTCAACAACCGAGAAACGCCGACACCCGGTAACTATGGGTGTCTTAACTAGGGGTAAGTCTGGCATACTTGCTTGTCTTGCTCTCGGGGATTGTCACCAGAGGTTTCCATATTTTGAGGCAGCCGTGGGCAGGATACTGAGTCCATCTCTCAACACTAAGGAAAACGAAATTATTAGGTAAATAATTTCTCCATTTCCTAGTGTGTAGCAGATGGACTCAGGACCAATGGGATGTACAAAAGCTACTTCCAAACCGGGTGGAAGGCTGCCTGTGGCCCACTTAGTACTGCCCTTGCGAATGCTGTGTCCTCCCTGGCCTGAACATCCAGGCGGTAGAGCCTCGAGAAGGTGTGAATGGAGGACTACTTTGCCTCTCCTCACCTCTTGGAGGGGGAGTGGCAAGGGGATTTTACAAATTTGTCTGGAGGGATGCTGTGGAAGTCCAGATAGTATCCCTCTCGAATGATAGTTAGGACCCACTTGTCAGACATTATCTCAACCCATCTTTGGTAGAATAGGGCCAAGCAGCCTGCCCCCTATGGCTTCTTCCTGTGGATGGGTCTGTTGATTCTAATTGTGGGGGGTGCGGCTGGGACCTGGACCTGAGCCAGCTCCCTCTTGTTGTGTTGTTCCGAAAGGACTGGCCCCTGCCTGCAGGGTGAGGTGTTTGGTATGTATTCTTGTATGGTCTAAAACACTGTGATCCTCTGCCCTTGGATGTTCGGGGAGAAGGACGGTGACTTCTTTTTTCTTGTCCTCCGGTAGCCGAGGTACTGGGGATTTGCCTCATTTGTCGACTAACTTCTCCAGTTCGCTTCCGAACAGGAGGGCTCCTTTAAAAGGCATTCTCGTGAGTTTCGTCTTGGAGGTCGCATCGGCTGATCAGCTTCGGAGCCAGAGTTGCCTTCTGGCTGCCTCAATGGATGAGACGCCCCTGGCTGAGGTGCGCACCAGGTCAAAAGTCGCACCCGTGAGGAAGGATATCGCTGGTTCTAATGTTTCGACGGGCGTCGTAGCATTCCTGGCAAGTGATAAGCACGCAAGTGTCACCATGGCACAGCAGGCAGCGATCTGTAGTGACATACTGCCACATCAAATTACTGTTTAAGGATGGATTCCTGACGTCTGTCCTGGGCATCCTTGAATGCTGCTCCTCCTCCGACTGGAACGGTAGTGCGCTTTGTGTCAGCGCAGACCATGGCGTCCACTTTGGGAAACACCAGGAGTTCTTTGGCTGAGGGATCCAGTGGGTATAGGGCTTCTAGGGCCAGTCCTCCTATGAAACTGGCCTCCGGAGCATTCCATTCCAGGTCGATCAGTTGTTGTACGGCTTGTAGCAACGGGAAATGGCGTGAGGCCTGACGGAGCCCGACCAGAAGAGGGTTTGCCTTTGGTTCCGCTGTGGTGCTTGTGCTGGGATGGCCAGTTTCCTTCAGGCTCAGAGACACGAGGTCTGGTATCTCGTCTTTGGAGAAGAACCGCATCATGGTTCGGTATGGTTCTGTTCCTGGAGGGATTTCCCCTTCCTCCAGGAAGTCTTGATCTTCCTCCGAGGTGTCCGTGTCCCCTAAGGTGAGGCTTTTTTCCGGGGCGGGGGGGGGGGGGGGGGGTGTGCACATCTCTGGGAGGCCAAGAGGGACCTGTAAGTTTAGGTCCTCTGTTGGAGGCTGTGGCTGTGTCCCTGGTAACACCAATTGCGCCTGGGCGAAGGTTTGCAGGCCTTTAAAGAATTCCATCCTGGATACATATTGAACCCAGTGGCGTTCCCCAAGGGTCCCATCTGAGGAGGGGCTGAGCTGGGGATAGAGAGGATCCGGGGTACTATCGGTGGAGCCGGACCCCTGTAACTGGCAGAGGGGGTCCTTGTCCCGGGTTCTCCCAGGGCCGCCTCACACTGTAGGCACAGGGCAGAATCCTCCTCGTGTTGCGCAGCTCTTAGGTGGCAGGCTGGGCAGAGGACTTGTGCTTTGGCTTTCTTGGCTGGTGGTGCCATGGTTTGGACGCGTAGGGTCATTCAATACTGGTCTGCGCGTTTATATGCGCGCACCGGGCAGCTTAGATATGCACTCCGGGGGCATTGAAGATGTGCGTGCAAACTGGGAAGATATGCGTGCAGGCTGCTATGTGCGCTGCTGTGCGCACAGGCTTAACTTGTGCGCCCGGCGCCATTGGGCGTGCCGTTATGCGTCCGACACAGATGCACGTGCCACTGTGCGCACAAGTAGGTTATGTGCCCGGCTTGACGCTGTGCGCCGTTCAGTTAAGCAGACAAGTACGGCGATCGAGGGGGGAAAATGGCGCAGACGACCACAATGTGCAAGATGGCGACCCTCCCTGGAGGGTCTCCAGGTGGGAGGACCGTCGTACTGGATCGGGTCTAGCCCGTATGGGGCTGATCAACCCGATAGGACAGACGCTGACGGTGATCTGTGCGGCTATCCGAGCCTCGGAGACCGAAGACTTTAAGAAGGTTTTCTACCTTACCTTTGTCTCGGCGTTTACCAGTCTCGGGCTGGGCGGTCTCTGGCTGCTGGGGAGAGGGAAGGTACCTTCATCAACCGCGCTCGGTATTGCACCCGTGCTTCTCAGTCACTCCCATTCCTGGGGGCTAAGCCAACGCCGGGAAACCGGCTACCAGGCCGAGGCTTACCTCTGAGGAATCTCGGAAATCACTCAGGAATTCTCGACTGGGGGAGGGATCCTTAGGTATCACCGCAGGAGAGCGGGGCTCGTCTGTAGAGGTAAGATGATTTCTTCTTTGTTTTGGAATTTTCTTCTTTTGGTTTGGATTTTCTAACACTGCAAGTATGTGTATAGTCCCGAACTGCTAAGGATACTGAGAAATACTGAAGAGCAGAGCTTCCTGCAAGGGTATATGTAGTGCTGACGTCAGATTGAAATCTGACTCCGTCTCCAACTGCTATCAGGAGCACACTATACCCATCTGGTCCTGAGTCCATCTGCCTACATGCTAGGAAAATGAGTTTTTTCCCCACTAATCAGCACACCATACTCCACATCTTTCAGGGCAAAGATGTTTTATTGTGGGATTAAAGCATATATGTCCTCTAAGAAACAAAACTGAAATCCAACAAATGGATAAGTCTCCACCCCTCCCCTACCTAAATCAATAATAGGTAGAAGCAGCTTTGGCACAAATTACGGCTGTGAGTTTGTTGGAATAGGTCTCCACCATCTTTACAAAGCCAAATTTGTCAATATTAGACCATTCTTTTTAACAAAGCTGTTCCAGCTTTGTCAGGTTCCCTAGGGAGAGTTGGTCAGCAATCTTCAAGTCAAGCCACAAATTTTTGATTGGATTGAGATTGGGTCTCTGATTGGGCCAGTCCAGAACATTTACCTTTTTATTCCTTAGCCACTGTAGTGTAGCTTTGGCTGTGTGTTTCAAATCATTGCCATGCTGAAGGTGAACTTCCAATTTTCTTGGAGAAGACAGTAGGTTTTCCTCAAGGACTTTTCTGTAATTATCTTCATTCATAGTCCCTTCTTTCCCAAGAAGTACCCCAAGTCCCTGCCAATGAGACACTTCCCTATACTATGATGTAGCCACCACCATGATTCATAGTAGGGATGGTGTTCTCTGGGCGATGTGCTGTGTTGGGTCTGTACCAAACAGCACTTTGCATTCAGTCCAAAAAGTTATTTTAGTTTCATCACACCACTACATTTTTTTTTAACCACATAGCTACAGTATCCCCTTAATGTTCCTTTGCATATTCAAATGGGATATAAGGTGGTCTTTCTTGAGCAATGTTTCCTTCTTGCCACCCAATCATACAGGCCAGATTTGTGGAGTGCTTAGAATATTATCATATGCATGCTTTGACCAATTTTGGCCCTGAAAGTCTGTAGTTCTTTCAATGTTGCCATTGGCTTCTTGGTTGCCTCACTGATGAGCTTCCTCCTTCCTCAGTCATCCAATTTAGAGGGACTGTCTGATCTAGGCAGGGTCTTCTGGTGCCATTCACTTTCCACTTCTTAATAATCATCTTGACCATGCTTCAAGAGATACTCAAATACTTTCTGCAATTCTTTTATATAGATCTATGCCTTTCCACAACCTTGTCCAGGAGTTCTTTTGATAGTTCCTTGGTGCTAGGGTCTTACTTTGAAATGCACTTACTCAGCAAAGAGAAACAACAGGAACTGCCTGAATACATCCTGTCATCATGTGAATCAATACAATTTAATATAGGTGGGACCAGTTCAGTTAGTATGAGCTTTTGAAGGCAATTAGAATTCCCACAGAAGTACAAAAGGGAAGGGGGCCCATGGGGAACAACACTTACCCAACAAACTATTCCGTTTTATTTCTATTTGATTTTCTAAGGAGTTCTGGAATATATTTTTCACTTGGCAGTTGTGGTGTAGGATGTGTGAATATATGGAACTCTGATTTAATGCATTTTAAGCTATAAGGCAACAAAAAGTGAACATTTTTTAAGAGGGTGTAGAATTTTGTAGCCACTATCCCTACTAATTTTGCTAATAAGCACATGAAAATATATTTATTTAAAGTAACACAAATCTTCCACTAAGTTCCCCCTTTTAACACAGAAACACAAAAATACAGACAGCAGATAAGACCAATCGATTCTGCCCAATTTACTTCCTGGAACAATGTCATAGACTCAAATTGATCTCTGGCTTTCCTCTCACTGCTTCACAGCTAAGACTCCTTTGGGCTTATCCTATGTTTTCTTGAATTTGGTTACTGTTTTGCCCATTGGAGGCCATTCCATGCATCCATCACTCTCTGTCAAGAAATATTTCCTTTTATTTTTTCCAGACAAGAAGTTTTTTCTCTTGCTCATTTCCAGGTCAGTAAGAACTGGCTTCTCCTGGGATATGCACCATAAACCTTCATTAACAACAAACCAGGATTTTTCCCTCTATTTTATAACCTCTCCACCCATGTTCAGGGCCACAAACCATTTATTTAACACTTTTCTATACCGACCTTCATGGTAGAGACCATATCAGGTCGGTTCACATCGAATAGGGGAACTGAACCAAGAACAGTAACCAAAACAAAAGGTTGAACGTGAAAAAGCAAAGTTACATTTAACAGGGAAATTAAACTTGGAGGCATAGACTGCTGGAAGGAAGGAAAGGCTAGAGATAGCGGAGAAATTATTAGTATAAACAGAGCAGTCAGGAGGCTCTTATTCTGGGCTTAGGGGTAATATGGAAATCCATTGCTCCTAAAGGAAGTTCTGTCGACTATTGTGTGTCATGGGTATCTGAGAAGGCTTGGCGGAAAAGCCAGGTCTTAAGTTTTTTCTTGAATGTTGGTAGGCAGGGTTCCATTCTGAGGTCAGCTGGGATGTTGTTCCAGATAGTTGGGCCTGCTGTTGAAAAGGATCGGTCTTTAGTTGAGATGAGGCGTGTGGCTTTTGTAGGTGGGGTCTATAGGGTTCCATGTGGCTCCTTGAGCCTGGCCAGCAGAAAGTTCCCATTGAATGATAACCAGGACTCTCCTCTGCCTCAAGGGTTCTGATCACTGCCCTCTGCAGCATCCCAATCTGGCCCAGGGAGCAGAACTGGGCCCCAAAATAAACATTAGGCTTTCACAAGAAACATTTTCTATTATTACTTCTGAGACTTGCTCCTTTGAGTCTCATTTCATGACCTTTTGTTTAGAACTTCCTTTCCACTGAAAAATGTTCCCTGCTTGGGCATTATTTAAACTTATGAGTTATTTTGTATGATGTTTTGTACAGTAAATAAAAACAAAGAATAAACAGTACTAGTAAGAGATAAAAGTTGCTCACTTATAACAGATGTTCTTAGATAGCAGGACAAATCAGCCACACAAGTAGGATTATGTCATCTGATGGTGTTGACACAGACATCGCTCTCTCAAAGTCTTTCTGAGCATGCGTGGGAGTTTCACTAGCTGCGCTTCAACTCTAAGGGGAGCAGGGTGGGATTCTGTGACTGATTTGTCCAGCTGTCTATGGAAAATACTTATTATGGGTAAACAATGTTGCTTTCTCCAAGGACAAGGAGAACAAATTCAGCCATGCAAGGGGGGATTCTCAAGCTGAGAGTTGCATGAATAGATCTGATTTTCCTTGTGAGGAATATGCAACCCAGATGAATAGCGGAAGGTGGGACAATTGAAGCTATTATTTCAAGAGATTTTTAATATTGTTTGGCCAAAGGTACTGTCTGTGAGAGAGCTTTCTTAGATAATAATTCTTCACACAAAAATGTGAATGGAAGATCAGGTAGCTGCTTTACAGATGTCTTGGATAATGCATAGAAGTTGCAGTTGCTTAAACTTGATGAATTTCGACATTATTGGGGAGATCTAAACCTGTATTTTTATAATAGTGATACAGTCAGATAGTCAAGTTGAAAGCATTGGTTTCCCAACTGGAAATCCTTGTTTGTTTGCATCATGAGGGATAAACAATTGAGAAGACTTCCTGTAAGGTTTTATCCTAAGTAAAAAAGTAGCACTCTTCTACAGCCTAAGATGTGGTGTGCTTGTTCCACTTTGTTAAAGTGAGGTCTGGGAAATAATGAAAAGACCTTAGAGCGATTCAAATGGAATTTAATGTATTTTTGGGAGAAACTTAGGATGAATTTTAGTACCGCTCTATTCTTATCAATTTGTGTGTATAGAGCACTACTAATGGAGCATGGAGTTCGCTCATTCTACGAGTTGATGTTACTGGTAATAAAAAGACAATTTTCCAAATGAGAAATTTGATATTATTAGATGCCATAGGTTCAAATGGAGAACATCAATTTTTAAAGAACCAAGTTGAGATCATATTGTGTTGGCAAATCTTTTATAGGAGGATGAAGATAAAAGAGGCCTTTAATAAAAGATGAAGATAAGAGAGGCCTTCATCCCCCAGCGAAGCCGACCCAACCGCCCCAGAGGCCTACCGTCACTGGATCCTCTACGCCGATACGGCCCTTCAGACACACGCTCCACCTCCTGACGGCTCCCTTCCCCCATGCTGCCTCAGCCAATCGGCGAACATGACCAGCGGTGACCTCACCCACGCCGATGCCTGAGGCCTATAAAGCACCACGGCTTCCGACTGAGACCCTCTTCGGACAAGACGACCTCTTCGCTCCGCAGCCGGTGCCCCACGATCGGGGTAAGGACCTTCATCCCCCCGTGACGCCGACCCGACTGCCCCAGAGGCCTACTGTCGCTGGATCCTCTATGCCGAGACGGCCCTTCAGACACACGCGCCGCCTCCTGCCGGCTCCCTTCCTCCACGCTGCCTCAGCCAATCGGCGAACACGACCGGCGGTGACCTCACCCACACAGACGCCTACAAAGCACCGCGTCTCCTGGCTGGTGCCACGTGCTGGGTGTCGCACGCCAAAGGAGCACAAACAAGGAGCTTGCCTCTTGTGGCGCCCCTTTTTGCAGCCCCCTTGGGCGCCCCCGTCCCAACCCCCCCGCCACTTCACACTCAGCTCTTAAGACCAGCTCCCAACTCTCCTCCTCCTCATCCCACGCTCTCCCTCAGAGCTCCGCCCCACTCCACGCCTTTCCCCCCACCGTCAATCCTACCTCTTCTCTAGCTAACTTCATCCTCAAACCCCTGTCAATTCTCCTTCGAACTACTATAATCCCGAACACTATCCCGCAACGTTTTTCTATCGTTCCCATCAGTCATGCACACCTTACCTATTCCTACGATCAAGCACCCCACTCCTCTTCATAAAAACCCACAACTACCATACCCCCCCACAGATCACTAATACCCATCATGGTTTCCCCACTCACCCAATTCCTTGGCCTCACTACCCTTTCTCTCCTACTCTTCAACGCCCAAATCCCTTACAAAAAAAGACTCCTATCCTCAATGACCTCCTAATCGATAGCCAATCTGATATATGTGCCATAACCGAAACTTGCTCAAGCCCACTGACATTGTCCTCCTGAACCAACTTCCCACTCAATCCTATGACATTGTCTCTCTACCCAGACACAAAAAGAGAGGCGGAGGTCTTCTCCTAGCCTCCAAAAAGGAACTTGGATTAATCTCTCAGCCCATACACACACCTCAGAAATTCGAAATCGGTCTCTTTAAATCACCCTCACTGCAAGTTTGCCTCATCTATACCCCCCCTGGCCTACTGGAAAATAATCCCTCACCCCTCATTGAATTAGCAGCCGAGAATTTAAACTTTGACTACCCAACCATCATCCTTAGAGATTTCAACCTCCATGTTGATAACTCCCCCCATCCCCTAATTGTGAAGCCTTTCTCTCCTCCGTCAATGCCTTGGGCTTTGACCAGATAATTAACTCACCTACTCACAAGGCCGGTCACACCCTTGATTTAATTTTGACGAACACTCCTCTCCCCACAGCCAACCCCCCCTCCTGCACCCCGGTCCCCTGGTCAGATCACTCCCTCATAAATGCCAACTTCACTATAAAAAAACCATTCCATCCCGCCCCCCCACACACAAAATACAATACTCTTTCGAAAACCCTGCAACCAGGAAGATCTAATTCTTGCCCTCACAGAGACGATTGATAACCTAGACCTGACCAGCCCGGATGCTGCCCAAGCCTCCTGGAACAATATCACCAATAACATCTGCCCTGTAAAGTCCCTCGAGCTAAACCGGAATTCAAAAAAAACCTTGGTTCACCGGGGAACTAAAAAAAAACTCAAACAGGATTTAAGATCAAAGGAAAAGAAATGGCACAAAAACCCATCCGCCCCCTTGCAAGCCGCTTACAAATCAGCTCTCCACATCTATAGAACATCCATACAAAAAACAAAAAGACTACCACCTGCAAAAAATCCATAAGTTTCAATACAATGCAAAAGCCCTTTTCACATTAGTCTCTGAACTCACAAAAACAGCCCCCCCCCCCCCCAATCCCTGATAACGAAGCTAAAAGCAAATGTGAGGAATTAGCACTCTTCTTTCAGGACAAAATTACCAAGCTTCTCCTTAGATTCTAGTCCCCAGCCTCGCACCTCCACACCACCAACTCTTACCTACCATCCATTCCTGAATACCCCCTAGAGTCCTTCGAAACTACCACCCCATCTGAAATCAAATCCATCCTTAAAAAAATGAAACCAGCCTCCCACCCCTCCAAACCATCCCCACAAAATCCTTACTAACCATCCCTAACATCATTTCCCTCCCCCTAGCTAATATCATCAATTGCTCGCTCACTCAAGGACACGTTCCAGACACACTGAAACAAACGTCCCTCAAACCCATTCTTAAGAAATCTAATCTTGACCCCTTGAACCTATCTAATTTCAGGCCAATCTCTAACCTCCCTTTTGCAGCAAAACTCATGGAAAGGGTGGTGAACCTCCAACTCACGGATCACCTGGAAAAGAACAATCTGCTATTCCTGTCCCAATTCAACTTTTGGAAATTTTTCATTAACGAAACTCTACTTATCTCTCTCACAGACACCCTCCTCTTAGGTTTAGACAAGGGCCAATTTTTCATCCTTGCTCTTCTTGACATCTCATCAGCTTTCGACACTATCAACCATAATATCTTACTAGACAGACTCTCAGAAATTGGCATCAAAGGAACAGCCCTGAATTGGTTTAAATCTTACCTCCACAATAGAAGCTACAAGGTTAATATTGGCAGCAAAGAATCTAACCCCATAAACCTCACACGTGGAGTCCCCCAAGGCTCTTCACTCTCCCCCATCTATTCAATATCTACCTCCTTCCCCTCTGTAAACTCCTCGCTGACTTAGGCATTACTCATTACATATACGCAGATGATGTCCAAATAGTCATCCCTGTAACAGAATCACTCCCCAAATCCCTTAAGATCTGGGTTAACTGCCTTTCCTCAATTAATCATCTCCTCACCAGCCTCAACCTCGCCCTCAACACAACCAAAACAGAACTCCTCTTCATCTCTCCAGACCATCACAACGGTCCTCACCCTGACTCTCCAGTAGCTAAGGTCCAACATATCAGAGACCTAGGAGTCACACTAGATAATCACCTAAACTTAAGAAAATGTATAAATGCTACCACGAAAGAATGTTTCCACAAACTACACATTCTAAAAAAACTAAGACCACTTCTCCATCCCTATGACTTTCGCTCAGTCCTCCAGGCTTTACTTTTTACCAAAATTGACTATTGCAACACCCTCCTCCTAGGCCTTCCCGCTATCGTGATTAAGCCGCTCCAAATGCTCCAGAACGCGGCGGCCAGAATCCTCACCAACTCCCGTAGAAGAGATCACATTACCCCCATACTCATGGACCTCCACTGGCTCCCTATACGCTTTAGAATCCTTCACAAGTCCCTTTCTATCATCCATAAATCCCAGCATAACCCTGACATCCATTGGCTGAATAACTCCCTGCAATACCACACATCAAACAGACCTACGATATCGGCATACAAAGGAACCCTCTGCATTCCTCCCCCCAAACTCATCCATCACATAGCCACGAGAGAACGGGCCCTTTCCATCGCTGGACCATTTGGAACTCTATGCCCACTCACCTGCGTCAAGAACATTGTATCGAAACCTTTAAAAAAAAACAAACCTTAAAACCTGGCTCTTCTCACAAGCCTTTACCTAAGCTCGCAGCCCCTAGATCTCCACCCCCTACCCACTGCTCCTTCTATGGATACGACTATATACCAGTCACCGCTCTATGATATATATTGTACATATTGTAAATAATGGCCATATATATATATATATTTCTTATACAATTTCAAATAATTGCCATATATTGTTATATTTCTTATACAATTGTAACTTTTGGCTACCATATCTTTCCTGGTACCTGACGCTGCTTCTCCAGCCTTTCTCCCAGTTCAGCTCCCTTATGTTATATGTAACTTTGCTTTTCCTTAATTAATGGTTTCCCCTGTTCTATGTAAACCGATGTGATATTTTCCTTGAATGTCAGCATAGAAAAGTTTTAAATAAATAAATAAATAATAAATCTTTATGCCGGTAGAAGGTAACACTGGAAAGCCTTTGGAAAAATGATATGCTGCAATAGCACTCAGATGCATTCTGGCCGAAATTAATTTTAATCCAAATTTGGAAAGATGAAGAAGGTATTGTAATAATGTGGAAGTTTTGCATTAAAAAGGGTTTTGAGATTTACACCAAATAGAGAATCTTTTCCATTTAAAGTTGTAGAAACATCTTGTAGATGGTCTTGCTGCCAGTAATACTGCTTTTACCTCTGAGGACTTAACAGTCCACACTCAAAATCCATGCTGTCTGTGCTAGAGAGTGAAAGTTGGGGTGATGATGTGACCCACTGAATTCTGTTATAAAATGTGGAAGCTTTTAGATGAATTGGTTGATTTATGGTCAGTCTGAAGCTGAGGAAATCATACTTGGCATGGCCATAATGGAGCTATTAGGATAATTTTCCCCTTGACCCTTTGTAATTTGAAAATTGTTTAGGCAATCATCATAACTGAAGGACAAGCATGTGTAGGATTTTTTGTCCATGAGATTCTGAAGGCATCTATTTGATGCTATGGCATTTTGGGAGGTCTCTTGGAACAATGTTGGGAAAGTTTGTGAATGAGTAAGGCTGCAAAGAGATCTATTTTAAGAGTTCCACATTGTTGGAAAAGATATTGAAGAGTCTCAGGCTAAAGAGACTATTTGTAAGGTTGAAGGTGACAGCTCAAAGAATCCGCTATATAATGTTGTGCTTGCCTGGGAGATGTATTGCATGGAAGTGAATGATCCTTTGAATTCCCAAAATCCATATACTTTAATAGTTTCTTGGTAAATCTTAAGAGATCCTGCTCCTCCCTGTTTATGTAGTACACTGCCTACAATGTTTCCATTTATGAATGGCATGAAAACTAGGAGGGCTTTGAAAATAGCTTTCAACTCCAAAATGTTTATGTGGAATTTCAGTTCTTGTTTGAACCAAGTCCGTAAGGAACAGATTGGATTGAGATGTGCTCCTTCATGCATAACTGGAAACTGCTCTATCTCCTTTTTGAAAGTTGGTGCCAGCAGCTTGGTTCCACTCTGGTTAAGGTGGAGCCTATCCTTTCGGAAAAGTCTCCCCTTTCCCCAAAAGTTTCCCCAGTTCCTTACAAAGCTGAATCCCTCTTCCCTGCACCATCGTCTCATCTACGTATTGAAATTCTGGGGACCTGCACGTGGAACAGGAAGCATTTCAGAGAATGCCACCCTGGAGGTTCTGGATTTCAGCTTCCTACCTAAAATCCTAAATTTGGCTTCCAGAACCTCTCTCCCACATTGTCTTTATGTCGTTGGTTGCCCACATGTACCACGACAGCCAGCTCCTCCCAGCACTGTCTATAATCTTATCTAGGTGACGTGTGAGGTCTGCCATCTTCGCACCAGGCAGGCAAGTTACCAGGCGGTCCTTATGTCCACCAGCTACCCTGCTATCTACATTTCTAATAATCGTATCACCAACTATGATGGCTGGCCTAACCCTTCCCTCCTGGGCAGTAGCCCTGGGAGACTTGTTCTCAGTGTGAGAGGACAATACATCACCTGGAGAGCAGGTCCTTGCTACAGGATAACTTCCTGCTACACCAGGGTGATGTTCTCCTACTGGGAGACCTTTCTGATCTAAGGCAGCACTGGGCCAGACTGGATTTGGGACTTGGCTACTATGTCCCTGAAGGTCTCATCAATGTACCTCTCTGTCTCCCTCAGCTCCTCCAAGTCTGCTACTCTAGCCTCCAGAGATCAGACTCGTTCCCTGAGAGCCTGAACCTCGAATACTGTATGCAATTCTGTTCGCTGCATCTCAAAAAAGATATAGTTGCACTGGAGAAATTACAGAGAATGGCGACCAATATGATAAAGGGCATGGAACAGCTCCCCTATGAGGAAAGGCTTAAGAGACTGTTCAGCTTGGAGAAGAGTCAGCTTAGGGGGGATATGATAGAGGTCTATAAAATGAGATGACTAGAATGGCTAAATGTGAATCAGTTATTTACGCTTTAAGATAATACAAAGAGACTAACGAAGTTAGCAGATAGAACATTAAAACAAATTGGAGAAAATTCTTTTTCACTCAACGCACAATTAAGCTCTGGAATTCATTACCGGAGGATGTAGTTAAGGCAGTTAGTGTAGTTGGGTTTAAAAAGGTTTGGACAAGTTCCTGGACGAGAAGCCCATAAACTGCTATTAATCAAGCTGACTGAGGGAAATGCTACTATTTATTACTGGCATTAGCAGCAAGGGATCTATTTAATGTTTGCGTACTTTCCAGGTATTGTTTCCTGGATTGGCCAACTATTGGAAACAGGATGCCTGACTTGATGGACCCTCAGTCTCACCCAGTATGAAAACTTATGTTCTTAATTATATTTAAAGAGGGGGAATCTCTGAAAAGAAGAAAGATACTCTGCAGGTGTGGACCAGGTTTTGTACTACTTTGCCAGTAGAATCTCAATCTTCTATTATAACTTTTGTAGCACTTCACATTTAATTTGTACTAAATGTTGTGTGAGTGGGTGTGACTGAGTATGTACGGTATGTATAAGCATTGACCAGTTATAAGTTTTATATGGAGTGACTATGGGGCATGTTCAGGGTGGAACTGTATAAATGACAAGAGACATGCCTGACTTCAACAGACTTGCTGTTTCATGTCATTTTCTGTGCTGTTCATTGGATGTTCTTAATGTTGTATTTTATCATTGTAGTATTAGTTTGCTAATTCTTTGAAGAGGAAAAAAGGCTTTCCCAGCTTGAGTATCTAATCATGCTCCTATGAATTCCATATGATATGGTGGTGTTAGGTGAGACTTCTCATAATCAGGGACAAAGCTCAATAACAAAAGTGTGCGTATATTGTGATCTTGGCTTCATCTAAGGATATATATGATAACAGCCAATCATCTAAGTATGGAAAAACTAACTTACATAAGCCAGTACTAATGCTAGGCACTTTGTGAATACTCTTAGTGCTGCTGATTGGCCAAATGGGAGAACCTTGTACTGGCAGTGATCCTCCTCTACTGTCAACTGGAGATTCAGTATTTCCTTTCATTTGGATGAAAGGGAATGTGAGCACACATGTTCTTGATATCTACGGTTGTTAACCAGTCATCCACTCATAAGTGAGGGAAGATAGTAGTGAAAAAGTTCATTTTGAACTTTTCTCTTTTAAGATATCTGTTTAATTTTCTTAAG
Source organism: Rhinatrema bivittatum (assembly GCF_901001135.1). NCBI lineage: Eukaryota > Metazoa > Chordata > Amphibia > Gymnophiona > Rhinatrematidae > Rhinatrema > Rhinatrema bivittatum. Next base: position 455,085,136 of record NC_042616.1, read on the forward strand.
TCGAGGATAGGTAAGGACCTTTGTTTTCAATTATTTTTTCTATTTTCCCCTGGAATTTATCAAAGAACAGGAGAACTTTAGTGGAAAATATAAATAATTTTCTCCAATGATTACTCTCTTTTTTGTTCATTATAATCAACTCTGATTAATTCTGGGGAAATAAAATAAAAATTGAAAATGAAGGTCTCTATGGCTAAGACAAAGAGCACCTGATTTCTTGGGAATAAGGAAATAAAAGCTCTCAACTCTCTCTGCCAATGGGACTGTTTCTATCACATGTGCTGTCAACGGAGAGGTTAGCTCCTGTTTGATAATGGGCTGTTGTTACCTGGCAATCCGATCTAGCGAATGAGGGGAAGCGAGTGGGAAGGGTTTCAAAACTTAAAGCTGTACCCTTTGAAAATGATGCAGAGGATCTAGCAATGTGAAGTGATGCGGAATCATTGATAGTAAAAATATTGGTGCCTTCTCCCCACTGGAAGGTCTTTGATTGAAATGGCTGCTTTGTATGCATGAGTGTAACCTGCATGGAGCAACAATTACTACCTTTAATCAGAAGGCATAGGATTATTACTATTAACTGATTAGCCTTGATGCTTTTGGTACAACTGCAACATCGCTTTCTACTTGAATAAGCAGCAGGGGAAAAAGGGAAATTGTATTTCGACAACAACCAATGCTGGGTCCCGACTTTTACGATCTAGGGTACTGATTCACAGACATTAAGGAAAAAGCTAAGTACTGCTTCTACAGCCAAGACCAAAAGCAAAGCATGTTCAAGTAGCATGTGTGGTTATAAATATTGTTACCCTTAACATATAGTATAGCTTGGGGTAACCAGCACGGAGTGGTAGTTACTACCTTAAACAGAGACATGGGTAACCTGCACAAAGCGGCAGTTACTACCTTAGGAAACTTGCTGGGCAGACTGAATGGACCATTTGTCTTTTTCTGCTGTTCCTCTGTAATAAGGAGTTGATTTTTTATCTAGTGGTTGCACAGATTTCAGTTGAGCCCTTTCTGCAGTTACCAGATGCTATGGTTGAAGGTTTTGAAAATCGCTGTCTTTCTTATCAATAAGAGTCATAACATCTGTAAGGATAGCAGAATTGCTTTTTGTATGTTTATGGTTGATCTTCTTTGAGAAAATATTGGATCTGAGGTGGCTGTGGTTGTACAATGCTCCTTCACGATACTGACAGTTTCTTTAACCTTATCTCCAAATAAACTATGCAAGGGGCATCAGCTAGTTTGTCATGAACATCTTTTCGTAGTCCTGAAGCTTTCAGCTGAGATAGTCTCCTTGAACTTATTATGGCCAAAGATCTGGAATATATATTGAAGCTATCCTAAATAGATCTATTAGGTGTTTTGAGCATTCATCTGCATCTTGAAAATATGGTTCAAATTTTCATTGAAGATCAGCTGTCAGAAGAGCTGAGGTGTCTGATTTTTGTAGATTATTATATAAATACTGTGTCATTTGAAACTGATGCACAGAGATTCTGCTCTGTAGCATGGTGGATTGAAAGATTTTCTTACCCATATTATCTAGGATTCTTGGTTGTTTCCCCAAGGGGTTATTGGCATAAATCTTAATTTTTTTTAGCCCTTCTAAGAACAGATTTCATAAAAACCAATTTCTGAAGAAATTGTATCTTAAAGCCCAGAAAGGTTTTTACCTTATACTTTTAAGTCTATTCTTCTGGCTTCAAGCAATGTAGAAAGGGGAGTTAACCACATCTTGAACTGGAGATCTTTTTGCACTGAAACAGTGCATGGTTGTTTTGGTGCATTAATGTCTTAAAGACTCTTGGGAAGTCTTCTGTTGGTTCAAGATATTCTTGCAGTTGGAATAGAATAAATACTGTTATTTTCTGTATGAACACTGGATAGGACAAATCCTCATGTGCCATGCTACTTCTAGCTGTCTTTGGATAGGGGATAGGGGACCAGAGGCAGAACCAGAGAATCTGAAAGCAATGGTTCAGAAAATGATCTATAAGAAGATTTATAGTGGAGCTCAGAATCTGAGCCCAAAATAAAAGTAGGTGAAGCAGATCTCTGATGAGATAACCTAAACCATTGTGATTTTTCATGATTATCTGATGGTTTCAGGTAAGGAAGAATCGAAGATTGTGAATCAAGTTGATGTGACAACCTTTCTAATATTAGAAAAACCTATTCGTCTTGTTGAACAACTTGAAAATCTGCTATATATGTATGACTGAACTCATGCCACATCTTTTGCACAAAAATGTGGCAATCTTTGATTGATGGAAAACTTACAGATAAAGTATCTAATTCTGGCACTAATACCGACAGAGAAGAGCAAGTTTGCTTACCGTAACCGGTGTTTTCCATAGATAGCAGATAAATTAGCCATGCTGTCTGGGACGTCCTCCGTGCCTCCAAGTGGCGGAGCTCTCAAAGATCACTGAACTTTGTCAGCGAGGTGAGCCTGCTTGTATCTTCCCGCACTTCCCTGAATCTCCTCAGTCCATGTCCAAGCAAGATGATATGCAATGCTGGAACTGACCAGGGGGGTAAGCATGGCTAATTCATCTGCTATCTACGGAAAACACCATTTACGGTAAACAAACTTGCTCTTTTCCCGTAGATAAGCAGCATGAATTAGCCATGCTGTGTGGGAGTCCACAGCTGAAGTATTGAGCACAAATTCCCATATCATGTGATCATGAAGAAGCGAGGTAGTGCGTTCAAGACAGTAGACAAAGGCAGACAGTTCTTATATGCTGTTGTCGCTGTGTTCAAGACGTGCTCGACTTGAGAATTGTCCTTCCCATGCGTGCATCATCAGCAGTCTTCCTTCCCATCGAATCAATTATGAAGCCAGAGATTTAGGTTGTATTCTAGATAGCGAGCTTAATCTTAGAGCCTTTATAAGAGCCACAGTCAAAGATGGCTTTTATAAACTTCAAATATTGAAGAAATTGAAACCCCTTCTTCACATGAACGATTTTAGGACGGTATTGCAGGCTTTAATATTGTCAAAACTTGACTATTGTAATGCGCTCCTTTTAGGATTGCCAGCAATAGCCATCCACCCATTGCTACTCCTGCAAAATGCAGCGGCTCGCCTTCTTACCAACTCAAGGAAATTCGATCACATTACTCCTGTTTTGGCGGAGTTACACTGGTTACCAATCCATGCCTGAATCCATTATAAGTATTATTCTCAATCGTGAAAGATTTAACAACAATAAAGACACCTCGCCTCCTACTGCATCTGACGATTTATGCAATAGCATAGCAAAATACTTTATATAAAGAAAATAGAGAACATCTCTTCTGAATTTGACTTACTACCTATCCCAAAACCAACACTTCCTCAATCTGCATGCTCCTTATCAGAATTTACAGCCACCAATGATAACACCATTGTTAATATCCTGTCAAAATCAAAACCTTCAAAAAGTCCCTTCAATCCCTGTTCTGGTTGGTTACTTAAAGACATGAAAGACTATATTGCACCCTCAATCTCTAACATAGTAAATGCCTCTTTATCACAAGGCCTATTTCCAGACTCCATTAAGAAAACATCAATCCTACCCATTCCCAAAAAGAAAAATCATGACTCTTCAAACCTAGCCAACTATCGACCAATTGCTATGTTACTTTCCATAGCCAAAATCATAGAATCTGTTGTACTGCACCAAGTCTCCGAATACATAGACGACAATAATATCCTACATAACAATCAGCACGGATTCAGAAAAGGACACAGTACGGAATCTTTACTTATTTCATCATTTGACACCATCATCAGAGGATTTGACTCTAATACGAACTATATCCTAGTGTTAATCGATATATCTGCAGCTTTTGACACATTAAATCATGATATTTTGCTCTCCAACTTATTCTCAGATAGGCATCACTGGCACAGTATTACAATGGTTCTCATCCTTCATGTCAAATTGTCCATAAAGAATTACAATGGGAAAATCAAAATCTGATTGGTACACCACCAAAATAGGTATACCGCAAGGCTCAGCACTTTCAGCCCTATTTAACATATACCTTCTACCTTATGCCGTCTCTTAGCTGGACTGAATTTAAACTTTAAAATCTATGCAGATGACATACAGTTTACTGTTCCATTCTCTGAATCTTGGTCCAAAACATTTTCTTTATTACAACTCTAACGACAATAAAAACATGGCTATCCCATAATAGATTAAAACTAAACACCACAAAAACAGAGCTAATCTATTTGTCAACAGTACCGGATTCAACTCATCAACCGCTTTAAACCTTCACATTTGAAAACCAACACATACCCATAAAATCCCATGCAAAGAATCTAGGAATGATCATTGACTCTAGATTATCAATGACTAACAATATATCAGAAATAGTCAAAAAATCCTTTTTTAAAATACACATGCTTAAAAAACTTAAATCCCTATTATCATCCGACTTTCGATCAGTTACACATGCTCTGATCCTAGCAAAGCTAGATTACTGCAATTCCTTATACCTAGGATTACCTTCATCTACAATACAACCATTGCAGCTTGTTCAAAATGCCACAGCAAGAATGCTATTCAATCTGCCACGTAAACATCATATAACACCCATACTACAGCAGCTACACTGGCTCCCAGAATCCCACCGTATCACATACAAAATCCTGTCCATCATTCACAATCTACTGTACAATTCCAACTCCATCTGGCTTTGTTCATTACTGCGAATACAGGCCCACCAGACAACTCCGTTCCATGGACAAATGTATACTGGAAATTCCTTCAGTAAGAACTGTAAGCCTAGCACTAACCCGAAAGTGAGCCTTTTCTGTTGCAGGTCCGACTTTATGGAACTCTTTTCTTGAACAAATCCATTTAATGGCAAATTCCAAAGAATTCAAGAAAATGCTGAAAACTTATCTATTTACAAGTGCTTATAATACACAATAATGACTATTCCTTATCTTTAAATTTTGCACTGTTCATAAGACTAAACTTAATGTAAATGTGATGTATTATGTTATTATGAATGTTTTACTGTAAATCATCTAGATGGCTAGCCCTCTACCTCACTATGCGGTATATTAAATCTTTTAAATAAATAAAATAAATAAGTGTTTAGAATTAATTCAAAAAACTGTTCATGGAGAAAATACTGATTGGTTAAATGCATCTTTACGAATACATACACCTGCTCGTAATTTAAGATCTTTGGGCAAGGCACTTCTTTCCATACCCTCTCCAAAATCCACTCATCTGAATTCAGTTAGAGAAAGAGCTCTGTCATTAGCCGGACCAAAACTTTGGAACTCACTACCACTAGATAGCTGTCAAGAAACAATATACATTCTTTCAAAAAAATGTTAAAACATGGTTATTTGAGCAGCTCTATTCTCAACTGGTTAATCCTTTGATTTACTGACTCTCCCATTATTTAATTGATTTTTAGTTTGATTAGAAGGTTAGTATTTTAGTTACTGGGCCAATGCAGGTTTTATAAAAAGTGTTTGTATTTTATTATTTTGTAATCTCATTTAATTAGGCTATTTTAGTTAATATAGAATTTTTACTAGGCTTTCTATTCTATCTTGTTTATTTTGTTTTTAAGTTCTTTTATATCTTAAAAGATTTATTTACTGCTAGTTTTAATTTTATATAGTTAAGTTTTATTTATTGTATTTGGACTAGGATTAAGACCTTGTGAACCGACATGAAGTAATAAACAAATGTTCGGTATATAAAAATGTTAAATAAATAAATAAAATAAATAAATGTAGCGAGGACCATATGGCTGCTTTGCAAATGTCCAGGAGAGGTACCTCGTGGAGATCAGCTATTGAAGCAGCCACAGCATGGACCCGATGCGTCTTAGGGGTGGCGGACAGAGTCTCTGATCGCTTTTGATAGCAGAATTGAATGCAGTTCGAGATTCAGGTCGAGAGTGTTCTCTTGGAAACTGGGAGTCCTGGGGCATTGGGTTAAAGGAGACGAAGAGCTGGGAGGCTCTGTGGTCAGAATGAGTACGTTGTTTATAGTAGGCGAGTGCTCGTTTACAACCAGCGTGTGGAGTCTATGTTCGCCCTCATTGGCATGAAGCTTTGGGTAAAAGGTCGGGAGGGCAATGGATTGGTTGATGTGGAAAGCAGATACCACTTTTGGGAGGAAGGCGGGATGCGTGCGTAGTGTAACCTTGTCATGGTAAAACTCCAGGTAGCGTGAATAGTGCACCAGGGCTTGTAGCTTGCTGACACGCCTTGCTGAGGGCAACTAAAAAGAGCACCTTCCAGGAGAGGAATCGGGGATGACAAGTGTCCAGTGGTTCAAAGGGTGGCAGCATTAATTTCTCCAGCACTATGTTTATATCCCACAGGATTGGAGATTTACGGACAAAGGGCAGGAGACGTAGGACCCCTTTCATGAATCTGGAGACAAGCGGGTGGCAAGAGATTGGCTCTTCATTGAAAGGATAGTGGTAGGTGGCTATGGTGCTTAGGTGAACTCGAACCGAAGCTGTGGCCAGTCCTTTCTGGTAAAGCAGATGGAGATAGTCCAGGAGACGTTCCGGTGGGCAAGTGAATGGGTCTGCGTCATTTTGTGAACACCAGGAGGCATAGTGTGCCCATTACCTCTGGTAGTTGAGTCTACTAGAAAGTTTCCTGGATGAGATGAGAATGTCCTGAAGCTGAGGAGAAAGGTTCAGGTGTTGGAATACGAACCTTTCAACCTCCACGCAGTGAGATTCAGAGATGAGTGAAGTGGATGGAGCAGAGAACCTCCCTTTTGGGTGAGGAGGTGTGGACTGTTGCCCAGGGGGATTGGGTGGTTCACCAATAGTTGAACTAGGTAGGCATACCACGGTTGCCACGCCCACGCTGGGGCGGTGAGAATTAGGTCTGCATTGTCTGCAATGCAACACTGGACTGTGTGGGAGATGAGAGGTATCGAAGGAAAAGCATAGAGTAGGCCCTCCGTCCAATCTGCAAGGAACACGTCTTACGCTAGTTGGTATGCGCTGGGGTACACTGAGAAGAACAGCTCCACCTTCCTGTTCTGTTGCAAAGAGGTCGATCCGGGGAAGACCCCAAGTGCGAAATATGTGATTGGCCACTTCCTGATTGAGTTCTCACTCATGGGGGTGAAATACCTGCTCAGTTTGTCGGCCCTGGAGTTGTTGATTCTGGGTAGATAAGTGGCCTGGAGGGAGATGGATCTGCTCTCTGCCCATTCCAAGATCCAGACAGCTTATCTGCAGAGGTTCCAGGAACCTGACCCTCTTTTCTTTGTTGATGTAGAATATGGCGACTTGGTTGTCCGTATGGACCATGACAGTCTTTCCGTGGAGGGTCTGTTCGAAGTCCCGAAGAGCGTTTCGGATAGCCCGAGGTTCCAGGAGGTTTATTTGTTGTGCTCATTCCCAGACTCTGAGGTCTGTAATTGGGTGAGATAGGCACCCCAACCCTTGGTGGAAGCATCCGTGGTGAGTACTGTGTGATGTATAGGGGCCGAAGAGACAAACTTGACGTTAGCGCCGATGGTGTCAGCCACCACTTCAAATCCCTCTTCATGCTGGACGTGTGACAGGAGTGGATAGAGGATGGAAGAACTAGCTCCACTGGGACTTCAGGCCCCATTGCAAACGTCGCATATGTAGACGCGTGTGAGGTACTACAGACTGAAGCTGCCATGTAACTGAGAATGGTGAGGATTTGGCGGGCCGGGTCAGTGGTGGCTGCCAGGAGGCGACCAGAAAGTGTTGTCAGAGCAAGTGCCCAGGATTCCGGAAGGAAGGCTCTGTCTTGAGTGGTGTCAATATGAGCCCCAATGAACTGCAAGATTTGAGTGGGTTGCAGATTTGATTTCTCGTAGTTGATGAGGAGGCCTAGATTGTCCAGGCAAGTTATGGTTCGGAGAAGATTGGTTCGGAGGGTGGACTGGTTGCGGGCCACTATCAGCCAGTCGTCCAGGTAGGGAAAAATCTGGATCCTGTGTCTGTGAAGGTGAACCACCGCTACTGCTAGGCATTTGGTGAAAACTCTGGGAGTGGAGGAGAGACTGAATGGGAGAACCTTGTACTGGAAGTGGCGACTGTTGACAACGAAACATAGGTATTGCTGAGAAGGATGCATCGGTATATGAGCATACGCATCTTTCAGATTCAGTGAGCACATCCAATCTCTGGGCCGAAGGAAGGAAAGGATGGATTTGAGGGATGTCATTTTGAATTTTTCTCTCGTCAGGTACTTGTTTGAGGAGAACAAAGGTCCAGGATAGGCTGGAGGCCACCTGATTCTTGGGAATGAGGAAATATTGGGAATAAAAACCCCTGATGGAGCTGCGAGGAGGGCAGCTCTCGAATGCAGCGCTGCTGGAGTAGAGTGGTTGATCTCCTGTAGCAGAGGTCTGCATTGCGCATAGAGGTGTTTTTTGGCGGACCAGGTGTGGTAAGGCTGGAAGAGAAAGAAAGTTGAGGGAATATCCTTCCTGTATGATCTGTAAGACCCAAAGGTCGGACGTGATGTTTTTCCAGGCTGGGAGAAAATTGGGATAGCCTGCCTCCTACTGAAGTTGGTGGTAGCGGTGGGGGCAAAGACCCTAAAAACCTTGAGGGCTTTAGGGGGGGATGGGAATCTCCTGCACGATCGAGGGTGGCAGGAATGCGACTTAGTTGGTATGATTGGGGGGCTGGTAAGATAAGTACGGCCCGATATTCACATCATGAGTAGAGTGGTTTTATGTAGGAGGAAAAGGAGTGAGTGACTTGTTGAAGCTGCATCGGAGGGGGCTGTTAGAGACATGACAGCCACCTTCTGTTCTTCATGTTGGGAGACCATTTCTGTCAACTTGTCTCCAAAAGATTGTCTGGGAGATAAGGGAGGTCCGCCAGTTTTTCGTGCACGTCGTCACAAATGGCACTCGCTCGTAACCATGCCAAGCGCCGAGCCGCAATAGAGTTGGCAGTGGATTTTGCTGAGGTGTCGAATCCCTCATAAACAGAATGAAGGTGGTGTTGTAACCCCTCCTCCGTGTCGTGGAACTCCGGTGGGGGTCGATCGTCTGGGGATGCCGCCTGCAATAGGGGTTTTTAGAGACTGCAGGCAATTGCAAAGATACTGCGCCACATAGAATTGGTGCTGCTGTATCTTGGCATTCAGCATGCCAGACTGGAATGCCTTCTTACTGAAGTCATCCAGGTACTTGCAAGTCCTTGCCGGGGGGGGGGGGGGGGGAGATTTGAATGTAGTCGAGATTTCTTTGCTCTCTGCATCGCAGATTCAACCATGACCGAGGCATGAGGGAGCTAGAACATGGAATAAAATGGTGATTGACGCATACGGAATTTGAGATCCATCTTATGGGAAGTTGGCTGTCCCGAAAAGGGGGATTCCCAGGCTTTTGTCATCACTGAGTCCAGGACAGTGTGGAAAGGCAAGGCCGTAGCTTCCGCAGGAGTGTCGAAGATCCCCATCATCTCCTGTCTGGGGTCAGGGTTTCCACCTCTAGGTGTTGCCCCACTTTCTCCAGGAATTTAGAATAGGAAATATCCTCCAGCAGGGAGACAGGCTCGGGTGGTATCTCGGCAGGATCTGATGGGTATCCTGTGGAGGAGCCTGGTGAAGTAGACAGTTGGGGGTAGCCTTCTGCAGGAGGAGACGGCGGTGGAGGCGGCCCAGCAGGTAAAGGCCCTGGGCTGGGGCTGCTCTGCGGTGACTTCGGGGCGTCCATGGGTCTATCGGGTATGTATTGACCCTGCTGCTCCATGTTTGTTAGAAATTTTGTGATATAGCCTGAGAGGCCAAGTTAGTCGGAGGAGGTGGCCTTGGCTGTGTTGGAGTGCCACTTGGGGGTATTGCCGCCAACAAAATATCAGTGTCCGGACCTCTAGGTTGAGCGGTTTCCACATGAGACCATTTTTCCTTCTCCCGTAAGGGTTCCTGGAGGCTTGATTGTTTCTGGTGTTGGGACGCCATGGAAAGGCCAGAGAAGATGGACGAGGCTGATGAATCTTGGGAGACCGCTGGTGAAGGTCCTCCATCCGAGTCGACCACCAGAAGTGGAGAAGGCTCCCTGGGCCACTTATGCCCCGAAGAGTGCTTTTTAGGCGGCTTGGGGGTAGCATGCATCGTATGCTTCGATGCCGGTGAGCGCCGGTGCTTTGATGGCGTATGTGCGGGCGCTGGCGGTCGACTCTTCGACGCAAGTGTGTCAATGTGGCGTCTATGTCTTCGACGCAGCTGATTTCTTCAGCTTCAGACGCATGTCCGGTGCTGTGCTTTGGCATCACGTGAGCTCGCTTCAGCGCCGGCCAGGATGAGCCGGGAGGTCCAACCGAGGAGGCTCGACGCTTGGAGGGGCCTTTAGACGTCCGGGGGTGGGGATGGGGGGGCACGGAGAGGATCTGGCCAACTCCTCTGAAGGGGCATAGGAGCCCAACGCTGCTCCTTTCAACTGGGTGATGCGGGCAGCCTGTTTGCACTGGGCCAGGCGGACATGCGGCCGCAGTCCCGGCAGTTTAGCTGGTCATGATCTGGGCCCTAAGCAGCACTCCAGGAGAGAGGGGGTGCCAGCATGACCATTTGGCTAGGGCCTACAATGTTCAAGGGGCCTACTTTTGTTGGGCAAAATTTTAAAAAAAGCTAAATCTATCCATTTCTAACATGTATAAAATACAAATTTCAATTGTAATTGAAGAATTTGCTAACAAAAAAGCTCATAAAGCCTTCTTAAATAAATAAAACTTTTTTGGGAAATTTAGAAAACGATTTCTCTTAAGTATCACATCAGAACCTTACATAGGGGCCTACTTTTCTTAGCTGACATGAGCCTAATTCCTGCTCTCTCTGGCCCTGCCAGGCAGATGTAGCATTGGTTGTGTCTGTCCTTGACTGACATTATTTTGCCACACTGGCAAAACTTGAAGTCCAGCGGATGTGGCATGTGATACATTACAAGAGGACCTTTCAAGACTGGAAGATTGGGCATCCAATGGCAGATGAAATTTAATGTGGATAAGTGCAAGGTGTTGCATATAGGGAAAAACCCTTGTTGTAGGTTACACTATGTTAGGTTCCATATTAGGAGCTACCACCCAGGAAAAAGATCTAGGCATCATAGTGGATAATACTTTGAAATAGTCGGCTCAGTGTGCTGCAGCAGTCAAAAAAAGCAAACAGAATGTTAGGAATTTTTAGGAAGGGAATGGTTAATAAAACGGAAAATGTCATAATGCCTCTGTATCGCTCCATGGCGAGACGGCACCTTGAATACTGTGTTACAATTCTGGTCACCGCATCTCAAAAAGATATAGTTGCGATGGAGAAGGTACAGAGAAGGGCAACCAAAAATGATAAAGGGGATGGAACAGCTCCCTAGGAAGAAAGGCTGAAGAGGTTAGGGCTGTTCAGCTTGGAGAAGAGACGGCTGAGGGGGGATATGATGGCCGCCGCAGCCACGTCATTTTCCTTTTTTGGTATTAGTAATTAGGAGTTTTCCCTTGTGACGTCAATCACCATTTTAGGGCATGACCATATTTGGGGCTACATACTTCATTTCCTATGACTAAGCCACTCGGTGGAATCTCTTTAAATTTGGCGTTCCTTTCGCGCTCTGTCAGTAATTTAAACGGCAGGCTGGCAGACCATACTATTGCAGTGAATGTAAGTACAATCATCCGAGAAAGTAGATTTTTTCAATACACACATTGAATTATATTCTCTAAAGAAATCTTTTATTTTACCGCAGCGCATAAGCACTTGCCGCTTTCAATCTAAGAACTGACCGCACACTGCTGAGTAGGTCATATTTCCATTTCCGAACGCCATTATATTTTTGTAGCCGTGGGGCATCTTAAGGACTCTTATGCTGTTTGTTTCCCACGCAGATCGAGTGTAGATGGCTTGTTTTTACCTGGAGATCCCTGAGGAAGGAGTATAAGACTCCGAAACACTATAGTGTCGGAGGCAAACTTCAGAACGTCTTAAGCCACCTTGCATCTACGTGGATTCAAGTTAAGTGCACACACTAGTTCACCTAAATTGTACAGTGACTGTGCTTCGGCTTTCTATAGCACCATATGGTGCATAATGAAATACATATGCAACCTATGATTATACCAGCCTAAAAGTATTATAGGCTTTGTCAATAAGTCACAAGTACATTGAGGCCATTTATGATGGTTGCTGTATACAACCTCTAATGAGTTCCTTTCCAGCTGAATATTTATATTGTGACAGTTTCTGATTTTCAGCTGTATCTGTGGGTCATATTAATTTTTCTAGTGTACTAGATAGGCATCATTTTCCCTTTCTCGTCCTTCTCTGCTTAAAAATGCTTTCATCATTGAAAAAATATGAATTACTAGGACAAAACATTTCTTGGAACTTTCCATTCTCTCAGCCATTACCCTGCTTAAACCACTCAAACTCCATCTTCTTATCCCTTAAGCTTCTCTCTCAACCTCCAGTCTCTCTCTCATCCTCCCAGCTTCCTCATCTGCCCCAGCTCTTTGCTCTCTAGCTACTCCTTCCACATTTGTTGGTTCCCCTCTACAACCCTGTTTAATTCCCCTCACTTAATTCCCTTTCCCTATACCTCCTTGTAGAGCCAGGATACTAATACAAGCACTAAGAACAGCACCCTTTATTGCTTGTGATAGGGCCCCCTGCCCCTTCCAAACCAGCCCTGCCTCCATGTGTCTGTAACCCCTTCCCGCTTGGAAAACCATAAAGTCTGCTCACATTTAACAAGCAAGATTCCTGAGGGCTCTGTAACTTATACATACACACATGCCATTTTACATATAAGTGTGTGTGTGTGTGTGTGTGTGTCTCAAATGTGGGCTAATCAGATACTTTGTTTAATGCTAGCTTACAAAACATCTAACTACTGCAAATTTCAGTTCTCAAGATTCACAAACAGGCCTGGTTTTCAGGATATCCACAATGAATATACATGACATATTTGCATACAATGGAGGTAGTAAATGTAAATCTATTTATGCACATTTATTATGGATATCCTGAAAATCAGACCTCTTTGAAGTTCAAGGACCAGATTTGCTACTCCTGGCATATTGCTATGATTGATATAACACACTCGTATTAGCATTGACACAAAGTATAATAAATAATAATTTATAATACTTTTTTAAAATTTTAGCCCATCTTCCCAATTAATGGTCAAGGAGGGCTCAAATATTGCCTGGATCAATCATATTCAGTGTTCTTAATATCATTAGTGACATCCTTGTCAACTTCACTGATCCTTTTGCTGGTTGAAAGCTAAAAGGGATGTATCTGCCATAACTGAATTTTGAGTACTAAGATAGCAGAGTCACCTTTCCTATCGCAGTTGTTCTCCAGCTCTCTGTATCACTTCCATGACAAACTTAAACCTTCTGGTCCAAAACAGAATTCTACTACTACTGTTTCTCCAAGGGTTTTTGAATTATTTTGGGATTGTGTGTCTATGGTCCCCCCTTCCCCGGTTATCTATTAGTTATCCAAGACTGCTGAGTACAGAAGTTAACTGAAAAGTCATCATAAATCCTGCTTGCATGGCATTTCAGTTGTCACAGGATCATTATTATTACACATGGAATGATTTTCATACTTTGTCTTTTAAGCTGGCAGCAATTCTAGACTGAAGATGAATCATATAAAATATTTAAAATTGTGATGTTTGTTTGTTGAACTGCTTTTTCTCACACATATACCAGGTGATGGAAAAGTCCTTGTGCACCTATAGCACTCAAATAGATCAACTTTTTGATCACCCTGTATTTGAAAGTACAGAGCTCTTTATTCAACATGTTTAGAAGTTTTATACAAATATATTTCCAAAAATAAATGTAAAAACATCAAGAGGAGGGCTGGTCTAGTGGCAGTACTATGCACTGACATGCCACAGGTCCCAGGTTTGATTTCTGAGTTGGGTCTTCACTCCCCAGGTTGATGGAAGTAGAGGGAGGAAATCATAGTCATTGCTTAAGGGTGATATAGAATCCTGCTGCATGGCCCCTGGCCCAGGCCCATCACTGCAATGACCTGACTATGTATGTTTTAGGAAATAGAGTAGGAATATAAAATAGGGAGGGAAATTTCCAGGCAATTGCAAATAAAGATTCATGGTGCCAGATCCCAGGTCTGGTTCCAATTGAGCTGTAAGTACAAAGGAGCTAGACAAAATTGCTGAGTCAAAAACAAATCATAAGAAGATGTGTACAAATAAGAAATACAATATATGGGGTCTTTATCAACAGGTGCCCAATTATATTCTAAAGACAGAGAATGCAAAATAGTTGCTCACCACAGCGCCGACTCCGTAGCTGGCAGCGGGAGCCAGGGCATGGTATGGATCAGCTGTGTAAACCCGTCCATAGCTGAAAGGTAAAGTGTTGAGAAAAACAAAACAAAACACTAAATGCTTGCTTGCAACATGGAAAAGGTAGGGTCACAGTCCAAAATTGTTGAACCTGACTGATCTTTCCTTTTCTGAATCCCATCAGGTCATACACTCTCTCTCGCATGGATGAGGTACTGCACAGACTTCCTTTGGCTAAGAGAATGGAGTGTACTTATGAACCCACCCCCTGACTGTCTAGTAAGTGGTGCTGTAAGAATCACATTCTCTGCAATATTCCTGATCTCAGCCAATTTGAGTGGATGGAGACCGTGTGTTCCCTTTGAAATCCATCCACTGTTCAGGATGTTGAACTGAAGAAAAATAGGGAAAATGACAGAAGAGTGCTAGGAATATTACAGGAGAGATAGGATGCAGTGGCACTGTGAGTGAGGCAGAAGGGGATGAGTGGTACACTAATAGAGGGGGAATGGTGCTATATACACCTCTATACCTGTCACTGTAGGCAGCTGCTGCTGCGGCGGCTGCTGCTGTAGCTGCTGTGGCGGTGGCTGGTTGTGTGTATCGGTAGGCTGCATATCCACCCTGTGGGAGGAGGAAGATAAGATGAGGCAATTGACAAATGTTTCCCAATCAAAATGGCAAAAGAAGAGAGGAGTTAGGGAAGGAAGAAAAGTCTCAAACTGCTTGTATGCCACATGTCACAACTACAAAGAATGTGAGGAGCAGTGCAGTCAGTCAATGCATCCATGGGCAAGTGACTATAGCTAAAAAGGCTCCAGTTATCCCAATATAGAACTTTTCACTTCCAAAGAATCTTCAAAAATAAGAAGTTGAAAGTTTATTACTTCTAAAATTTATTTTGCTTTGAAAAATAGCATATTTTCAAAATCTACTGCATAACACTTGATTTTCAAAAATAATTTTTAACTGAGCTTCTGAGTACCACAGGAGGGAGTGTCCCCTGATTGTTTTGTCATTTGTTTGGCTGTGATTCTGCCAATCCCAACTACAAAAGGTGAGTAATTTGATAGAAGACATTTTATACAAACACTATAAAGTTCATAGTGCCTGACAAGATGGCAACCTTGTATGTTACCTATGTCAACTGTCCATCCCCCAAATTGAGGCGAATAGTTTTCTTTTGTTCCTTCTCCTCTGCCAAGAAGACAATAGAATGATCTGTCTGTGGTATCTCCCCTGACTGCAAAATGAGACTCTATCTAGTCCTGCTGCATTCAATGAGTGATTTGGAAAGCAGAGTTTCTTACCTGTAACAGGTATTCTCCCAGGACAACAGGATGTAGTCTTCACATGTGGGTGACTTCACTGGACGGAGCCCTATCACGGAAAACTTTTCTGTCAAAGTTTCTAGAACTTTTGACTTGCACACTGAGCATGCCTAGCATGCCATAATCCCTGTAGCCACAGGGGTCTCCCTTCAGTCTTGTTTGTAGCAAAAGGTGCGAGCGAAAAAATAAAATAATAAAATGTTTCAGACCCAACTCCTCGGGGTGTCGGGTGGGTTTCGTGAGGACTACATCCTTTTTTTTGTGCTAGCTGTATCAGTTCTTGTATTTACTTGTTTTATGTACTGCCTGTGAGCGAAGTTGTAGCTTTTTGTAAACTGGAGTGATCTGTATCCCATATAGGAACCTCGGCATATAAAAGTTAAAAATAAATAAATAAATCCTGCTGTCCTGGGAGAACCCCTGTTACAGGTAAGCAACTCTGCTTTCTCCCAGGACAAGCAGGATGGTAGTCCTCACATGTGGGTGATTAGCAAGCTACAGGCTGACTCATATTTGTTTTGGACCAACAGCGTACAAGTTGTGCAACAGGCACAACTGGTGTACTGTTGGGAAAAATGAGGCAGCCTGAAAATCACAGCAGGTGGATGTGGAAGGAGTTGGGATTAAACTGGAAATAAGTTCTTCAAGACGAATTGGCCAAAGGCAGAGTCTTGACGTCCTTCCTTGTCCAGGCCGTAATGTGCTGCAAATGTGTGAAGAGAGCTCCATGTTGCAGCTTTACAGATCTCAGCAATCAGTACTGAACGATAGTGTGCTACTGAGGTTGCCATGGCTCTTACTGAGTGCGCCTTCACTCGTCCCTGCAGAGAAAGGCCTGCTTTTTCATAGCAGAATTCGATACAGTCTGCTAGCCAGTTGGAGAGAGTTTGTTTGCCCACTGCAACTCCTGGCTTGTTTTTATCAAAAGAAACAAAGAGTTGGGTGGATTTCCTATGGACTGCAGTACTGTCTAGGTAAAATGGCAAGTGCACGTTTACAGTCCAAGGTGTGTAAACTTCTCTCGCCCTGGTGAGCGTGAGGCCTTGGGAAAAATGTGGGCAAGACTAAAGACTGATTCAAGTGGAAGTCAGTAACTACCTTGGGAAGGAATTTAGGGTGAGTACATAGGACCACTCAGTCATGTGGGAACCTGGTATGGCGTGAGTATGTGACAAGTGCTTGTAACTCATTAACCCTTTGAGCAGATGTGATGGCTACTAGGAAGAGAGCTTTCCATGTAAGAAATGTAACATCGCAGGAGTGCAAAGGCTCAAAAGGGGAGCGCATGAGCCTTGAAAGTACTACATTTAGGTCCCATTCAGTGACTGGTGGCCACAGAGGGGGCTTGAGTTGTAGTAAGCCCCTCATAAACCTACTCACAAGGGGTTGTGCTGTTATCGGGGCATCCCCAATTCCTTTGTGGTACGCTGAGATGGCAGTCAGGTGTACCCTCACAGAGGAAGTCTGGAGACCAGAGTCTAAAAGGTGCCAAAGGTACTCTAATAGAGATGGAGTGGGGCAGGAAAAAGGGTCTATACCTTTTTGCGTGCACCATATGGTAAATCTATTCCACTTAGAATGATAGGATTTTCGTGTGGAAGGTTTTCGTGAAGCTACAAGCACTTGAGAGACATCAGTTGAAAGGTTGAGTGGTTGCAGAATCAAACTTTCAACATCCAGGCTGTGAGGGATAGGGTCTGAAGGTTGGGATGGCGTAACATGCCTTGGTTCTGAGTTATGAGAGTGGGCGCTGTGCCCAGGCGAATGGGTTCTCTGATCGAGAGGTCGAGAAACATGGGAAACCATACTTGTCGAGGCCAATACGGGGCTATGAGTATCAATGACCCTTTGTCTTGTTGCAGCTTCACGAGAGTTTTGGCTATCAACGGTATCAGGGGATACGCGTATAGGAGGCCTGTGTTCCAGGGGCGAGCGAATGCATCCATGGCTAACTTGTTTGGTTGCCTGTGCAGGGAGCAGAATCTGTCTACTTTGTGATTCAGTTCGGATGCAAAGAGGTCTATTGTTGGTTGACCCCAGCGTTGGAAGATTCTGGTCGTTACCACAGGACCTAGAGACCACTCGTGGGGATGGAACTGTTGGCTGAGGCGATCTGCTACTACCTTCTGTATGCCTGCCGGATAAGTGGTCCGTAGATACAGGGAGTGTGCAAGGACCCAGACCCAGATCTTCTTGGCAGAGGAGATAAGAGCCTGTGTCTCCCTGTTTGTTCAAGTACCACATTGCAACTGTGTTTTCCGTTTGTATGAGAACAGTCTTGTGGGAAGGCAGTCCTTGAACACATATAGAGCATAACATATAGCTCGAAGCTCTAGGAAGTTGATCTGAAACGTTGCTTTGAGCTGTGTCCAAGTCCCTTGAGTTTGAAGGTTGTTCACATGAGCTCCCCAACCCAAGTTGGATGCATCTGTGGTTAAAGTTACTTGCGGAAGTGGTTGCTGAAAGGGTAGACCTGATAGCAAGTTGGCTTTGTTTGCCCACCAGAGAAGTAATAAACGTAACTGGTGGGTTACTTGAGATTTCAAAGTCCATTGAATTATTCTCATGGCCAGCCTGGCCATAGGAGTGACATGGACTGTGGAAGTCGTGTGACCCAGCAACGTTAAGAATTGATGGGCTGAGGCTGTTTTCTTTGTGCGCAGAGGTGTAACTAGGCTGGAGTGTGTGTCTGCGCGGTCATTGGGCAGGACTGTGGTGTCCAAATCTGCTCCAATGAAAGTCAGAAGGTGAGATGGAGTTAGATGGGATTTTTGGTAGTTGATGAGAAATCCCAACGAGTGTAGCAGATTGATAGTGAGCTTGAGCGTTGAGAGCTCCTTGCTTGGATTGGCTCTTGATGACCCAGTCATCCAGGTAAGGAAAGATGTGTATGTTTTCCTTGCGTAGATGGGCTGCAGCCACTGCTAGGCACTTTGTAAATACACGGGGTGCCGAGGCAAGTCCGAAAGGCAGGACCCGGTACTGAAAGTGTTGATGTCCCACTAGGAAATGCAGGTACCTGCGGTGATGTGGGAATATTGGAATGTGAGCGTAAGTGTCTTGAAGATCCAGAGAACAGAGCCAATCTCCTTTTTGCAGAAGGGGAAGCATGGTGCCTAAGAACACCATCCTGAATTTTTCTTTTTGTAGAAATTTGTTGAGATTGCGGAGGTCTAAGATGGGGCAGAGGCCAACTGATTTCTTTGAAATGAGAAAATAGTGGGAGTAGAACCCTCTGCCCTGCTGTGCCCGGGGCACAGGTTCCACAGCCCTCGCGCCCAGAAGGGTGGACAGTTCTGACTCTAGAAGACTTGTGTGATCTTTGTGTATGTAGTGAGTCCGGGGGTACCATGAGGAAGTTTAGTTGGTATCCCTGGGTTATGATGGATATCACCCATTGGTCTGTAGTAATGTTGAGCCAGTTGCTTATGAAATGGTGAATTCAACCTCCTTCTGGCAAATGTGGATTTGGATTTGTGGAGCAGCTGCTGTTCTCTGGATAGGTTTCAAAATCCAGAGGCTTGGCCTGTTTGCGGTGGTGGCTGAGGCCTGGATGTCTTGGGCTGTCGAGGATGTGCTCTCTGAGACGGCCTAGTTGACCTCACATGAGATGCAGGTGGGTAGTATCTGCGTGGGCGATAAAATGGTTTTCTAGGGTCCTGTCTAGTGGATCTTCTTGCAGAAGAAGGGAATTTGGTAGTCACTGTGGATAATTGTCACAGGGTCTCATTATGGTCTTTTAATGGAGCCATTGCGTCTTGTATCTTGTCACCAAATAGGTTTTCACTGATACATGGCAAATCGGCAAGTTTGTCTTGGACTTCAGGTCTCAAGTCAGAGGCTTTTTGCCAGGCCTACCTCCTGGCGCGAATTCCTGTCGCTGAAATGCGAGAAGCTTTTTCAAAGGAGTCATAAGCAGCACGAACCTCATGTTTCCTAGCTTCAAGGCCTTTGTGTAGTATGGGATTGAGACTATCTTGCTGTTGTTGGGGAAGAGAGCCGGCTATTCCCTGAATCTGCTTCCAGAGATTCCTTTCATACCGTGTCAAGTAAAGTTGGTATGCAGCTATTCGTGACACTAGCATGGAACCCTGAAATATCTTGCAACCCAAGATATCAAGGAATTTTTGGTCCTTGCCAGGAGGTGTTGAAGAGTGTGGTCACAGTCTTCTAGCCTTTTTTTGTGCAGACAACCACCACTGACTGATGGGGCAGTTGTGGTTTTTGGAATCCAGGAATATGTTGAACCAGATAAGTTGCATCTGTCCTCTTATTTACTGGCTGAACAGCACAAGGATGCTCCCAGAGACGATGTTGCAGATCCACTAGCACTTCATGTACAGGGATAGCCATGACTTATTTTGGAGCATCAACAAATTGGAGAACTTCCAATGTTTTATGGCGTGTGTCCTCCTCTGTAATCAGATCAAAGGGAATTGTCTCTGACATCTCTCTAACAAATTGTCAAAGGAGAAAAGGTCTAGTCAAAAATCCTGAAGGAGGGAAGAATGTTGGTATGGTAGGACATGTTGGCACCAATGGATCTTTCAGTGGCCTCGATGGAAGATGCAGTGGCACCGATGTGTGTTTCGGAGGCACCGATGGAAAATGAGGGCCTCTCGGTCCTGAGAGCCCTGATGGGCCAGGCATCGGTTCCAGCATCGGTGAAAGCGGACTGGAATCCGTGCCTTCATAGTCTGAGGATCGCGGAATGGGAATCAGAGCTTTCAGAGGCTCTGCGGGTTGCTTTGGCATCGGTTGCCTGGGTTGTGTTGGAAGGGCACCGATGAGTGTATCCAGTCTGGTCAGCAATGGTGCAAATATCGATGGCTCCGGTGTCGGTGCCAGTATGGGGGCAGGCATCGATGGCTGTAGGTCTCAGAGAGCATCGAGCACTGCCTGGCAGATAAAACCGTCCAGTTCCTCCCTGAAAGCTGGTGTAGATATCGCAGCTACAGGGGGTGGCAGGCTAGGTGCTACTGGCACCTCCACAGGGACTTGTGGGGGCTCAGTACCCGGCACAGATATCGGTGGGGATCGCCTTGGTTTTTTGGGTGGAAAGGTTGTTAAAGGCTCCTCTACCCGTGTCCTCTTCGCAAGGGGCTCGATAGCCATCGAGGCCGATGTCAGTGCTGGCACCGGGAGTAGACTCGCGTCGGTGCTTCCCTCTGTTCTCTGTCCGGTCTTTATCCAGCACTGAGGTAGATGATTATAGATGCCTTAGACGGAGTCAGTGACGGTCACCGCTGCCCTGGTGAGGTTTGATTACTAATTTCTTGGATGCTCCTGCCGGTGACGATTGGGGAGACGTCAACTTGATTTTAAACAGGGTTTCCATCTTGTCGAGGGCAAGCCTGCCTACCCTTCAAAGTCATCTGGGCACAACTTGGGCAGTGAGAAACGTCGTGTGATGAGCCAAGGCACAGCACACAGACATCATGTGGGTCGGTAATCAACATGGTACAGGGGCAGTCTGGACATTTTCTGAAACCTGTTGCCATAATGGCCCAAAAACCGTTGATGGCCTGCGGACACTGAAAAAAGGTGGGAGTGGAAACCGACCGGGGACAGTGAACTTTACTCACCGAGCGATGAAAAACACTATCATGATGGGAGACCCCTATGAGGGAACTTTTTAATGAAGTAATCTTCAAGTTTTTTCCGTGAGGAAAATTGTGAGAGAAAATTATCACAGAGCTCCTAACTGCGAGGAAAACTGCAGCGCGGAAAAAAAAGAGACTGAAGGGAAACCCCTGTGGCTACAGGGATTATGGCATGCTGGGCATGCTCAGTGTGCCAGTCAAAAGTTCTAGAAACTTTGACAGAAAAGTTTCCGTGATAGGGCTCCGTCCAGTGACGTCACCCTCATGTGAGGGCTACCACCCTGCTTGTCCTGGGAGAATGTCATTTCTTTCTATAGCTGTGAAATTCTCCATTGCCCTCCTTCCCTTAACCGTCCAGCAATTTAAATAAGTCTTGTTTCTCCTATTAATTTTGAATTTAAAAAATGCTATACATAATTTTGGGCAGCATTCCTACAAGGAATTGACAACAATTTGACAACCAATGGAATTTGCCTTTATTGCCAAAGTCTCCCCTCTCAGCTAGGATCAATGTTTTCAAGGGAGCAAGATTCTTTATTCATGATGGTCACCCAGAGCAGGTCAGCTGTCAAAGAGCACAATTGCACCAGGCTATGAAGGGAGCTGAGAGAATTAACTGAAGAAATCTTTTGTTGTAGCAAATGAGGAGGTTCATGCCATCTTGACTCTACACTCCCTCTACTCAATCATGACAAAATGAGATATGAGCAAGTTCTTACTGGGATGGATGAGGACAGTTAGAGCAAATATCAAATACATACCTTCCAAAACTATTTTAAATTTTTAAAAAAGATAAAACAGAAGCTGTTTTTGTGACAGCTTTTTTTCTTGGTGAAAGTGGCAGTGTGTGTTTATCACACAACATGTGTACACAATGCAGTATGAAACAATGTTTTAAAGATTTTGTTTTATAATTATATATTTTGTTGGGAAAGGAGTAAGAAGAGAAACAAATTGGGAGGGCAGGAGAACAAAGGGAGGTAGAAAGAGATATTAACAATCACAGTAAAATAACAATATACATAATTGGAGCATGCGAACATCTGGAGCTAAAACAACCAGCAAAGAAAAAAATATAGAAAGAATAAAAAGGGATACTAAAATCACCACGATCATACTCCATTGGCTAAATTCTATCTATCCCAGCATTCTCTTGGGACAGAGGATTCACCCTAGGCCTCTAACACAAGCTTTGGTGAAGAATATAAGACAGCCTCCAACTAGCACGTGCAACCACAACGGAACATTCTGGCAACAAGTCAGTCAAAATTGAAAGGGGGAGAAATAATAAACCAAAAAAGTAATAAATAAAAACGCCAGTCACCAGTTAACATTCCGGCCCTGCACACCCGCACTACAGCCCCTCCCCCGCCAATATGTAGAGAATTAAAATAAATTCTAGTAGTCCCTTATCCTCCCCCACCCCCAAGTCCCACACCACAAATGTTAATATTGATAACAAGCAATTCCCTTCTGTTATATCAGAGAGGGGAACAGAGACCTAGAGTGAGGGGTTTAATGTATCTCTGGGAGACTGTATAAACTAATGGAAAGTGGACTGGGGAGAGCTAGGGTTGGGGAGGACTTAAGGGGGAAAAATGGAAGGCAGTAAAACAAAACAGGATAATCAATTGGATATAACCTACGAAACAACTTAAGGGTATTCCACACATTGCTTTCTCACAGTGAGAATTTATTTTGTAGTTTTACACTGATTGTCAAAGTGAGGGCTAAGTAAGTATTTATTAATGGATAAAGCATATTTGGGATTTTCTAAGGAAAATGGAATACCAATTTGAGAAAAAACTTCTTTATGTTAAACATTTTCAATACAGAAAATGGGATTTCCACAATTTCAGGAATACTTTGTTTATGAATAGCAATGACCTTTGCTAGGTATCATTTCATAGATAAAAAATATGTGTTTTCCAAAATGACATCTAGTGCGAATGAGAACTCCTGGCTGATTTAAAAGTATCTGCTCTTAATGGCTTTTTGATTAGGTCATGCTCCCTATTTACAATCCAAAGTGTATAATAGCAAAAATGTGGAATACCCTTAATGCATTTAACAAAAGCAATGGAGCTCAATTTTGTTTTAACAAACTTTTTTAAATCAATAGAAAACTAAAATAACTTTTTAGAAACAACATTTATATTGAGCATTGAAATCCATCCAATGTTAGGATGTTTTTCTATCAGATAATTATTTGCTTTGTGTGTTCTGAACCAAGGGAAGGAATTTTCTCTTTATATTCCATTTGAGAGTTTCTCTTACATCAGAGTAGTAGCAAAGAAGATGGTAACTGATGCATTAAAGGTCTGCAGTATTTCACAGCTTTCAGGGGATGTGTGGTCCCCTGGCATGCACTGGCACTTACAAAACAGTACATGTATAAATTGCATTGCCTGGGGTATGTCCTGCCACATAGCTAATGTATCAGATGTTTGCAAATACAACTGTTTCAGCTCTTGAGAGAATACTGCTACAGGGAAGCAAGAGTTATAAATTCATGTGAGGTCCAATAGGTCCTCAGGTATTAGTGAAAACAAACTTGGTAATGACAATTATACTAGTAAAACAATCAGAGTCAGGGCCAGATTGAGGGGGAAAGTGCCCATAGGCAATGGGGAACAGGAGAATTATCCTCCCTTCATGGGGGAGAGATGGGGGAGAGGTGTATGTGGATGATCCTTCCAGCCCAAATACCCCTCCCTCATCTTCAAGTTGTGGCGCTGCTTCTCTCATCTAGGCAACTGAAGATGAAGGAAAAGTCAGCACTGGACCGTCAGCAGCCCTGACTGACCCAGTAGTGCCCCTCCCCTTGCATGGGTTTCCATGCTAACAGAAGCCTGTGAAGGAGGAGGGGAATGGTGCAGCAGGGTCAGGCAGCATGTCAAGGCTGCTGAAGGCACCACATTGATTTTTCCTTCATCATTCAGCACCTAGAGGACAGAAACAGTTCCCAATGGTAGGCTATGATTTAGGCATGGCAATAGGGGAAATACTTTGGAACTTATATAAATTTGGTACTGGAGGCAGTTGTCCTATGCCTGAATCTAGGCTTATCAGGGTACAAAAATAAAAATATACTGAGATGTTGGTATACCAGCCTTTGCAAAAGGCAGTTTTCAGAAAAAAGCAAATTGTGCTGTAAAGCACTGAGAAGTCTTTATGAGAACTTTGTATGAGGACTCTGAGTAAGTGGCTCTGTCTCCCCCTTCCTTGCACACTCCCCCCCCCCCCGAAAAAAAAGAAATAAACAGTTCAGATTATTGGAATATTCATGAGTTAAGGGAATAAACACACTGGGGCAAATCTTTAAACTTACGCGAGGGCGCAGATTTGTTTGCACAACCCAGCGCGAACAAATCTACACCCAATTTTATAACATGCGCACGCTACCACGCGCATGTTATAAAATCCAGGGTCAGTGCGTGCGGGGGGGGGGGGGGGGGGTGTGCACAATTGTGCAACCTGTGCGCGCCGAGCAGCCTGCCTCCGTTCCCTCAGAGGCCGCTCTGAAATCGGAGCTGGCTTGGAGGGAACATTTTTTTGGTCCCCCCTTCCTTCCCCTATCTAACCCACCCCCCAGTCCAAACTAAATCCCCCCCTACCTTATTTCGTGGAGTTACGCTTGCCTCCACAATGAATATGCATGAGATCTGCATACAACAGAGGCAGTGCATGCATATCTTTGTCACGCATATTCATTGTTGATATCCTGAAAACCTGGCCTATTTGTGGCACTCGAGAACTGGAGTTCACCATCCCTGTGCTATGCCAATGGTAAATTAAATGACAATAAAGGTGGAAGAATTATTCCAGTGTAGGCAATTTACAAAACTCTCCATTATGCCTCTTACATTTGTTTCATGTGTTTAAACTCTTAATTCTCATGTTAAGACATGTGGCTACTGCCAAAAGGCATCAAAGTAGCACTTACATCATCATCTACATTCCAGAAGCCTGCAATTAGTCAGTCTACATTAGCTTTTATTTAGTCTGTCTGGGTTTTTTAAAATTGCTTTGTTTTAATTTAATTTCATTTATTTTCATACCATGTTTATGTGAAAGCTATAGCTATGACAGAAGAAAATAAGTTATGGATTTGGACAAACTAGACTCTAAAATATGAACCTGCACATAACACAGAGACAACACAATTATAACATTTTGTATTCAACTTTCCTGTTTTGAAGGATCCAAGAGGGCAACAGCTGTTCAAGCATTAGCCTCATGCTCCACTTAGTCTGGATTTACAGTTTTTTTATTCTTTGTTTGGAGCAGTTTTTCAGTACCCAAGTAGATGGGTAAGACAGGAAGACTAAGAACTTACTCTAAGTCTCCGGCCCCCTGGCCCTACTGATCAATTTATGAGCACAGTAGTGGCACTGGCAAACCTGCGGAAGTCCTTGGAGGGAGTGCCAGCATTGAAGGCTTCTTTACTGTACTCTAATCTATCCTTGAGTTCTGGGGAGTGATTCCTCCCATGTGGGGCATCTTTATCAGTGAATCTGGTTGATATAGTAACCTTGGATGTTGTGGGACTGGTAATAGAGGAATGTGTGAAAGTTGCACGTGATTACAGCAACTCTACAGTGCCCTTTTGAAGGATGAGGACCCACTGGAATAGAGCTGCTACAGTGAGCATTCTTGCAGTTTCTGTACTGCTACTAAGTGGTGTTACTAAGTGCTGTTAAAGCTGCTGGGTTAGCTGGCTTCCCTTGTGCAGCAGGCATCTGGGTTGCAAAACCCTCCGTTTCTTGCCTTGCTCACAATGTCCTGACTAGGACAATTGTGCTTGAGAAACTGTATGTTATGTCATCTGTTTTAAAAAATTGGATGGCACTTTGCTACCAAGTTGGATCTGCAGCATAAATCTTCTTAGGACTTGCTGGTCTCCACTATGTCACAAACCTAGAAGATTTGGATCAACTGTTTTCCAAGTTGCAGTCCTTCAATGTGATTTTAAATGATCCGCGGCGCAGGCTCGTCCTGCGCCACCGAAGGTAACCTGGGAAAAGCGCGTGATGGCGAGTCCAGGCGAAGGGGGTGGAGCATGCGCAACTGTTGGCCGAGTGAGGCAGCTTGCCGGTGACGTGGCAGGTTTCCTGCCACACTGACCCAGCTAGTTGCAGAGGCAGGCTGCTTTTGGGCTTGCTGTGGCGCTCGGGATCATGGACTTACCAAAAAAAATAAATAAATTAAAAAAAATAAAAAATAAAAAATAAAATAAAATATATATATATATATATATACACACACACACACACAAAAGCCAGCTATTGTTACAAAAAAAAAAAAAAAAAAGGGTGTCAGTGGGAGCAGCTACCAGCACGCTCTGCTGAGCATGCAGAAGCAAGGTCGAGAGCGAGGGGCTCCGTCCGGCCTGGGTCTCCTGGCCCCACCCCCCATCGGAAGTCACAGATCCGGTTCTCAGGGCAGGACCCTGACCCCTCCAGCTGGTGCCCTCCCCAGTGACAAGGCAAGTCGGACATGTCCTCATTTCCCACCTTTCGAGCTCTGGCGAGAACGACCCTGAGGTGTGCTCCCCCCTCCTCTCGTGCCCCGTGGATAATTTCCCCCCGACCTTTCCCTGGATGCTTCCAGCGGCGATTTTCCATATCATCCTCTGCTCCATTCCCCTCCCCCCCTGGCCTCCTGCCTTCTCCCTTCGAGGAGGGGCTGTCCCTGCTGGCAGATCCTTTGCGGGCGAAGCAAAGGAATAGCCCCAGTTCCCAGAAAAAGCAGCAGGGGGCAGGGAGTATCCGCAGGGGAAGGGCAGGCCCAGGTCGGTATTCCGCTAGACATTCCCACTTGCAGTTCAGCCCCACACTGTAGTGCAAGAAGCCGCAGCGCGTCTCATAAAAGCAAGCAGCTGGCATCCGGGACGATGGGCAGCGGACCCAGGACTGCGCGAGGGGTGGAGCGGAAGGACACAGTGCTACACACAACAGTGCGTCCCAGAAGGGGTTCAGCGGTTTCCCTCCCCTACCCAGGGGAACCCTTCCTTCCCAGCGGCGGGCAGGGGTTACTGAGGATGGGGAGGTTTTGGCGGTTGGCCTACATGGTATGGGGAAGGGTGCTATGGGAGCGTTGCGAGGGCCAGTGCTCCTGGCCCTGGCTGGTGGGATGGCGAGGGTGAAGGTGGGGAAGCCCAGGACGGGGTATCTGCTGCGGGAGGCAGAGGTTAGGGTGCGTGCAGCCACCTGGATTAAAGGTCTAGAGGCGGTTTTGCGGGCAGTGTCTCTGTTCCTACAGATTTGGCAGGAGCAGAGTACCCTGGCACGTCCCAGCAGGAGGCCTGGAGAGATAGGGCGTTCTCATGGCCCATGGAAGGATGGGAGCATTGAGGTTCAACGACAGTGGACAGAGCATCTGAGGCGGTGGGTGGCAGTTTGTTGGGAGCAGGAACAGGTCAGTTGGAGCCTATAGGGGTACCAATGAGGGCACGTAGAGGCAAAAAGAGAAAGAAGCCACGTCATTATAGTTCTGAGTCAGATACCAGTGCGTCTTCGTCCTTAACATCTACATCCAGCGCGTTGATGCTGGACAAGCGCACTGGGTTGGGAGAGGGCCCTCGGCAGGACATGGGGCTTCCAGTCTTAACGTCATTGACAGAGCTATGGGAGGAAGTACCTAGGAAGTTGTGGAGGCGGATTCGTAAAAGGAAGTATGTTAATATTTTCAAGTTATTAGAGGGCAGACGGGGAGGTAGGAAGGAAAGAAAGAAGAGTAAGAAAAAAGGGAAAGAAGGAACAACGGGTCCCAAGGTTTTGAAGAATATTTTAAACTGGGTCAGGGGGTTCTTGCGTTTGGCTAGTGTAGTGGGACACTTCGAGCCTGCGCAGTATGGGCCTTTATTGGAGTACGGCGATGGTATACTGGGAGCTTTCAAGGACTATGAAGGTTGGGCCTGGCTCAACTATGATGAGAAGTTCAGGGATAAGATGACAAGGAATCGCCATATGTCCTGGGGTACGCAGGACATTCATCTGTGGCTGACGCAAATGACTAACATGAGTGCAGGGAGCGCGAAAGGGTCGGGGGGGGGGGGGGGGGGGTGTGGTGGTACAGGGATCATCGGGGCAACAGGTACAGGTAGCTGGGGTAGACGGACAATCTACATTCGGGCCGCAGGGAGTATTAGTAAGGCAGGGACAGGGGCCAAAGCGGCAGGTGGAGGGTCTGATGTGTGCTGGAGATTTAACAAGGCCAATTGTTTGTTCCCAGATTGTAAGTTCAGACATGCATGCGCCATTTGCGGCGGAGCCCATCCAGCATCCAAGTGTTCACAAAGTCAGATCACAGCCTCATGTGGGGTGGGGGGGGGGGGGGGGGGGGGTGGCAAGCAGTGAGGTACAGTTAGGAAAGGCTGAGTCCCCAGTGGTGGTGTTAGAGGAGTTGCGGCTTTGGTTATGGCGTTATCCAGATCAGAAGGCAGAGAATTTCTTGTATTACGGTTTAGTGAGGGTTTCAGGATCCCGTACACGGGGCCGGGGAGCGGGTACATAACGCAAGGTCAGTGGTTAAGTTAGCGGAAGTAGCGAGGGAGAAATTGCAGGTTGAGCTGAGATTAGGGCGGATAGCAGGGCCGTTTGAGGAGCTGCCGTTTCGTATGATGCACCTATCTCCATTGGCTGTCAGCCCAAGGAAGGCACCAGGTAAATACAGGCTCCCTGTTCCACGCGCAGGTCACCAGAGGCAGGCAGAGCTCCGGACTCTCAATGCGTGGATGAGACGATGGTGCAAGGAAGAGGGATTCAGTTTTGTTAGGAATTGGGGTACCTTTTGGGGAAGGGGGAAGTCTCTTCCGAAGGGATGGGCTCCACCTTAACCAGGGTGGAACCAGACTGCTGGTGCTAACCTTTAAAAAGGAGATAGAGCAGCTTTTAAACTAGAACAAAGGGGAAAGCAGACAGTCGCTCAGCAGCGCATGGTTCGGAGAGAGGTATCTTCAAAGGATATTAATGATGCATTAGAATTAGGGCATCCCGACAGTGAGGTTCCAATAATAAGAAAAGTAGTCCAAGTGCCTGTAACTAAAAACTCACCTGAGCTAAAAAATTCTAACTTATCCCTATCAATTAAAAAGCAGAATGAAAATACAAACAAAAAACAAACTTTGAAATGTTTGTATGCTAATGCCAGAAGTCTAAGAAGTAAGATGGGAGAATTAGAATGTATAGCAGTGAATGACGACACAGACTTAATTGGCATCTCAGAGACATGGTGGAAGGAGGACAACCAATGGGACAGTGCTATACCGGGGTACAAATTATATCGCAATGACAAGAGAGGAGCACCCAGGAGGCGGTGTGGCGCTTTATGTCTGGGATGGCTTAAAGTCCAACAGAATAAACATCCTGCACGAGACTAAATGCACAATTGAATCTTTATGGGTAGAAATCCCTTGTGTGTTAGGGAAGACTATAGTGATAGGAGTATACTACCGTCCACCTGGTCAAGATGGTGATGGACAGTGAAATGCTAAGAGATATTAGGGAAGCTAACCAAATTGGTAGTGCGGTAATAATGGCAGTCTTCAATTACCCCAATATTGACTGAGTATGTGTTTCATCGGTACATGCTAGAGATATAAAGTTCCTGGATGGAATAAATGACATTTTTATGGAGTAATTGGCTCAGGAACCGACAAGAGAGGGAGCAATTTTAGATCTAATTCTCAGTGGAGCACAGAATTTGGTGAGAGAGGTAATGGTGGTGGGGCTGCTTGGCAATAGTGATCATAATATGATCAAATTTGAATTAATGACTGGAAGGGGGACAGTAAGCAAATCCACGGCTCTCGTGCTAAACTTTCAAAAGGGAAACTTTGATAAAATGAGAAAAATTGTTTAAAAAAAACCTGAAATGAGCAGCTACAAAGGTAAAGAGAGTTCAAGAAGCATGGTCATTGTTAAAAAATACCATTCTAGAAGCACAGTCCAGATGTTTTCCACACATTAAAAAAGGTAGAAAGAAGGCAAACCGATTACCGGCATGGTTAAAAGGGGAGGTGAAAGAAGCTATTTTAGCCAAAAGATCTTCATTCAAAAATTGGAAGGAGGATCCAACAGAAGAAAATAGGATAATGCATAAGCGTTGGCAAGTTAAATGTAAGACATTGATAAGACAGGCTAAGAGAGAATTTGAAAAGAAGTTGGTCGTAGAGGCAAAAAAATCACAGTAAAAACTTTTTAAAATATATCTGAAGCAGAAAGCCTGTGAGGGAGTCAGTTGGACCGTTAAATGATCAAGAAGTTAAAGGGGCACTTAAAGAAGATAAAGCCATCACAGAAAGATTAAAATGATTTCTTTGCTTCGGTGTTTAGTGAAGAGGATGTTGGGGAGATACCCGTATTGGAGAGGTTTTCATGGGTAATGATTCAGATGGACTGAACCAAATCACAGTGAACCTAGAAGATGTGGTAGGCATGATTGACAAACTGAAGAGTAGTAAATCACCTGGACTGGATGGTATACACCCCAGAGTTCTGAAGGAACTAAAAAATGAAATTTCAGACTTATTATTTATTTATTTATGTAAGCATTTTTATATACCGAAATACATTGGGAACATCATCTCTGTTTACATTTAACTAAATACAGCAAGAAGCTTCACAGAGAACACATATCAAAAAGTATCAACAGGAAACAAGTTATAGAGATGGTTAACTGGGTATGGAGATAAATATTAGTAAAAATTTGTAACCTATCATTAAAATCATCCATTGTACCTGAAGACTGGAGGATAGCTAATGTAAACCCAATCTTTAAAAAGGGCTCCAGGAGCGATCCGGGAAACTACAGACCGGCTAAGCCTGACTTCAGTGCCAGGAAAAATAGTGGAAAGTATTCTAAACATCAAAATCACAGAACATATAGAAAGACATGGTTTAATGGAACAAAGTCAGCATGGCTTTACCCAAGGCAAGATTTGCCTCACAAATCTGCACTTTTTTTGAAGGGGTTAATAAACATGTAGATAAAGGTGAACCAGTAGATGTAGTGTGCTTGGATTTTCAGAAGGCGTTTGACAAAGTTCCTCATGAGAGGCTTCTAGGAAAAGTAAAAAGTCATGGGATAGGTGGCGATGTCCTTTTGTGGATTATAAACTGGCTAAAAGACAGTAAACAGAGAGTAGGATTAAATGGTCAATTTTCTCAGTGGAAGGGAGTGGGCAGTGGAGTGCCTCAGGGATCTGTATTGGTAGCCTTACTTTTTAATATATTTATAAATGATCTGGAAAGAAATACGAGTAAAGTGAAGGGGAGATCCAAGATGGCGTCGACCTGAGAGGAGGGGGAGTTGGAGCTCCGGAGATTGAGTCAATTAACTGTTATCTTCTAGCCTCTTTTGAGAGAGAATATGCCGCACACGAAAAGAAAAGGCAGGATAAGGGAGATTTCTTCGGGTACCCTTAACCCGCCGATGTTACAGACTTCAATCGTGGAGTTTTACCCCCAGGCAGTTAGAGCTCTGGAGGATCCCGCGCTTGCGACGACCGGTGAGCAGACGCGGCCGCCAGCGGGAGAAACATCTTTGAGCCCAAGAGCACCGCTGACGCCCTCCCCCCCATTTAGGAGCACAGCTGTAAGCTCAGAACTCCCCCCACAACAGATGGCGTTAGTTGGGGTGAGTACACTCGAAGGGGGCTTAACAGGAGAGAACATCGTTCCTAATACAGAGAGTGGTTTAACAGCTTCCACCCCAGTGGGGGGAGGGGAACTCTCCAAAAGCCAAGGTGCCGTAGGAGGAGAAGGAACTATCCTGGAATCGCCGCTGGGCATATCTAGAGGTACTGATGATTTAAAAGTTGTGCTTCAACCGATACCATTTTCTATTTTGAAACAGTTGGAAAAACCTAAAAGTATAACTATGGAGTCTCTCTGGTTCGCTATCTCTACACTTCAAAATTCCCTTATGGTAATATAAGAAAGTTTAAAAGTAACTCAAGACTCTTTTACCAATTTAAAAAAGACCACCGCTGAACAAATAGAGAGAACAGCTAATATAGAAGAGAAAATAAATAAAATTGAACTGGTTCAAAATTCAATTGTTAAAGGAGACATTTTAACAAATAAAAGATTGGAGATGGTAGAGTACGAACTGAGAAATACCAAGATTAGAATAATAAATTTTCCAAAATGCCACATGATTTCTCCATTGGAACAGTTCAAGAGCTATTTGAAAGATATATTGAAAATTCCTAATGATGAATTACCTGGCTTAAGTAAAGCATATTTTGTGACACCGTTAAAAGAAGATCTGGAAAATCGTGCGGCAGATAGAGAAAATATTCTGAATATAACTGAGATTTTGGAAACTTCACAACAATATCAGGTAGAAGGAAGAGGCACAATGTTGGTTAAATGTTTAACTCCGAGGGACAGAAATATGATAATGAGAAAGTTTCTACAAAATCGATCTACTCTCTATTTAAATCAAAAAATTTGGATTTACCCGGACGTATCTAAGGATACTCAAAGGAGAAGAAAGAAGTTCCTTTTATTGTTACTTCGAGCTAGAGACCATGGAGCTCAGATAATCCTGAGATTCCCATGCAAATGTACGATGAGAGTGGAAGGAAATAAATATGTATTTTATGACCCTGTACAATTGGAGAACTTTTTGCAAAATCATCAATGGCCTCTAGAGACAGGATAGGGTTAAGAGCAGCGGTAAATATAAATTAACTGTCTTACTCTCAATTTTTTTTCTTATTAATTGGTTATATTGCTCTAAGTGAATTGGATCTCCCCATGTTTAGTATATAAGTATAATTAGGCAGCAAATAATGTTGATGTCCTATTTGGATTATTATATTTCCTTTTCTATATGGTTTAATAATGGAAAAATATATTGAATAATGTAATATGGCGGATGTGATTGCTATGCCTGTATTTCTTTTTGGCATGTATTAATGTCTGGATTTTTGAAAATGCAAAATTAAAAAAAAAAAAAGAAAGAAATATGAGTGAGGTAATCAAATTTGCAGATACAAAATTGTTCAGAGTAGTTAAATCACAAGCAGATTGTGATAAATTGCAGGAAGACCTTGTAAGACTGGAAAACTGGGCAACGAAATGGAAGATGAAATTTAATGTGGACAAGTGCAAGGTGATGCATATAGGGAAAAATAACCCATGCTATAGTTACACAATGTTAGGTTCCATATTAGGTGCTACCACCCAAGAAAGAGATCTAGGCGTCACAGTGGATAACACATTGAAATCGTCGGTTCAGTGTGCTGCGGCAATCAAAAAAGCTAACAGAATGTTTGGAATTATTAGAAAGGGAATGGTGAATAAAACGGAAAATGTCATAATGCCTCTGTATCGATCCACAGTGAGACCGTACCTTGAATACTGTGTACAATTCTAGTCGCCGCATCTCAAAAAAGATATAATTGCGATGGAGAAGGTACAGAGAAGGGCGACCAAAATGATAAGGGGAATGGAACAGCTTCCCTATGAGGAAAGACTAAAGAGGTTAGGACTTTTCAGCTTGGAGAAGAGACAGCTGAGGGGGGATATGATAGAGGTGTTTAAAATCATGAGAGGTCTAGAACGGGTAGATGTGAATCTGTTATTTACTCTTTCAGATAATAGAAAGACTAGGGGGCACTCCATGAAGTTAGCATTTGGCATATTTAAAACTAATCGGAGAAAGTTCTTTTTCACTCAATGCACAATTAAACTCTGGAATTTGTTGCCAGAGGATGTGGTTAGTGCAGTTAGTATAGCTGTGTTTAAAAAAGGATTGGATAAGTTCTTGGAGGAGAAGTCCATTACCTGCTATTAACTGAGTTGACTTAGAAAACAGCCACTGCTATTACTAGCAACGGTAACATGGAATAGGCTTAGTTTTTGGGTACTTGCCAGGTTCTTATGGCCTGGATTGTCCACTGTTGGAAACAGGATGCTGGGCTTGATGGACCCTTGGTCTTACCCAGTATGCCATGTTCTTATGTTCTTAATCTTTCCTACCTGTGAGGTGAGTCGGTGAATGATTTCATTCCCAAGAGTGAATGATCGGTGCGATACACCTCCTTTGACGCTGCTTTGGACTTGGTGTGGAGGGCAGGTCAAGGTGCATGGATGGCGAAGGCGGACATCGAGTCCGCTTTCTGGCTGCTGCCAATACAGCCGGCAAGTGTCCCCCTTACTGGGATTTTCCTTTGAAGGGCAGTATTTCATAGATCGTTGTTTGCCAATGGGATGTGCGGTTTTGGGCGCATACTTCGAAGCCTTCAGCTCTTTTTTGCAATGGGTCATTGAGTGGCACACACACTGCGACAGCATGCTGCATTATCTGGACGATTTTTTGTTTGTCGAGGCTATTCAGTCCAATTAATGTCGGGAGCAGCTAGACGGCTTTATGGAAGTGTCAAGACAGTTGGGTGTGCCAATCGCGCCAGATAAACGGAAGGGCCTTCCACTCAGTTGACCTTTTTAGGCATTGAGTGGGACTCGGGCGCAATGGTATCATGCTTACCAGTGGATAAAGTAAAGTTGCGGGAGTTAGTGCAAGAGTTGAGGAAGTCAACCAAGGTCTCCTTATGAAGAATGAGGTCATTGATTGGGTCTCTAAATTTTGCCTGCCGAGTCATTCCGATGGGAAGGGCTTTAATTCGGAGGTTATCTGCAGCTACAGTGGGAATTCGGGCGGGGCATCTTTATATAAGGGTGACACGCAGGATTATGGACGAATAAGGGGTCTGAGAGGTTTTCTTGGAATCTTTCAATGGGGTATTGATGATACCGGACAGCGAGATATCGAACCAGGATATTGAGCTATTCTCCGACGCAGCGGGGTCCACCAGTTTCGGAATATATTTTCAGGGACAATGGTGCGTGGAGCCGTGGCCAGAGGAATGGGTATCTGAAGGCCTTACCAAAAATATTACCTTTTTGAAGTTATTCCCCATGGTTGCAGCATTAGCAATTTGGGGGGAAAAAGCTAAGCAACCAGTGTGTGGTATTCTGGTGCGACAATCTGGGGGTAGTGCAAGTGATTAACCGATTGTCCACAAAATGCTTGAAGGCATTTGACAAAGTTCCTCATGAGAGGCTTCTAGGAAAAGAAAAAGTCATGGGATAGGTGGTGATGTCCTTTCGTGGATTACAAACTGGCTAAAAGACAGGAAACAGAGAGTAGGATTAAATGGACAATTTTCTCAGTGGAAGGGAGTGGGCAGTGGAGTGCCTCAGAGATCTGTACTGGGACACTTACTTTTCAATATATTTATAAATGATCTGGAAAGAAATACGACGAGTGAGGTAATCAAATTTGCAGATGATACAAAATTGTTCAGAGTAGTTAAATCACAAGCAGATTGTGATAAATTGCAGGAAGACCTTGTGAGGCTGAAAATTGGGCATCTAAATGGCAGATGAAATTTAATGTGGACAAGTGCAAGGTGATGCATATAGGGAAAAATAACCCATGCTATAGTTACACAATGTTAGGTTCCATATTAGGTGCTACTACCCAAAAAAGAGATCTAGGTGCCATAGTGGATAACACATTGAAATCATCGGTTCAGTGTGCTGCGGCAGTCAAAAAAGCAAACAGAATGTTGGGAATTATTAGAAAGGGAATGGTGAATAAAACGGAAAATGTCATATTGCCTCTGTATCGCTCCATGGTGAGATCGCACCTTGAATATTGTGTACAATTCTGGTCGCCGCATCTCAAAAAAAGATATAATTGCGATGGAGAAGGTACAGAGAAGGGCTACCAAAATGATAAAGGGAATGGAACAGTTCCCCTATGAGGAAAGACTAAAGAGGTTAGGACTTTTCAGCTTGGAGAAGAGATGGCTGAGGGGGGATATGATAGAGGTGTTTAAAATCATGAGAGGTCTAGAATGAGTAGATGTGAATCGGTTATTTACTCTTTCGGATAGTAGAAAGACTAGGGGACACTCCATGAAGTTAGCATGTGGCACATTTAAAACTAATCGGAGAAAGTTCTTTTTCACTCAAAGCACAATTAAACTCTGGAATTTATTGCCAGAAGATGTGGTTACTGTAGTTAGTATAGCTGTGTTTAAAAAAGGATTGGATAAGTTCTTGGATGAGAAGTCCATTACCTGCTATTAATTAAGTTGACTTAGATAATAACCACTGCTATTACTAGCAACGGTAACATGGAATAGATTTAGTTTTTGGGTACTTGCCAGGTTCATATGGCCTGGATTGGCCACTGTTGGAAACAGGATGCTGGGATTGATGGACCCTTGGTCTGACCCAGTATGGCATGTTCTTATGTTTAGGCACTGTTAAGGGAGTTGATAGGTATGTGCTTGCAAAGGAATGTTAGCATTAAAGCCAAGCATGTCCCAGGAGTTCAAAATGTGATAGCTGATCCCCTCTCTCTTTTTAAATGGAAGGTTTTCCGAGTGTTGGCCCCACAGGCGAAGCGGAAGGCAGAGCATTTTCCGGAGTACCTTTGGAGGCTAGGGCAGATGAAGAATGGAGACTGATGCGGAAGTCGGTGGCCCCAGCCACTTGGGTGGCCTACGTTGCGGGAAGAACAGTGGTGGCTCATTTTCTACAATCGGCAGGATGGGGAGGATGGCCAGTTAAGGAGGAGCTGGTGGTGCAGTTTATACTGTAGGCAAAGGACAACGGTTATTCCTTGTCTTCGGTCAAAACACAGGTTGCAGGGTTTTCTTTTTTCCAGAAGTTAAAAGGTTGGGGGAACCCAGCGCTAAGCTTCATTGTGAAGAGGGTGCTAGGGGGATGGCAGAGGGATCTGGGAAGTGAAGGTGACAAAAGGGGCCCATCCGATATGGAGACTTGATTCGCCTGACAGAGCAGCTGGCATCGGTGTGTTGGTTAAGTTACAAGGTGCTGTTATTCCGGGCGGCCTTTTCTTTGGCCTTCTTTGGGGCGACAAGGATTAGTGAGTTGGTGGCGAGTTCCAAGGCCAATGCAATGTAGAGAATTGGTAGCAGGTATGAGGAAGGAGTGGGCTCATGGTCCATCACTTCCGAGTGCAGGGTGGCACGGTTACGATCTACGTGCAAAAATCAAAAACCAATCAAAAGGGGAAGGGTCAGATCATCATGCTAATCCCGGCCAGTGCAGACCACACAGGAATACGCAAGGGCGCACCCCAAATTGTCCGGTTCCTTCCTAGTGCACGAAGATGGGGTGCCGCTAACCAGTTTTCAATTTACAAGAGTTTTGAAAATTGTGGTGGGCAGACTTGGGTGGGAGTTGGGATGTTATAACTCCCATTCCTTTCGTATTGGGGCAGCGACTACCGCAGCCGAATGCGGCATGTCAGAAGCTGGGATCAAAGCCCTTGGGAGACGGAAGTCCAAAGCTTTCACTTACTATGTGAGAAAATAAGTGACCGGGAAAGGGGGGGAGGGGTCGGCCATATGGGTTAATTGGATTCTCTTCTTTTGCAGAGTGAAGGGGGGTTCTTAGAGAGCAGGGGTGTGCTTGGGTCACTCCTTTATCCACTGAGCACAGTGGCGGGCATTGCAAAGACCTTACAGGGAGCATCTGGACCTGGAACTGGAGGATTTCTTGGTTTAGCAAACGAGGAATGAGATGGGCCGGAGTTGATGGGGGGTGCCAAAAATCATATTAATACATTTGCGGGGCAACAATATATGGGGGGGGGGGGGGTTGTGTAGAGAATTGGTAGCAGGTATGAGGAAGGACTTAGCGAGGATCATGATTATGTGGCCTAGCATTAAGGTGGGATGGTTGGACATACTTGTTCGACTGAAATGCAGGGAAGAGACATTGTGGAAAAAAGGGGTAAAGAAATTGGACAAATAGGTAGGTGGGTGTTGTCGCAAGGGGGGTTTTGGGTCCAGCATGAATGGGCATGGGATGTAGACGAGGGGCTGTTTAGGGGAGATGGGGTCCATCTATCGGAGGTGGGCATGGATCTGTTCAACAATGCCTTGCAGGAAGGATTGGAGAAGGTGCTTGTAAGATCTAAAGGGCCGCACTGGGGGAACAAGGACGACTTAGGCCGTCCTTGTTTGTGGTGGAAACCAGAGCCCAAGTTGTATTTGTCAATAATACCCTGTTAAAATGGCGTTGGGGGGGGGGTGTGCATCTCGTGTAGTTGGGGGGACTGCTACACGAGATGGCCAGCGAGCAGGGGGCTGAAGCTCAAGGCCACAGCTTACCCTCGCTGGGATGAGGCGGGGTAAGAAAGAAAGGGGAGGGATTGTATGCTTTACCACTGGGACGTGGTGGTAGAGGTGCCAAGGAGGGAGGAGCCAAGGAGGGAGGAGAAAAGGAGGGGGGGGGGCTTGTTTATAATTGTTATAAGGTTATGATCAGAAATGTTGTTATGAGGGCTCGGGGTTAGGAAGAATAAACTGCGGCCTGTTGTAATGCCACAAAGTGTGTGTTGTTTTATTGAGAGTGAGGAATGAGAGGAGCCAAGCACATGTTTGCCTCCCTAGGTTAATGAGCCTGTGCCGCTGATCGTCCTGCACCAAAGGTAACCTGGGAAAAGCGCGCAATGGTGGGTCCAGGTGGAGGGGGGCGGAGTGGCCGAGTGAGGCAGCTTGCCGGTGACGTGGCAGCTTTCCTGCCACATGGACTCGGCTAGCTGCAGAGGCAGGCTGCTTTCAGGCTTGCTGTCCCTTCCACCCATATGATGTACTGTTATCGGGAATGTTGGTATTGGGGGTTAATCTTTGTTGCGGTTGGAGGCGGAAACCCGAGCCCAAGTTGTATTTGTCAATAATGTACTGTTAAAACGGCGTGGGGGGGGGGGGGTTGCATCTAGTGTAGTTGGGGGGGGGGGCTGCTACACGAGACGGCCAGTGAGCAGGGGGCTGAAGCTCAAGGCCACAGCTTACCCTCGCTGGGCCGATGCGGGGTAAGAAAGGAAGGGGAGGGATTGTATGCTTTACCACTGGGACGTGGTGGTAGAGGCGCCAAGGAGGGAGGAGAAAAGGAGGGGGGGGCTTGTTTATAATTGTTATAAGGTTATGATCAGAAATGTTGTTGTGAGGGCTCGGGTTAGGAAGAATAAACTGCGGCCTGTTGTAATGCCACAAAGTGTGTGTTGTTTTATTGAGAGTGAGGAACGAGAGAGCCAAGCGCATGTCTTGCCTCCCTAGGTTAAGAAGGATAATGAGGCTTTAAGATGGAAACTGAATTCAAGCAAACAGTTCAATCTGAGGCTCTTGAATTCTCTCAGATGTGTCTATAACGCTCCCTAAGGGCATATGGAGAAATGTCTTCTTGAAGTTCTGGAAATGTCAACATCAAAGATATTCTATCTCCCTCAAGGAAAATGGAAAGGAGCGGGGGAAGTCAAAGGAGGTAAGTTATCTCTAGATAGCCTGCACCTCAGTAGAATCCTGGAAACATCTTTAGACCAGGTTGTCACTAGGACAACCCCGATTATATCGTTTGTGCTGGAGCTAGATTGAGAATAGACCCCGGAACTATTTTTGAACATAAAGATGAATATTTTCTTGACAAAAGTATAAACTTTTCAGATATATGCAAAGTAACTCAGGTCAGAAAATTTTGCCCATGAGTCAGGAAGTAATTTCTTTGGGGAATAATTTTTTTTCTTAGGTTTACATGAAAATGCCTTAAGTTCTGCAATAATACATATATATTCTTTGCTCCTTTGCAACTTAGATATTTTATATATAGCATGACTCCCCTACATAGGGATATATTCTGGCTTTCAGTCCATCAGTTTGAGGGAGTGTTAACCTGGCTAATTTTTGGTTTGTATAATTTCAGTAAGTTTAAATATGGTGCTGTTTTGAATCTGTCTTAGAATCTGATATCTTTTTCCCTCCCTTTTATTTCCTAGTAAGTATTTTCTTTATATGGATCCTCCAATGAGAACTGTGAAGGACTTGGCATTTATTTTTCCTATTTCTTAGTAACAACTGAATAGAGAAGCTAAGGCTTACTTTACCATCTATTGGTTTTTCCTTGTGGTTGTATTTATTTTCATGCACTTTATATCCCACCATTCCTCTGTACCTCATAAACGTCTCAATTAAAATGGCTGTCTTTAGCCATTTTCTCAGAATTATATTTCAATTGTTTTTGTTTTTTTAAAGTAGTATTACTGTAATTGAGCACTGTAATCGCTTACCATAAGAAACTATAACTTTGGAAACAGTATCTTTTAAAAATCAGTCCCTTGCTTTATATTATTTAACCTGGTGCTTGTAATTGATTCCAATAATACACTATCAGTTGAAATTTGACTCCTTATTTTAATGCAGTTCCATATATTTTTATGTATGAATGTGTGTGTATCTATCTATATATGTATATCTATCTCTATATACTGTATATATTTATATATAGAGATAGATACACACGGCCGGCTCTAGGGCAAATGGTACTTTGGGAGAAAATTGACGGGCCCACCTTTCTCTCTTTTGCCCCTCAGACATTTTAGCCCTCTTTTCCCTGCAAGCATTATTTCCCCCTCCATTCCTCATCTTCCTCCAAACATTTTCTGAACCCACTTCTTCCTCTCTTCATCGGTTTTCTCCCCTTTCTCACTCCTTTCTTTCCAGCATTATCCCTCCATATATTTTCTCTCTCCTTCTCTATTCTCTCACTTCCTCCTGAGACTGTCTTCCTCCCTGTCCCCACCTTATCTTCTACCAGGCATTCTTTTCACCCCTCCTGCCACTGAGCCAGATAAGTCTTAAAAGTGCTTCTTATCCAGATAAGACAGACAGATAAGTCTACTCTTTATACAGTCAAGTAGCTGCATTTGAGAATTAGCAATCTTACTAATCTGGATAAGTAGTCTTTTTCAGATTTATCCAGCTATTTGACATAGGCAGATAAGTAAGATGGCTAATGTAGAGATTACTTACCTGATAATCTCGTTTTCCTTAGTGTAGGCAGATGGACTCAAAACAAGTGGGTATAGTGTGCTCGTGCTAGCAGTTGGAGACGGATCTGACGTCAGCATGGGTACATATACCCCGCAGGAAGTGCAGCAATTCAGTAATCTCCCTTGCAAAAGCTTTATGGATATATGTGTAACTGACCGATCGATTAAATGAACAGGATTACCCATACCGATTGATAGTAGCTGGAGACCGCCAGTGTTCTCAACCGGAAGGCATGGATGCCCTATATAAGAAAACATGGCTTACCGTGAGTCGGTGAATCCCCATGTATACCGGCAGCTGGGCGGGATGCTGAGTCCATCTGCATACACTAAGGAAAACGAGATTATCAGGTAAGTAATCTCTACATTTCCTAGCGTGTGGCAGATGGACTCAAAACAAGTGGGATGTACAAAAGCTACTCCCGAACTGGGCGGGAGGCTGCCCGAGGTCCGTTCAGGATTGCACTCGCAAATGCTGTGTCCTCCCTGGCCTGGACGTCCAGACGTCCAGAGGACCACGTCGCTGCTCTACATATATATCTCTGCAGGAGACAGCATCCTAGTTTCTGCCCAAGAGGCCGCTTGCGCTCTGGTAGAGTGAGCCTTGACCCATAGAGGCGGTGGTTTTCCCGCTTCTACGTAGGCTGCCTTGATAACTTCTTTGATCCAGTGGGCAATGGTTGCCCGTGAGGCCGCTTCCCCTTGCTTCTTCCCGCTGTGAAGGACGAACAGGTGGTCCGTCTTTCATACTGCTTCTGACATTTCCAGGTATCTGGACAGCAGCCTGCCGATGTCGAGATGGCGTAGTATTCGACCTTCTTCCGACTTCTTCAAACCTTCCGTGGTAGGCAAGGATATGGTTTGGTTGAGGTGGAAGTGTGAGATTACTTTGGGTAAGAAGGAAGGGACCGTGCGAAGATGGATAGCCTATGGAGTGATTCTGAGAAACGGATCATGGCAAGACAACGCTTGAGCTCTGAGATGCGGCGTGCTGAGCATACAGCCAGCAGGAACACCATCTTCAAGGTTAACAAACGGAGGGACAGGCCTCGAAGTGGTCTGAAGGCGTGTCCCGCTAGGAATTCCAAGACTAGGTTGAGGCTCCACAGGGGCACTGGCCACTTCAGTGACGGGCGAATGTGTTTGACTCCTTTCAGGAAACGGGAAACGTCTGGGTGTGTGGCGATGCTGTTGCCGTCACTCCGGGGACCGTAGCAGGATAGCGCTGCCACTTGAACCTTGATTGAATTGAGGGACAGACCCTTCTGAAGGCCATCTTGCAGGAAATCCAAAATGATAGGGATTTTAGCGGCATGTGGATTGGTGCTGTGAGTTTCGCACCAGGCTTCAAATACTCTCCAGATCCTTATATATGTTAGTGATGTGGAGAACTTGCGCGCTCGGAGGAGTGTATCTATTACCGGCCCCTAGTATCCTCTTTTCTTCAGTCTAGCCCTCTCAATGGCCAGACCGTAAGAGAGAATTGAGCTGGATCCTCGTGGAGGATGGGACCTTGCTGCAGCAGGTCCCTGTGTGGAGGCAGGGGAAACGGAGTCCCTGCCAGAAGTCTTCTCATGGTAGGTGCCGGTTGACTGACTTGAGGTCCAGGACGGGCCTGAAAGTGCCCTCCTTCTTGGGTACTATGAAATAAATGGAATAATGCCCAGAATATTTCTCCCATGCAGGCACTGGGATTATGGCTTTTAGGGATAGGAGCCTCCGCAAGGTAACTTCTAGTGCCGCCCTCTTGAGGGGTGAACAAGGAGATTCCACAAACTTGTCTGGCGGGAGCTGAAGGAAGTCCAGGTAATACCCTTCTCGGATGATGGCGAGGACCCACTGGTCCGAGGTAATCTCGACCCACCTGCGGTAGAAGAGGGTTAGCCTGCCCCCTATGGCTGCTACCCCCGGATGGGTCGGCTGATTGTCATTGTGGGGTGCGGCCGGGACCAGAGCCCGAGCCGGTTCTCCTCTTGTTGTGCTTAGTCCGAAGACTGGTTCCTGGCCTGAGAACGAGGTGCTTGGTAGTGAGCCCTGTAAGGGTTGAAGCGCTGAGAGTTTCTACCTCTGGATGGTCTAGGAAAAGGGCGCTGGGCCCTCCTGGACCTGTCTTCCGGTAAACGGGGTAATGGAGAGGCGCCCCATTTATTAGCCAATTTCTCGAGGTCGCTGCTGACAAGAGGGATCCCTTAAAGAGCATTCTCGTGAGGCGAGTCTTGGAGGAGGAGTCGGCCGACCAATTACGTAGCCAGAGGTGTCTTCTGGCTGCCACTGAGGATGATACTCCTTTGGCTGCTGTACGAACTAGGTCGGAGGCAGTGTCAGTGAGGAACGAGAGGGCTGATTCCATGTCTTCTCCCGGGGTGTTGTTCCTGGCTTGTGATAAGCAGGAGCATGTCACCACGGTGCAGCAGGTCGCAATTCGTAGGGACATGGCTGCCACCTCAAAGGTTAGTTTCAGAATGGTGTCCATGCGCCGGTCATGTGCATCCTTGAGGGCCGCCTCTCCCTCCACCGGAATGGTGGTGCGCTTCACAATTGCGCTAACTATGGCGTCTACCATCGGGCACACCAGCAGCTCCTTGGTTGCCGGGTCTAGGGGGTACATGCTAGACAAAGCCCGACCCCCTTTGAAGGAAGCGTCTGGCGCATTCCACTCCAGATCGATTAACTGCTGTGCTGCTTGTAGGAGGGGAAAATGGAAAAACGCTCAGCGAGCGTAAGGTAGCTCCAAACTGCTTTGGAGACGGAAATTACTGAATTGCTGCACTTCCTGCGGGGGTATATGTACCCGTGCTGACGTCAGATCCGTCTCCAACTGCTAGCACGAGCACACTATACCCACTTGTTTTGAGTCCATCTGCTACACGCTAGGAAAATTGGAATTTGTCTGGATAAATGCTGCAACTTAGCCAGATAAATCAGAATTTATTTGGATATGCTGCGTACAACTGCTACTCTCATGTATTTTTACATCTAACTTTAAAATCACACACGTGGAGATTTTACCTGTGTAATTTAGATGCATTTGCCCTTCATAAGTCGGGTTTTACGTGTGTAAGTTGGGAGATTTTCTAACATGCGCATGACAATGAAATTACCAGTTCTGCCAATTAGTTTAACAGTTCGCCCAGTCTATTTGCAGGTCATCGAGACCTTCCTAGCTCTTGAGCCTAAACTCCCCCCATTTTACCCAGATCCCTCACCCAGTCAGTATTTCACTATTAAGTTGTTTACGATCACATACTTTAGAAACAGAGCAAATATAGATATATGCGAATAAGCTGCTAAATCTATATGCATAAATTGCTTATCAAATAGCAACTTGCACATGTAAATGTTGGCCCCGAACTGGAATGCCCCTTGCCTGAACTTTTTTTTTTAAACACATGCGCAAATTTACTCGTGGACTCTGACTTGTGTATTCTGAGGTTTATAAAATAGCATATGCACAAGTATATGCTATTTACATCCGTATATTTTATTTTTTTATTTAAAATTGTTTATATACCGCTTTTACAATTTGAGGATTAATCAAAACGGTATATGCGCAAGTTTTGAAAATTCACCTTTAAGTGATGAACCTCCA
Source organism: Rhinatrema bivittatum (assembly GCF_901001135.1). Classification (NCBI taxonomy): domain Eukaryota; kingdom Metazoa; phylum Chordata; class Amphibia; order Gymnophiona; family Rhinatrematidae; genus Rhinatrema; species Rhinatrema bivittatum. Next base: position 455,129,855 of record NC_042616.1, read on the forward strand.
TGTGAAATGAAAAAGTGCTGGTAGGACTGAGGCAAGTCCAGCCAATTTACAAAAATAATAAAAGCAAACAGATGTTTTATCAGAAGAAATGTTCTTTCCAGGCATTTCTTAGGTTCTATGCTGCCTTTTTTTTGAAGGCTTTGGAGAGGTGGGACGTTTCTCAGGAGAGACATGCTTTAAACAGTAAAGATTTAGTTTATCATCTAACAATATAAAAGAGGGATGTTTATTATAATAACATAAATGGATGAAATACATGGTTTTGTAAATGAGGGTTCTTAGATTAATTTATGTATTATTTTTCTGCAGTCTTACTTTTAGCCTCTGAATTTGAGAATGCTCTGAGATATCAATATTCATCATGCAACCTGATACCCTGCTCACATACAGGAGATTCTCCTGCAAATACTGTTTCAATTGTTATAGATGGAGAGTTCTAGATTATTTAATTTTTAAAGTTTTAAGACGTTTTATGGGGTATCTGTACGTTTCCTGGAATTCTCTATAATTTATGACTTCTGTTTACTATTCTGTTTACAGGGGTAAAATGTAAACCCTTACCAGCTCATGAAGTAGCCTCATATTCAATTAGAAAGTTATATGGATGCATACAAACATGATGAAAAATTATTACAGTTATAAGGTCCCTGTTTTCAAAGAAACTGGGTACATGGAGAAGGGTCTTTGCTCTGAGTCTCATAGGTTTTCCAGGTTTTTTATTTCTGCACTCAATCCACTGCCAGCCTCTAATACATTTATGGGCACAGCAAGTGATTTATAGTATGGCAACAAGTATCATCATTCTGAATAGTCTGAACCAACAGAACTCACACAAGCAATGCAAGATGACATCTATACCATAAAAACCATCCACTTTAAATAGTTTTTAGGTAATATCAATCAAATACATCATATGAGGTAAACCAGAGCTTTTGAAATCTTGTTTCTGTAAACTAGAAACTAGTTATTTAATTCCTCCTTCCCTATATATATCAGGATTATTGTATACACAAAGAAAATACTTTTTAACTTAGACTGTTTTCATATCTACAGGTCCACTAGCTTCATTCATTTTGATGCATTTAAACCTATTACTGAACCCAAGAATATTTTTTTAGTTTGACTTAAAAAAAAAAAGTGTCATTGAATAATTTATAGACATGTTTGAAAAAAGGCTTCTGTTCCCATCTCCAATGTGCTACTGGAATGGTTAGTAATAAAATTTTCCACAGCAATCCACAATCTGATTGGATGGCGGGTCACACGGGCACTCCTACCTGAGGTATTTTAGCGCTAATGATTGGTTCCTGTAAGACTATTCTATAACAGAACAACAGAAGAACAATTCAAACAAGAAAAACAGCTGTGGAGGGAAAGAAATTATACAAAACATCCACTGCCACCCCCAAAAAACAAACAAAAATTGGGGACAAGCCAGCCTTTTCCACCCAAGAATCCATTTATGCGAGCAAGCTTCTCAGTAGCTTTATTTTAAACTAAGACCCACTGTAGCAGGTTGTTTTATTTTATCGATGGATGTTACACTTTTTCATCTCCTTTCTTTTGGAAGATGTTCTACAATGATCAAGGCACCTTTCTTTCTAGACGTTCCTATAGAAATGTGATTATATGAGGTGAGACAGCAATACAGGCAAAAATTGATGAAAGTAAAGAAACACAAAGGAAGTTGGAAAAAGGGGAAGCAGGTCTGAAATTTAACATCTTAAACTCAAGAATTGCTGTATATATATTCTAGAGTTGTTTAAAAAATGTATGAGTATAGTATCACTTCTCTGCCTGTGTGTATAAGGGGTTTATAGGCTATATCTCTACACAGGATTGCTTATCTTTGTACATCATGTGTTCTGTTTTTAGGTCTATGCATGTGGTTTATTTCTCTTTGGAGTGTCCTCCTTAACTTGGGTTCCTCATAGTTCCCAAGAATGCATTAATGAAACCTAACAAGCCTAAAACTCCACTCTCTGCAGTAGAATACTGAATAGTCTTGGTAATCTTCATCACATGCAATCAAGTCAAAGAGGCAAATACAAATCCCACTTTGGTTCTTAGGATCAGATTAATTATTGGGCAACTGGAGTTGCTGTCCAGAAGTAAGAACTTTAGCCTTCTATGTTCCAGTTTGACAAGGAACATGATTCAATCCATGAACACAAACCAATGCATGCTATTTGTATTGCCGCTGTTCCCTGTCTACAAGGAGCAAAATGCAGTGGGATGTGTATGTTTAAAACACATTTTTGAGGGGTGACCTATAAGGAAAACTACAATTTGCATATATGTACAGTGTTCAAATGCACAGCATAACAATAGCAACTGCACTGCTGTATGTGATCCCATTAGTTTTGTTATAGTACCAATAAGCTCACTGAAACTGAATTTTGCTTATCTTATTTGTCATATTGCAGTGTACAGTCTAGAAAAGCAAAATTCAGCATAAAATATGTATTATATTCATAGTCACTCACTTGGTATGTGTGGGTGAAATTCTAGGTGAAAACAGAGGAAAGGAGAGATTATGGGCCGGATTTTAAAAGCGTTATGCATGCTGGGCCTATTTTATAAAGGCCCGGCGCCGCGCGTAAAGCCCTGGGACACGTCTAAGTCCCAGGGCTTCGAAACAGGGGTGGGGCCAGAGGCCTCCGGCACAGCAGCCATTTGCCACTGTGTTGGAGGAAGGTAAGTTAAAGGAATTGGGGGGGGGGGGGGGTTAGGATAGATTAGGGGGAAGGGAACGGGGGAAGGTTGCGGGTATTGGCGCGTGCAAGATGCACTAGTGTGCACTCCCTTGTGCGTGCTGACCCCCGATTTTATAACGTGCGCATATTTTATAAAATCTGTCATCCATGTGTGCGCGCCGGGTAGCGCACACACAGACGCCCACACGTACCTTTGAAAATTTACCCCTATGTTTTAAAGAACTGTGTCACTGAGTTGAACTATTAGTGCTATGAAGGTATGAGAAAATTTATTTTAAACTACATAACAGGCTTAAGTTTAAGTATATCCCTGGCATAACCTGCCCTAAAGAGATTCAATGTAGTAGCCATTTTTATTATCTTGAAGTAGTGGATGATGTCACTGTCACTGGGACTTTACTTCCTGTCTCAGGCCCCTATAAAACTGAACAATTTTAAAATCAGCAGAAGCCTACTTGCAGAAGGTATCCGTTCACTTATATCCACATTGTATGTCTGATCTAAAGTGAACCAATTTTGTGGTATCTTAGGAAAGGAAAATATGTCTCAAGTAATGAAGTAGTATGACAAATCCTATCGATATCAGTGTTGGTCTCAAGATTCATAAATGCGCACATTTGTGCACACGTGTCAGTTTGAAAGTTACAGCCTAAGAATTCAACAATGTTCCTCTAAGTAAGATCTAGAAACGTCAAGAAACCAAAGGCTTATAAGGGTTTCCCACCTAATTCCCCCTTAGGGCAAGCATAGTGACAAGGAAAAGCATGCTCACATTTCTGATAAACATACAGTACTCCACAAGGAAAGAATGAAGAGAGAAAATGATAATTAAAAACTGAAGAAAAAAAGGCTGGCTTGCTCAAAAAGGGTTATGGATGATAAATGCAATTTGTGTACTTACATACAGCTCAGCGCCATAAAATCCATCCTGATAAACCACACTGCAGAATCACACAAGGAAAGAAAAAAAAACAAACAAAACAAAGAAAAAAAAAAAACAAAAAAAAAAAAAAACAGAAAAAAAACACATTCCGGTTATTGAGGACTGTGGCATGCACATGCGAGAATTCACAAGCAGGTGATGTATGAATCTGCAAAACACCCAGACTTTTCAGGCAGGAGCAAGAGACAGAGTGTGAGAGCAGTATAATGGCAAAATCCCATTTTCCAGCATGCTGGGGGTGGAGTTGGGAGAGAAGGCAGAGGAGAGGAGGGAGGTGGGTGAACAACCTTTTCATCACAGTAAAAACCACTGGGGAGGTTACCATTCCTAAAGTCTTTTAGACCCTTTTCTTCCCCATGGTGAAAAGCATCTTATTAACTAAGAGAGACCATGGCGCATTCACAGAAAACAAGGGGAAGGGGGAGAAATGGACTAGGTGCACAACTGGATGGCGGCCAAGTTTAGAACACAGCCCCCTGGGATGTGAGGAGCTGAATGTGATCTCCACTTACTGTCCACGTGACAAAGGTTCAAAAGTTCGCCTGCCATGTAGTAAAGTTCAGGTTCAGGTTAACTTGGTAAAAAAAAAAAACAAGAGGGAGATGGGTTATAGATTACCAATTACCACCTCAGTCACATTACAATTCCAAATAAACCAGAGGTGCCAGTAAAGTTACAAGGAAGGTACTCTTTCCCCACTTGTGGGCACACTGCAATCAAAGCAATATACCATTGCCTACATTTGTTTCACATGAGCTTCCAGGGAATCCTGCTGACTATAGCATTCCTAAATAAATTGCCTTTTTAACTTTACTGCTGCTCCTCTTTCTAGTTTGTTTGGAATCTTTATTTTGATGAGAGAGACAATGTTTCAATCAGGGGGTCTCTCTCTGCAGTATACAACTGTTTTCGACATGAGGCTGGTTACAAGTAACCAATACCCTTCTCAAAAAATGAAATATGGTTACAAAATGTTTATTACATTTGTACGCACAAAAAATATTAAGCCTTTTAGTTTTGATTATGTGAAAAAATGGGAGTCATTATAAAGGCGATGTGAACATATATGCAGGTGAACTTTTGAGACAGTCTAGCAGCATGTGGAGTCATCTTTCAATGGGCTTTGCCATATAACTCTGTTAAAGATACATTATAACACTATAAGGTCCTAAATTTTCAAGTTCCCAATCATAATCTGCAAGCCGGGATCCATAAAAATGTGCAGAGAGAATTTGTAGCAGATGGGGATGGAAGCACATAACAAATATTTAGCTTTTATAGGACCATGAGTACCAGACTAATCCCTTAATAAAGACATTTAGTTGATCAAGACCTAGTGGTAATGTTATGCACAACCTTGCAGGATACCTGAGTTCAATTCTCAGACACAACTTCTGCTTATTTAGTTGATAGCCAAAGGGGCTGATGCAATAATTTTCGCGGAAAGCGGGCGCTGACTTTTCAGCGTCCGCTTTCTTAACGCATACATGGCTCCCACAAGGGGGGGTGCCATAAAATATGTAAATTAGGGGGTCGCACTAGGAAGGAGGCACTAGGGTTGCTTTCGCGACCCGCCGAGGCTGCCGGTTATGCGTCGGTTTTCATAACTCAGCGGTCTGCCGAGTTGTGTTTTTTTTTTACTTTAAAAAAAGAAGTAAAGAAAATCATTTTTTTCTGCTTTTCTGTACTTCTTTTACCTGCGCTCAGCTATTAACGCCTGCTCCTGCCTGCGCTCAGCTATTAACGCCTGGAGCAGGCGTTAATAGCTGAGCGCACATTTATCTTTTTGCATGCGGAGTGAATGAATAATAGGCTCATTCACATGCATTTGCATGTGATGAGCGCTATTACATTCACTCCGCGTCTGACGTGGGTTAAATAGGCGCTAATCCCCCATTGCATTAGGGGGTGGATTAGTGCCTATTTAACCCACGGAGTGCGGGTTATACAGTGCGCTCGGCTGAATGCACTGTATTGCATCGGCCCCAAAGTATGCTGTAGAGAAAGTGTTCACTGTCCCTGCTAGAGAGAGGAATTCCAGCTATCACATAAAATGGAAACTTATGGCTCGGATTCAGAGTGTGTGTATACTAAATTCTGGAAGAAGGTGTGATCTAAGGCTCCCTACTGTGGACTGTTGCTCCGATGTCTGAGTTATAGAGGGAAGAGGGTGAAGGAATAAAATTGGAGGGTACCCTTGGAGAGCTGTCAATGAACATTCATGGCATCATAGCTAATTTTAGTTGAACTGGAGGCTTCAAAGAGATAGACCAAAACAACAAATAATGGAAACCGCTATAATAGTATTACAACTCCCAGAATTTACATGTGGTATGTTATAATAACTAGTTTGACATTGTTTCTTTCACGTAAGTTCATTATGAGATGAAAAGTTGGGAAAAGGGTCTAATCAGAATTCAGCAGTAACAGGGATAAGTCATTCTCATGGATTTCAAAGAGCCATCAATAGAGCAAGTTCTCAAATTGGTGGCAGAAAGGGGAGGGCCTCAGCAGACCCACCACTAATTACAGGTAACTGCAGTTCCATCAGTTATTTCAGTATTATGGAATCCATTCCTAGCATTACAAAAGGAATCAGATGATGAGGAAAAATGAAAAGTGGCGGTAATTACAATTCAGGGGTTCAGACAACACTATATACCATGTGACTGTTACATCATCAACAGTAGCAGAACACCTTAAATAATTACCACCATGAAATTCACAGTTTTCATCACGTTCTGTACATACAACAACCCTGACATTTATATATTGTTTTTCCGTGACATATATTTGAAAGGACCATAGAAGCAAGGCTACAGGACTGAAGAAGGAGCATTGGCTAGCCCTCCTTTTAGTGTTAATGGAAGGGGAAGGGTGTTCTACAGTCCAATATTATTCATGAGTTGCTATGGGATATTCTCTAGTCAGAATGTGAAATTAAATGAAACTATAATGAAGCTAAATTTGCTTAAGCAATTAGAGAAGAGCGGGTTGCAGAAGTTGTGAGATCACATACATCTAGAGTATGTGCCATCACATTAACTAAAACATTATAATTTTATTTAGTTTACAGACATTTTTCTTACTATTTAGAATGCTCAACGTATAGAGGGTTATTTCATCAGAATCATCACTGTGATCTTCCAGTAACCAGCAGCACCACTTAAATTCTGAACCATTTTAGAATGCACATTTCATCACTTAAACCTGACAGTTCTTTCACACATCTGAAAAGTAGCATTTACAGCAAAACACTGCCCTTACATACCTTATAACATAGGATTATGAACAGGAAAAATATGTGGTTTTGCACAAGGGAAAACATTTTGATATTAAAAACAGCATCCTTTGGGGGTCCAAGATGGCTGCTACCCTGCCTATGCTCACCGGTGAGTTCCTGAGCTTCTTGCTGTTCGTTTCTTCTTTCTCCTCTAAGCATAGATTTCCTAATTTGATGTGGTGAAAAGGAAGAGAAGTGTATGAATCTACCATATGGAGGCCATGATGCTAGCTAGAAGTTCAGTGGATGCTTTTGTACAGCCACTAGTGCAGCAGCAGGAATCTGAAACTAATGTTGGGAGATCCACAGGAATATCTGAACCTCCCAAGCTCAGAAATCTTACAGAGTTCTGGGGATATGACCCTTCCATCCCTGCCTAGGCTCTGATGTACTCTGGGGGTCCTTCAATTCTTTCTGTGATCTTTTTTGGGTTTAGTGCTGTCAGACATGGGGACATGGAGGAGGAGAGGACAGTTGAGCTGTGGATGCCTGGCGATATATACAGACAAGGTGAGAGCCCTGAGAGAGTGCTGGACCTAAGGTGGTAAGGATTCCACTGGAGGCTTTGGTGGCAAGAGCGCATGCAGAAAAATGTTCAGGCTGGTTGAGTGGCATAACAAAAAAAATAAGGATGTAGAACGTCATAAAATCTGGGGGAGGGACAGATATTCCTCCCCCTTACAGGTATCCACGTTTGATAGGGTCACTGTACCTTTGAACATGTACAGTGACACTGGTCACGGCCACCAGCTTAATGCTGGGGATGCCCAAGAAAATATTCATGATCCTAAGGAACATTTCTCTTCTGTCGGTATGGCAAATTGTCACCTGTACAGAAGCTATTGTGTCTAAATACATGGTCCCGTTTTTGTCACTTTCTTGAAGAGATTGTGCTTATAGTTCGCAACCAGGATCTGAGGCTAGAAGACTGATGTTAAGCTATAAACATTAGGGAGCTAAATTTCTACTTTTCAGATATCTATTGTGATAGTTATAAAATAAAATTTGGTTCTCCACAATAAGACTAAAATGTTGGAGAATGTCATAAGAAATAAAAATGTACAGGAGGTTCATCACATAAATAAAAGTAAATTTAGAGGTAAACAGATCTAATTTAACATGCAATTTAAAGATCTGTATTATATATATAAAGCAAGGTTGCTTACCTGTAAGTGGTATTCTCCATAGACAGCAGAACAATCCAGCCACATAAGCGGGTGCTGTTATCCAATGGCACTAACATGGAGAACATGCTCTCTCAAAGCTCAGAAAGATCAAGATGATTTTTTGGACACGTGCGGGTGTTCCTGGGTAGCCATCGTGCAATCCTCCTCAATCATTCTAACAAGCTATCTTCAACTAAGGGGAAGAGAGTGGGATTGTGTGGTTGATTTGTCCTGTTGTTTCTGAAGAACATCTGTAATAAGTAAACAACTTTGTTTTCTCTGTGGACAAGCAGAACTAGATCAGCACACTAGTGGGGACTCCAAAGTGTAGGGTTGCATGCACATTTTTTTTTTTTTTTTAATGATGTAACCTGTCTCATTTAGTGGTTAGAGGGAGAGCTGGAGGAACAGACTCTTCAGAACTGTTTGACCGAAATTACTATCTTGCTAGGAAGCATTTTCTAGGCAATAATGCTTTGTGAATATAAGAATAGAAGACCATGTGGTGGCTTTGCAAATTTCAACAACTGGAACTGATCTAAGATGAACTAGGGAATGTTTCTGCAGACCTGACTTGGTGGGTTTTGATTTTATTTTGGAATTGTCGATTGAACTGTTGGTAACAGTAGGAAATGCAGTCAGATATCCATGAAAAAAGTTTAGTTTGTAAGGGAAACTCCTTGATTAATGGGATTGAAGGAAATGAATAATTAAGAAGCTTTCTGTAAAGTACTGTCCCATGTTAAGTAAAATAAAGTTTTTCTACAATAAAATGTATGAAGCAGTTGCTCACCTTTACTGGCATGCAGTTTGGAAAAAGAAGGTTTATTTATTTTATTTATTTAAAAGCACTTATTACCCACCCCTCCAATGTTTGGGGTAGGGTACAAAAATATTCATAAAAATAAAGATGACAACATTATAGTTATCTATATTAAAACAAACAAGATAAAAAAGAACAAATGTCGAAGGTCAGAATAGGACATTCAGACTGGGAAGGAAATGGAACTTCAATCCTGATGAGTTGGAGGGAAATGAAACCTTGGAGGAAGGCCTTACTAATGAAAAGCTTCGCAGTAAAGATGTGTTTTAAATCTTATCTTGAATATTTTGGAGTCTTATGCTAGTTGCAATGGAACTGGAAGGGAGTTTGGGAGATAGATAGCCATAAATAGAAAATTAACATTTGTGAATGGAACCTAGATGGGCAGCCTTAGAGGGAGAAAAATGGAGAAGAAACTGGCTTAAGGAAGAGCAAGTTTGCTTACCGTAAATGGTGTTTTCTGTAGATAGCAAGATGAATTAGCCATGCTGTCTGGGGAGTCCCAGCTGATGTGTTGAGTGCAAAGTCTCTAACTATGTTCTGACAGTGAAGTCAGAAAGGGCACTCAAGACAGTAGAGAATGTAGGTGGACAGTTCTTGTCTGCTGGCTATTCAGTGTTCAAGAAGTGCCCGATTTGAAGATAGTTCTGCCCGTGTCCACATCTGACGCGGTCTGCTTGCCCAGGCAGTAGTGGGCTGTGAACGTGTGTAGCAAAGACCAGGTGGCAGCCCTGCAGATGTCCAGAATGGGTACCTTATGAAGGTGTGTGATGGAAGCTGCCATAGCGCGGACTTGGTGAGCCTTAGGGGGAGATGGCTAAGGCATCCGAACGCTTCTGATAGCAAAACTGTATGTAGTTTGAGATCCAGGATGAAAGGGTTCTCTTGGAAACTGGAAGTCCTGGCGCATTCGGGTTGAATGAGACTAAAATATGGGAGGCTCTGTGAGTAGAGCGAGTCAGACGTATATAGAAAGCGAGCGCCATCGTTGTTATGCGGCTTTGGATAAAAGGTTGGAAGGGCAATGGTCTGGTTGAGGTGGAAGACTGAAACCACCTTGAGAAGGAATGCTGGGTGTGGACGCAATGTGACCGTATCATGGTAGAATTCTAGGTATGGGGAGTAGTGCACTAGGGCTTGCAACTCGCTGATGCGTCTCGCTGAGGTCAGGGTGACTAGGAATAGCACCTTCCAGGAGAGGAATCTGAGGTGACAACTGTCCAGAGGCTCGAAGGGTGGTAGCATTAGTTGCTCCAGGACTACTTTTAGGTCCCATGGAACTGGAGGTTTCTGGATCGGAGGCCTCAAGAGTAGAAAACCCTTAACAAATTTGGGGATGAGCGGGTGGGCAGGAGATTGAAGCCTCGTTGTGAAGGGAATGGTAGGCTGCTATGGCACTGAGATGGACTCTGACCGATTGTGGCTAGCACCTTTCGATAGAGCAGATGGAGGTATTCCAGCAGTTGCTCGGGAGAGCAGGTGAAGGGGTCCATTCTGTTTTCTGAGCACCAGGTAGAGTACTGTACCCACTTCCTTTGATAATTCTGTCTGGTGGAGGGTTTCCTGGAGGAAACTAGGATATCTTGAAGCTCCGGGGAGAGGTTCAGATGGTGGAACACCACCCTTTCAATCTCCATGCGGTGAGATGCAGAAATGAGTGAAGGGGGTGAAGCAGGGAGCCCCCTTCCTGGGTGAGTAGGTTCGAACTGTTGCCTAGGGGAATCATGGTGTTTACAGATAGCCGAACTAGATGGGCATACCATGGTTGTCTGGGCCACGCTGGAACAATGAGTATTAGATCTGAGTTGTCCTCGATACACTTCTGGACTGTGCAAGATATGAGAGGCATGGGAGGGAAAGCGTAGAGAAGACCCCCCATCCATTTGATGAGGAATGCATCCTGAGCTAGGGGCTGGGTACTGGGGTACACCGAGCAGAAGGTCTGAAGCTTCTGATTTTGCTCTATAGCAAAAAGATCGACGCAAGGAAGACCCCAGGTTTGAAAGAGTCTTTCTACCACGTCCTGATGAAGCTCCCATTCGTAGGGGTGGAAGATCCTGCTCAGTCTGTCCTCTACCGCTAGGCATTTTGTGAATACTCTAGGGGCTGAGGAAAGGCCAAAGGGGAGCACCTTGTATTGGAAGTGGCAGCCATTGGCTGTGAAGCACAAGTACTGCCAGGACGCAGGTTGCATCGGGATATGCGAATAGGTAGTCTCGAGGTAGAGCGAACACATCCAGTCGTTGGGACGAAGGAAGGGCAGGATGGACTTGAGTGACGTCATCTTGAACTTCTCCCTGGTTAGGTATTTGTTGAGAGAACGCAAATCCAGGATGGGTTGTAAGCCTCCTGACTTCTTGGGGATGAGGAAGTATTAGGAGCCGAGTAGGGGAAAGCTCGTGAATACAGCTCTGGCGGAGAATTTGGTGATTAATTCCTGTAAGGGTCTATGCTGTGCATCAAACTGACTTTGGTGCACTACATGTGGAATAGACAAAATGGATGCAAAATTGAGGGAATAGCCATCCTTGATTATCCTTAGGACCCAATGGTTGGAGGTGATTGCCTCCCACGCTGGAAGAAAAGTGGGAAAGCCTGCCCACTGGTAGTGGTACAGATGGTCTCACATCCCTTAAAAACCCTGTGGAGGCTTTGGGGTTGGTGTCCTCAAGTGGGCGAGGTTGCCGAGGAAGGCGCCTGCGCTGACGAGCTGGTGGATATGGTTGCAGGTGGAGTTGATATTGTAAAGCAAGTTGTGTATAGAGATAACTCCGTATTTAATACGGGCAGAAATGGGTAAACAATGAAATAGCTTTAAAACAGGTGTGACTATTTCAGATCTGAGTGCGGATGAGAAAGTGAGAGGCAGAGTTCTGAACTATCTGAAGTGCATAGAGAGAAGTTTGCGGAAGGCCGGCATAGAAAGATTTATAGTAATCAATAGACGGCAAAAGAAGAGCTTGAAGTACAGTACGGAAGGTGTCTGGTAATAACAGATTAGAAGAACAATGAACTGATTTAAATGAAACTGAGAAATTACCTTAGACAACGACTTTGGGTGAGTCCTTAAAACCGTACTGTTTTTGTATATTTGAAAATAAGGAGAATAGGAAACTGAGGCTCACTCACTCACTCTTTGTGCAGAGGTTACTGCTATTAGAAAGCCTTACTAGGTGAGAAATTTTAGATTGGTCAATGCTAAAAGTTTTAATGGTGGCTTCACGAGTTGTGCAAGTATGATATTCAGATACCAATGATTAGGACATTCTCTTAGTGGAGGATGTAGATGATTTAGAACTTTCATGAATCAGCAACCATAGAATAATGAGATACAGGAAGTCTTTCCAGGTTTTGATATAATGCTATTATTGCACTCAAGTGTACTCTTGACTGAATTAATGTTCAAACCAGAATGTGACAGATGTAAGAGATATTGCAGTAAAACTGAAGCATGACAAGTAAAGGGATTCTGTTTTCCCTATACCAAACAGAAAATTTCTTCCACTTACAAGTTGTATGATTTTCTGGTTGAAGGTTTTCTTGATGCAAGAACTATCTTAGATAATGCAAAAAAAGATTCATGTCTACTAACTGGCTGTCAACATCTAAACTGAGAGAGCCAGTGACCTAACACTAGGATGGAGAAGCATTTCCTTGTATTGTATAAGCAGTGTTGGGAATATTAATAGCTTAACTGATTTAAATGAAACTTCATTTAAATCATGGCTTCATGTTGAAGCCATGAAAACCAGTCTGACAAGGCCAAAAAGATACTATCATAATCATTGAATCTTTGTCCTTTCTCAGCAGCTTTTGATTATTAGTGGGATTGGGGGGAAATGCATACAGAAGATCTCGATTCCATGGTATTAAAAATGCATGTCATTTGAAAGCCGCTTGGAACAATAGAGAGGCAGGCTGTGGTTGAAAGGAGCTGCAAACAAGTCTATGTGAACAGTTTCCCACAGGAGAAAAAGTTTCTGTGCTACCTTGATGTCTAGCAATTATTCATGTCTTTGAAGACAATAGTTTCAAGCATCTGCTATTTAATTCTGCTTCCCTGGAAAGTGTACTGCTGAAGAACATGTGTTGTGAGATTGCCCAATTCCAAATTTTGTAGGTTTCTGTGCAAAACGTTGAAGATCCTCTACTGCCTTGTTTGTTGATATAAAACATGGCCACTTTGTTGTCCATTTGTATTTGTATTAGTATGATCTTTCCTTTCAAAAGGAGATAGAGCAGCTTTTAAACTAGAACAAAGGGGAAAGCAGACAGTGGCTCAGCAGCGCATGGTTCAGAGAGAGGAATCTTCAAAGGATACTAATGATGCATTAGAATTAGGGCATCCCGACAGTGAGGTTCCAATAATTAGAAAAATAGTCCAAGTGCCTGTAACTAAAAACTCACCTGAGCTAAAAAATTCTAACTTATCCCTATCAATTAAAAAGCAGAATGAAAATACAAACAAAAAACAAACTTTGAAATGTTTGTATGCTAATGCCAGAAATCTAAGAAGTAAGATGGAAGAATTAGAATGTATAGCAGTGAATGATGACAGACTTAATTGGCATCTCAGAGACATGGTGGAAAGAGGATAACCAATGGGACAGTGCTGTACCGGGGTACAAATTATATCGCAAAGACAGAGAGGAGCACCCGGGAGGAGGTGTGGTGCTTTATGTCCGAGATGGCATAGAGTCCAACAGGATAAACATCCTGCATGAGACTAAATACAAAATTGAATCTTTATGGGTAGAAATCCCTTGTGTGTTGGGGAAGACTATAGTGATAGGGGTACACTACCGTCCACCTGGTCAAGATGGTGAGACGGACAGTGAAATGCTAAGAGAAATTAGGGAAGCTAACCAAATTGTTAGTGCAGTAATAATGGGAGACTTCAATTACCATCAAAAAATTAGTGGAAACCAAAATTATTTTTTAGTATAGCCTAAAAGGTGTCAGCAAGCCTGACGTTGTGACACTTAGAAAGTGACCAACAGGTCTACACATCAAACAAATTTGTTGTTTTTGATTATTTATAAATTATTTATAAATAATCAAAAACAACAAAAATATATTTTCATTAAAAATAATTTTTAAAGGTGGATGATGTGTAGACCGGTTGGTCACTTTCTAAGTGTCACAAAGTCAGGCTTGCTGACACCTTTTAGGCTATACTAAAAAATAATTTTGGTTTCCACTAATTTTTTGATGATTATATTTTGTGTGGTTTACCACTGTCTCTTTTCTGATTAAGTTGTGTTAGACTTCAATTACCCCAATATTGACTGGGTAAATGTATCATCGGGACACGCTAGAGAGATAACGTTCCTGGATGGAATAAATGATAGCATTATGGAGCAATTGGTTCCGGAACAGACGAGAGAGGGTGCAATTTTAGATCTAATTCTCAGAGGAGCACAGGACTTGGTGAGAGAGGTAACGGTGGTGGGGCCGCTTGGCAATAGTGATCATAATATGATCAAATTTGATTTAATGACTGGAAGAGGAACAGTGTGCAAATCCAAGGCTCTTGTGCTAAACTTTCAAAAGGGAAACTTTGATAAAATGAGAAAAATTGTTAGAAAAAAACTGAAAGGAGCAGCTACAAAAGTAAAAAATGTCCAAGAGGCGTGGTCATTGTTAAAAAATACCATTCTAGAAGCACAGTCTAGATGTATTCCACACATTAAGGAAGGTGGAAAGAAGGCAAAACGATTATCAGCATGGTTAAAAGGGGAGGTGAAAGAAGCTATTTTAGCCAAAAGATCTTCATTCAAAAATTGGAAGAAGGATCCAACAGAAGAAAATAAGATAAAGCATAAATGTTGGCAAGTTAAATATAAGACATTGATAAGACAGGCTAAGAGAGAATTTGAAAAGAAGTTGGCTGTAGAGGCAAAAATTCACAGTAAAAACTTTAAAAAATATATCCGAAGCAGAAAGCCTGTGAGGGAGTCAGTTGGACCGTTAGATGATCGAGGTGTTAAAGGGGCACTTAGAGAAGATAAGGCCATCGCGGAAAGATTAAATGATTTCTTTGCTTCGGTGTTTACTGAAGAGGATGTTGGGGAGGTACCCTTAATGGAGAGGTTTTCATGGGTAATGATTCAGATGGACTGAATCAAATCACGGTGAACCTAGAAGATGTGGTAGGCCTGATTGACAAACTGAAGAGTAGTAAATCACCTGGACCGGATGGTATACACCCCAGAGTTCTGAAGGAACTAAGAAATGAAATTTCAGACCTATTAGTAAAAATTTGTAACCTATCATTAAAATCATCCATTGAACCTGAAGACTGGAGGATAGAAAATGTAACCCCAATATTTAAAAAGGGCTCCAGGGGCGATCCGGCGAACTACAGACCGGTTAGCCTGACTTCAGTGCCAGGAAAAATAGTGGAAAGTGTTCTAAACATCAAAATCACAGAACATATAGAAAGACATGGTTTAATGGAACAAAGTCAGCATGGCTTTACCCAGGGCAAGTCTTGCCTCACAAATCTATTTCACTTTTTTGAAGGAGTTAATAAACATGTGGATAAAGGTGAACCGGTAGATGTAGTATACTTGGATTTTCAGAAGGCGTTTAACAAAGTTCCTCATGAGAGGCTTCTAGGAAAAGTAAAAAGTCATGGGATAGGTGGCGATGTCCTTTCGTGGATTGCAAACTGGCTAAAAAACAGGAAACAGAGTAGGATTAAATGGACAATTTTCTCAGTGGAAGGGAGTGGACAGTGGTGCCTCAGGGATCTGTATTGGGACCCTTACTTTTCAAAATATTTATAAATGATCTGGAAAGAAATACGACGAGTGAGATAATCAGATTTACAGATGACACAAAATTGTTCAGAGTAATTAAATCACAAGCAGATTGTGATAAATTGCAGGAAGACCTTGTGAGACTGGAAAATTGGGCATCCAAATGGCAGATGAAATTTAATGTGGATAAGTGAAAGGTGATGCCTATAGGGAAAAATAACCCATGGTATAATTACACAATGTTGGGTTCCATATTAGGTGCTACAACCCAAGAAAGAGATCTAGGCGTCATAGTGGATAACACATTGAAATCGTCTGTTCAGTGTGCTGCGGCAGTCAAAAAAGCAAACAGAATGTTGGGAATTATTAGAAAGGGAATGGTGAATAAAACGGAAAATGTCATAATGCCTCTGTATCGCTCCATGGTGAGACCACACCTTGAATACTGTGTACAATTCTGATCGCCGCATCTCAAAAAAGAAATAATTGCAGTGGAGAAATTACAGAGAAGGGCTACCAAAATGATAAAGGGAATGGAACAACTCCCCTATGAGAAAAGACTAAAGAGGTTAGGACTTTTCAGCTTGGAGAAGAGACGGCTGAGGGGGGATATGATACAGATGTTTAAAATTATGAGAGGTCTAGAACGGGTAGATGTGAATTGATTATTTACTCTTTCGGATAGTAAAAAGACTAGGGGGCACTCCATGAAGTTAGCATGGGGCACATTTAAAACTAATCGGAGAAAGTTTTTTTTACTCAACGCACAATTAAACTCTGGAATTTGTTGCCAGAGGATGTGGTTAGTGCAGTTAGTATAGCTGTGTTTAAAAAAGGACTGGATAAGTTCTTGGAGGAGAAGTCCATTACCTGCTATTAAGTTCACTTAGAGAATAGCCACTGCCATTAGCAATGGTAACATGGAATAGACTTAGTTTTTGGGTACTTGCCAGGTTCTTATGGCCTGGATTGGCCACTGTTGGAAACAGGATGCTGGGCTTGATGGACCCTTGGTCTGACCCAGTATGGCATTTTCTTATGTTCTTAACCAAGGTCTGAAAACTTTCAGAGCCTTGAAGACTGCTCTGAATTCAAGAATGCTTGTGTGTAGTCTTTATCTTATTATCTGTATAATTTGCAATGCTACTTATTATGTTCTTCAGTTTTCCATCAGGTACTGTTCCTTTTCTCCTCTTCCTGTTTTTCCCTCTCTTCTCTCGCCCCTTCTCTCTTACTATCTGCTCCCTCTCCCCCCACCCTGGTTTTTTGTAATTTCCTCCTTAAGTTATATTGTAAACTGGCATGATGTACCCACGAATGTCGATATATAAAAGCTAATAAATAAATAAATAAATCTTGAGGGCTTCAAGTTCCTTGCAAGCACAAAGTGTCTACATGAGCACCCCAACTTCGATTAGCAGCATCTGTAATCATCATTACCTGAAAATTCAGACACTGAAAGGCTTGACCTCAGAGAAGATTTCACACAATGGTCCACAATGTTAGAGCATGAATGAGAGATTCAGAAAATCATTTTGTGGAGCCAGTGGCTTGAGAAACAGATTCCACTGGGATATTTAATGTCACTGCACTGGTCTCATATGCAAGCAAACAAAGGGTGCTACATGAACAATTGCTGCCATATAGCCCATAACTTTCACAAAAAGATGTGCCATTATCAACTGCTTGGAAATATGGAGTATTATGCTGAAGAGACTGTGCATTCTCCAAGGGGGGAAGAATGCTTTTCCTTGCACAATGTTGACGGTTGTATCTATGAAGTCTCGGCAATGTGTAGATTGGAATTGTGGAAGTTGATGACAAATCCCAAAGCTTAGAGTGTTTGTATTGTGACCTGAGTGGATGCAATGGCATTTTGGAGGCAATTGTTGGATATCAACCAGTTTTCTAAATCTATGGTTCCCTACATATTTGTGTCATGGTACACCTGACCCTGGGTTCACTTTGTCATGAACCTTCCATTCTCTCCACCACTCAGAAGGCAGAAGAACATCCAAGAATGAACCATCTAACTCTGGGTAGTCATAGTTAAGTTAGCTAACTTACGGCTCGATACAGTAAGGCCGCGGTAAAAACAGTGCGGCAGTGTCAGGCGCACCCTTCCTCCCCGCACGCACAGTTCTCCTGACCTAACGCCTGATTCTCTCTTCTAATCGCATGCAAATGCATGCCGCGGCTGTGAAGCGTTAGGGAAGGGTTATGCCCGCGCAACCCATTTTACTGTATAGGCGCTGTAACAGCGCCTATACAGTAACCTGGGTGCGCTGGTACCTGTCATTTCAAATGACATTTGGCCGCCTGCACGGGGGAAAGCTGCAATTGGCCGCTGAAGACGTGACGTCACGACGTTTGGCGTCACGGGGTGTGACGTCACGTCTTCAGCGGCCAATTGCAGCTTTCTCCCGTGCAGGCGGCCATCTTTTTTTCCCACCTACCTGCCCCATCGAACACGCTGCCGCTACTCGCCCCCCGGATCTCGCTGCCACTGCCGCCGCCCCCCAGACCCCGCTGCTGCCTACCCGCCGCTCCCGGATCCTGTTGCCGCCCCCCCGCTGCCGACCCGCCCGTGCGATTTTGGCACTCATCCAGGCAGGGGGAGCCGGAGGTCGTGCGCCGTCGGCTCCCTCTGCCTGGATGAATGCCCGTGCGAAATCGGGAGGAAGAGAGAAGGGACTACCGGATGCCGCTGATGGCTGCCCGCCGCCCACCGGCCACCTGGACCCCCGGCCCTCCGACAGGTATTTAAAATTGTTTTATTTTTTTATATAACACACAGGTTTTTTGTTTTTTACACTTTTTACACTTACCGTAGCAGGCCCGAGCCTTGCTACTTTTTCATTTGTTTTTTTTTTGCTTCGGGAGGAGGGGACCGGACGGGGCTGCAGGAGACCGGACGGGACCAGGGCGGGTAAGCAATGTTTTTACACTACACTACACTAACTCCTACTAGGGGGAGGCGGTAAACTAGCAGGTTAAGGCCGCGGCAGAACAGCGGGTTACGGATGAGATAATATCAGCGCCTGTTACAGTATCGCAGGGGAATAGCTAATTCCTTCATTATACAGCTTTTTCGTTCATTTACATGCTGGGTGCGGAAAGGGTTTAGGAAAGGGTTTAGGAAGCGCTAAGGACGCGTGAAACTGTTGACTGTATCGCTGGATGGCCTTACTCGTCTGTATTGTGCGCTCCCAGCACGTTACAGACGGGGAATCTTTAACTCAACGTTACTGTATCGACTTGTTAATGTCTAATTGCCAAGGCATTGGCTACACTGAGAAAGGCAGTTGATCTGCCTCGAGGAATTATCCAGTGCTGAGAAGTTTGTGCTGATGATTCCTCAGCTGTCATGCTAGTTGAGTGTACAGGAGATGTTCTGGTGCTGAGAAGTAGAGATGCTGTAACGATCTGTACCAAAGAAGTTTTTTCAGTTTTCAATGCTAAAAACGTTTTTGGTGCTGAATCATTCTTTTGGTCTGCTCAAAGTCTCAGTTTAGGTCTTCTTTGAGTCAGTACCAGCATGTACAGCGTTGAGCACGAGAGGATTCCAGCCTATGAGCTTTAGGCATTGGTTCCTTTGTGGAAGTGCTCCTTTTTTTTTTTCTTGCTTTATAAACTCCTGAATTTAAATTCTTTATATTTTAATGCTCTTGGTGATTTATACCCACATGTTGAACAATCTGCGACAACATGCGATGGCCCAAGGCAACAGAGACAAATCTCGTGAAGATCAAGTATAGACATTTTAGAATTACAGTTTGGGCATCTTTTGAAGACCAGGTTTTTTTTTTTTTTTTAAAAGACAAAGAATAGTAAGGAAAGTAAATCAAACTCTAGATTTTAAAAATTGAAAGAACTTGAAGGTCTATTTTTTTTTAGGAGACTCTCAGAACAAAAAGGCAAGAAAAGAAGAAATAGAGCTTATGAAGAGAAAAGAGGAAGATATCACATCCTGAAAAAATTGGCAAGCAATTAGAGAGCCGTTACACATGCTTTGGTGGAAGACAAATGACCAAAGAGATTCGTGTAGAGTCAACTGCATGGGAGCACCTAGACATGCCTAGATCGATCTTCTTGGGCTCACAGAGTATGCTTTCCTTATCGATGCCATCATATCATGTCATCCACTTGTTTAGCTGATCTAGTCCTGCTTACCACAGAGAATACTCACACTCAAATAAGCAATACTAAACCAATGCAACTTTCCCACATATGCATTCAATATGGTTGAACAAATAAATTTATCAAGATTATTTAATGATCAGATACAACACAATGGCATTCATATAAGAATATAAGAACTGGCAGATGGGTCAGACCAAGACTCCATCAAGCCCAGTATCTTGTTTCCAACAGTGGTCCATCCAAGTTACAAGTACCTGGCAAGATCCCAAGGAGTTAACAGATTCCATGCTGCTATCATACAGTGTTAAGTAGTGGCTATTCCCTAAGTCTATTTGGTTAACAGTTTATGAACTTCTCCTCCAGGAACTTTTCCAAACCCAGCTACACTAACTCCCTTATTCACATCCTCCTGCAATTAAATCAAGGAGCTTATTTGTGCGGAGTAAAAAAGAATTTACTCTGACTTTTCTTTTTTATTTATTTTATACGCTTTTATATACCGAAGTTTTAGCTAGAGGCCTTCACTCCGGTTTACAGGTGAAACAACGAATTACAATTGCGCAAACAACTGGTATAACAACAGAACTGGTCTAATAACAAGGCTGGTATAATAACAGATTTGGCATTATATGGTAAAATAAACAAAATATAATGTATAGTAACTGGTATGGTATCATAAAATATTCTATCAGAAATGGTATAACAACATTACTGGTTTAATAGCATAAGTGGGGAGGTTATCTCAATGAATACAGAATGGTTAAGTTAAGGGCTTATGTAGCAACGGATAGGGATTACTGTTGGTTGTGGAGCGATGTCAGTTGTAAAGAGATTAACTCCACGTAGTAGCGTTTAAGTATCAGTGATAGAATGCGGTGTCCTTTGTGGAGTGGGCGGTTAGCCAATCCAGTCTTTGAAGGCTTGTCTGAAGAGCCAGGTCTTGAGATCTTTTAAAAATATTTTAGTGTTATTTTGTAGTTTTAGGTGTTCAGGTAGTGAGTTCCGGAGGAGGGGCCCTGCTATAGAAAAGGCTCGGTTTCTTACAGTGGTAAGTTTGGCGGTTGAGACTGATGGTATGTTTAGTTGTGATTTGTTTGATGCTCTCGTGTTGCGTTGAGGGATGTGTTTCTGGATAATGTTGTTTAGGCTTGAACTTTCACTGTTGTGTAATATACTAAGTATAATGGATAGAGTTTTATATTCAATTCTCTTTTCTACAGGTAACCGGTGTAGACTTTTTAGCACTGCAGTGATGTGGTCAGTTCTTTTGTGAACGGTGAGAATTCTGGCTGCTGCGTTCTGTAGTAATTGGAGAGGCCATAAGGTGGTTTTGGGTAGGCCTATCAAGAGTGAGTTACAGTAGTCGAAGCTAGTGAAAATAAGAGATTGTAGGATGGTTCTGAATTCGGGGAGATAGAGTAGTGGTTTTAGGTGTTTGAGGATTATTAGTTTGTGGAAGCCTTCTTTGAGTTTCATTGAGATGTGTTTTTTGTAGTTAAGCTCAGGATCTAACCATATTCCTAAATCTTTCACGTTGTCTTAATTTGATGTTTGTGTTGTCGATTTGTATGGTGTGGTTCATGTTGATTCCAGCGTTTTTGTCTTTCCAGTAGAATGCACTCTGTTTTGTCCATGTTAAGACAAAGTTTCATGTGGTTTAGCATGTTTCTTATGGTGTCAAGGAGGGTGGCTGCGAGTTTCAATGCTTTTTCAAGGGTGTCTGTTATGGGAATGATTAGTTGTATATCATTGGCGTACATGTAGTATGTGACACCGAGGCTTGTAAGGAGCTGGCAAAGAGGCAGGAGGTATATGTTAAACAGTGTGGCTGAGAGTGCGGATCCCTGGGGCACTCCTGTTTCGAGAGGTATGGCATCTGATGAGTGGTTGTTGATGGTTACTTTGAAGAATCTGTTTTTTTTAGGAAAGATGTAAACCAATCAAGGGTTTTGCCGGATAGACCAATATCAGCTAATCTGGAGATTAGGCTTCTATGTTCGACTATGTTGAATGCTGCGGAGAGGTCGCGTAGGATGAGGATGTATCTTAGCCCAGTGTCAAAGCCTCTTATTATTGTGTTTGATAGGTTGAGTAGTAGGGTTTCTGTGCTATGGTTTTTTCTGAAACCATGTTGGTTAGGGTTAAGATGTTATTTACTTCGAGATGCTCGTTGAGTTGCTTAAGTGCAGCTTTCTCTATCAGTTTGGCGAGGAGGGGTAAGTTTGAGATTAGGCGGTAGCTGTTCAGATCCTCTGGGTTGAGGTTCTTTTTTTTAATTATGGGTTTAATTGTTGCGATTTTTAATTTGGCAGGAAGTTCGCCTTCTTCGAGAGATTTATTTATGATTGCCGTGATGGTTGGGGCAATGGTTTGGGCTATATCCTTTAGTGCATGAATTGGGATTGTGTCGAGCTTATGACGGGCTGGGTTTACTTTTCTTAACAGCTTTTCTGTTTCGGTGATTGATATGGGGTCAAAGGTGGACCAGGGTGTTATATTTTTGATGGTTAGTTGCTTATTTAGGTTAGTTGGATTGTTGATGTTGCCTGTTATTTTGCTGATTTTGTTTTTGAAAAACAGAGCGAGTTCTTGGACTAAATTTTTGGTTTGGGGAGTTGGCTTGTTGTTGTCTGATATTAGGTTGTTAACTATGTTGAAGAGTGATTTTGAGTTGTTAGGTGCATTTTGTATTTTTTTACTGTAATAATCCCGTTTGGATTTGTTGATCAACTTTTTATACGTCGCTAGTTGTGTGATTTGATTTGAATGTGCTACTTACTAGCTTCATAGTGTGTCCTCTAGAGTCTTTGCATGTTTTGAAAGAGTAAATATCTGATTTACATTTACTCGTTCTATTCCATGCATGACTTTATAGTCTGTCATATCCCCCCCCCCCCCCCAGCTGTTTCTTCTCCAAGTTTAACAGCCCTAAGCTCTTTAGCCTTTTCTTATAGGAGAGCTGTTCCATTCCTTTTATCATTTTGGTCGCCCTTCTCTGTACCTTTACCAATGCAAATATATCTTGAGATGCGATGACCAGAAATGCACACAGGGGTACATTTTTTTATTTTTTTTTTTGTATAATTTATAATTTATTGAGTTTTTACAAATTATACAAATTGCAAAAAACAAGGAACAAAATTTTTGGTATAACAATCTTAACCCACTATAAATTCAAGTAAATCTTTCTATACCTCAATCTTATAGTCCACTACATGGGAGGAACCATCTTAATCAAGCAAAACACAAAAGAAAATGTATTTCTATCAAATTACATATAGCTGGATTACTTTATTTATTGCAGTTATTTCCTAAATCATCCTCTTTCTTTGTCTACTAAGAATGTTTCTAAATGAGATGGGTCCTGAAATATAAACTTATTCTTCTGATGCACTATTACACATTTACAGGGGAATTTAAGAAAATATGTTGCCCCTATGGACAATACTCTGGATTTCAACATAAGAAATTGCTTCCTCCTGTACTGGGTAATACGTGATACGTCAGGAAATACCTGGACTTTATAACCACAAAACAAAGACTCTATTCCTAAAATATTTTTCAAGAATATGAACCTTATCCTTCTCTCTGCAAAAGGTCACAAGAAGTGTGGCTCTTTGTGGTATGTCATCCACAGACGACTCCAGGAAGGAGGTTAAATTAGGGGACTTTTGTTGAATACTGTCCATACCTTCCTCTCCTTCCTGTCTCTTTATTCTAGAATTCAAAGCATAATATATTTTTGAAATAGATTGATCATCTATATTTAATATAAACAAATTTTCTTTTAAGTATTTCTTTAGCAACTCAGTGGCTGAAAGGAGTCTGGTCATTGGAAAATTTAAAAACCTCAAGTTTCTAACCCTATTCTCATTTTCCAGTCTCTCAATTTGCCGCTGGGCTGCCAAAGAATCCTTAATAAAGGAATGATTTGCAGTCTGCAGGGCTGCTATCTGCACTGTAGCCCCCCTACTTGCCTCCTCTACTTGTTTTAAACGATTATCATGTAATTCTATATTAGTTTTTAACTCTAGATTTCCTTTATTAGTCTGGGCCATAAATCCTGTCATTACCTTTTGCAGATCGTTAATTGCTCTCCATACATCCACCAGGGTTATATTCTGGGGATCTATGGTTACTGGACTTAATATTTGTAGTCCAGGTCCCTCATTAGATCCCGATTCCACCCCCTCCCCCATTACTGTGGGAAGAGGTATATCATTGTCCATAATACTTTCTTCCATTCTTACGCCTGATTGTGGAAGTACGATTGAGTCCAGGTGAGGTTGAGTTAGTAACTGCTGGCTCGGGCTGTCTGACGCTCCTGAGGAAAAAGATATTTCAGGAATTGTATTGCGGGCTGATTGACTTACCCGCCTTACAACATGTTGGTCCATCGGCCCTCTAGCCTCCGTTGTCGCTGGAGATGAAGTCCAAACTTTTTATTTCCTTTTCCTGCCCATATAGTTAGGAAAAGTAGAAAATAAATTTTTTCTTTTTTCGCCCAGGGGCGCGCCCCTTTGGCGCGCGGCTTTGGCTGGGCGCCGCAGCTTCCCTGTATTTATCTCAGCGATTCCGGCCCCTCCCGATGACGTCACTTAGGGGGCGTGGCTACGGGCGGCACGGTGGAACAGCTCAGAAGATGAAAAAACGGAGCTTGTAACCTGCCCTTCTCTGCCTACCTCTCAAGGAGAGGTTTCCCAGCTGGAAGTCCTCCAAAAGTCGCTGCTGCTTCCCTGGATTTATCTCAGCGATTCCGGCCCCTCCCGATGACGTCACTTAGGGAGCGTGGCTACGGGCGGCACGGTGGAACAGCTCAGAAGATGAAAAAACGGAGCTTGTAGCCTGCCCTTCTCTGCCTACCTCTCGAGGAGAGGTTTCCCAGCTGGAAGTCCTCCAAAAGTCGCTGCTGCTTCCCTGGATTTATCTCAGCGATTCCGGCCCCTCCCGATGACGTCACTTAGGGGGCGTGGCTACGGGCGGCACGGTGGAACAGCTCAGAAGATGAAAAAAACGGAGCTTGTAGCCTGCCCTTCTCTGCCTACCTCTCAAGGAGAGGTTTCCCAGCTGGAAGTCCTCCAAAAGTCGCTGCTGCTTCCCTGGATTTATCTCAGCGATTCCGGCCCCTCCCGATGACGTCACTTAGGGGGCGTGGCTACGGGCGGCACGGTGGAACAGCTCAGAAGATGAAAAAAACGGAGCTTGTAGCCTGCCCTTCTCTGCCTACCTCTCAAGGAGAGGTTTCCCAGTTGGAAGTCCTCCAAAAGTCGCTGCTGCTTCCCTGGATTTATCTCAGCGATTCCGGCCCCTCCCGATGACGTCACTTAGGGGGCGTGGCTACGGGCGGCACGGTGGAACAGCTCAGAAGATGAAAAAACGGAGCTTGTAGCCTGCCCTTCTCTGCCTACCTCTCAAGGAGAGGTTTCCCAGCGAGCGCGTACTTTTGTTCATGCACCAGGCTCAAACAAAAGTACGCCGGATTAAAATCCGGGGTCAGCGCGCGCAAGGGGGTGCACATTTGTGCACACTGAGCCCTGCGCGCGCTGCCCGTTCTCTCGGAGGGAACTTTCCTTCCGCCTCCCCCCACCTTCCCCTATCTAACCCTCTCCCCCAGCCCTACGTAAATCCCCCTCCTAACGTAAATCCCCCTCCTAACCTTTATCCAAGAAGTTACGCCTGCCTCCAGGCAGTCGTAACTTGCGCGCGCCGAATGTCTGCTGGTGCGGCAGGCCCTGACACAGGCCGCTGTGTCTGGGCACTCAGCCACGCCCCCGGACCACCGCCATGCCCCCGAACACGCCCCGAGCCGACACCTCGCCCCCTGGCCACGCCCACAAACCGCCCGTTTTTGCAAGCCCCAGGACATACGCGCATCCCGAGGCTTGCGCGCGTCGCTGAGCCTTTGCAAAATAGGCTTGGCGCGCGCAGGGGCAGATTTCCTCATGTTACGTGCGTAGCCTTTGAAAATCTGCCCAACAGTACTCAAGGTGCAGCCATACCATGGAGCGATACAGAGACATTATGAAATTCTCTGTTTTATTCTCTATTTCTTTCCTAATTCCTTTCATTGCTTTTTTTTTTTTTTTATTGTCGCCACACACTGAATCAAGAATTTCCAAGTATTGTTCACTATGATGCCCAGATAGTTTTCCTTGGTGGTAACTCCTAATATGGAAACTAATATTGTGTAACCACAGTATGGATTACTTTTTCCCATGTGCAACACTTTTCACTTCTCTCCACATAAAATTTCATCTGCCATTTCAATGCCCAGTCTTCCAGCTTTGCAAAGTCCTCCTGCAATTTTCCACCATCTGCTTGTGATTTAAATTGGAATAATTGTGTCATCTGCAATTTGATCACCTCGCTCATCGTCCTCCTTTCCTGATCATTGATAAATATATTAAAAAGTACTGGTTCCAGTGCAGATCCCAGAGATATTCCATTGTTTACCTTTTTCCATTGAGAAAAACTGACCATATAGTCCTAATCTGTTTCCTATCTTTTAACCAGTTTGCAATCCATAATAGGACATTACCTCCTATCCCATGACTTTTTCATTTTCTCAGGAGTCTCTCATGGAGCACTTTATTAAACATCTTCTAAAAATCAAAATATGCTACATCCACTGGCTCACCACTATCCACGTTCATTAACCCCTTCTAAAAAAAAAATGTAGCAGATGAAACAAGATTTCCCTTGTGTGAATCCTGCTGGCAATGTTCCATTAACCATATCTTTCTATATGTTTTGTGATTTTGTTCTTTAGAATAGTTTCCACAGTTTTTCCCAGCACAGAAGTTAGACTCATCAGTCTATAGTTTCTCAGATCAACCTGGAGTCCTTTTTAAAGATCGGAGTTATATTTGCCACCCTCCAATCTTCAGGTACAATGGACAATCCCAACGATAAGTTTCAAATTACAGTAACAGATCTGCAATTTCATTTTTCATTTGTTTCAGAACTCTGGAGTGTTTATTATCTGGTTTGGGCAATCTGCTACTCTTTAGTTTGTCAATTTGCCTTATTACATTTTTTTTTTTTACTTTATATTTTAGACTTTTCAAATATAAAGATAAACTTTGTAATGGAATTTGAGAGAAATAAAAAAGAAATTACATAATACAAATACAAAGGAAATAATCATACAGAAAAAAATCTCATTTATAATAAATAAAAAGGAGAAAGGAGAGGGGGAAGAAAAAAAAGAGAACGGAAATTAAACATAATATCAAGAAATTCTGCGAGAATTACCCCATGCACATTATACTACAGGGTGGCCCATGGAAAATTTGCCTGCCTCCAATACCAGTGCCACGCTCTTTGGAGGAGGCCGTAGCCCCTTGCTCTCTGTCTGCCGACTGTCCGTCTATCTGGCGATGTGGTGTCGCCCTGTGTGCAGTGTTCCAGCTTTATTTTGCCTTCCTATTCAATCCTTCTGTGCACATCATGTCAGGAAGATGGTGCTCTCCCTGGAACAGCGAATAGTGATTGTGGAAGGCTATGTGCGAAGTGGATTGGTTAAGGAAACGCAAGAGGCCTTCGCTGCCAAGTACCCAGGAACAAATCCACCAGCTAAACGATGTATTCAGAGTCTGGTTTGGAAAAGGCATCAAACCGGCTCAGTTGCAAACATGAAGAAACCGAGGCCTCCATCAGTCAGGACGGCTGAAGTCGTGCATGAAATTCAGCAGTGGATTGCAAGTGGCCCCCAAAAATCAACTCTAAGACAGTCTCAGCAAGTAGGTGTATCACGAACGACATGTCAGCGAGTGCTGAAATCTCTGAAACCATACCGAATAACGTGTGCAGGAATTGAAAGAGCCCGACAAAGCTAAAGGCGTAAATTACTGTACATGGTTGCTAACTATGATTGCTGATGGACATTTGGAACCATTGCTGTACTTCATGACAGACGAAGCTTGGTTCCATTTATCAGGTCATGTAAATTCCCAGAATACGAGGTACTGGTCCACTGAAAATTCCCATTTGACTCACAAAACACCACTTCATGACCAGAAAATTGTAGGAGTGAATCCTACGAATAGTGGGCCCAATTTTTTTCAAATCAGCTGTGAATACCTCAGTTTACCTGGACATCTTTGAATAGTTTTACGACCAACTAACACCAGAAGAAAAAATGTCCTGTTTTTTCCAATAAGATGGAGCAACATGCCACACCTCACGCGACTCACTGGCACGGGTTTCATGAACTGTTTATGGAGGAGCGAAATGTGAGCAAGAGGTTATGGCCACCATGCTCCCTGGACTTGTCCACATGCGATTTTTATGTGTGGGAAAATTTAAAACAGAAAGTGTACGCCAACAATCCACATACCCTGGATGAACTCAAGGGAAACATCACAAACACTATCCGCAGCATCACTGTTGAAGAGTTGCAAGCAGTATCAGCCAACATGCTCTGACATGCCCAAAGGTGCAAAGACATGAATGAAGACCACTTTCAGCATCTGTTGTGACTTGTGGGTAAGTGAATAAAAACAATCCACTTGCTTGTTCATCTTGTCATACTATCGCCGGAAGCAGGCTACTTTTCCATGGGCCACCCTGTGTAACCCTTTACAGAATCAATTAATTGCAGGAACTGTCCCTCTAGCATTAAAAAATTCCCACAACTGCTCTGGACTAAAAAAATATCTGTATTATCATTTAACTTAATAATGCATTTACAAGGATATCGTAACAAAAAACTTGCACCTAAAATAATAACTTCAGGATCTGTTGATGGTCCTTTGCAACAGAATCCAACTTTTGAGAAACTGTCTCTAAGCGCCAGGATTGAACATTAAAAGCGAGAGACATACCTGCAATTCAACTCCAAAGGGATTCAAGGGTGACCACTGCCGATTTTACAAACTCCAAAGGGGGTTGTGGAGCTGAACGAATAACTTCAGCTCCAACTCCAGCCACACACACATTCCCCTCCGATGAATCCGTAAACAAAACTCCACCAGTCGCTCCCCTCTCCACGGATACATCTAACTGCGGAGAGCTGGAAAAATTCGACACCCATCCTGACCGAACGCCGGCAGCTCCATCCAGCTGAGGCTGCTCAGTGAGGTCATCACCAGATGCCTCAGCGATGTCGGTGATGCTCAAGGGAGAAGCCAACAGCAGTGGTCTTGGGTTCGGAGGGCTCAAAGATACTTCCCCAGGCGAAAATGAAGCTCCTCTCTCCACCATGCCAACGGGGCCAGAGGCCCCCAAATCCGAAGTAGGGAAGGCATACTCGAAGATAGAATGCTGATCTGGAGAAATGCAGGGTCTGGATGGAAAAAGCCGAACTTCCCCTTTCCTCTTATGAGTCATAAGTACAAATTGGTAATAAATTGAGAGGAAATCTAAGGAAAACAAGCGGAGCAGTAGGAGAGACGTCCACCCATGCAGCCATCTTGGTCCCCCCTCCTTCCAGCCTTATTACATCTTAAAGCTTCACCATGATTTTATTTCAGTTCTTTTGAATCACCACCATTGAATACAGCTTCTGGCAGGGGTATCTCTCCAACATCCCTCTTCAGTAAACACCGAAGGAAAGAATTAGTCTTTCTGCAATGGCCTTATCTTCCCTAAACGCCCCTTTAATCTCTCAATCATCAAACTGTCTAACCAACTCCCTCACAGGCTTCCTGTTTTGGATATATTTTAAAAAGTTTTCATTATGAGATTTTGCTTCCAGTGCCAGCTTCTTTTCAAATTCTTTTTTAGCCCGCCTTATCAATGTTTTACATCTAATGTGCCAATGTTTATGCTTTTTCCTATTTTCTTCAGATGGATCCTTTTTCCAATTTATGAAAGAAGTTCTTTTGGCTAAAACAGCCTTTTTCACCTCACCTTTTAATCTTGCCAGCAGTTCCCGCCACTTTTTTTTTTTTTAATACATGGAATATATCTGGATTGGATTTCCATGTAGTATTTTTAAACAATGACCACTCCTGATGTGAACTCTTAAGCTTCGTAGTGGTACCTGTTTTTTTTTAGTTCCCTCATTTTATCAAAGTCTTCCTTTTGAAAGTTTAATGCTAGAGCTGTAGATTTACTTAATGTTCTACTTCCAGTCATTAAGTCAAATTTGATCAAACTATGATCACTGTTGATGGCCAGGCGCCACCACCATTACCTCTTGCATCAAATCCTGTATTCCACTAAGAATCAGATCTAAAATGGCTTCCCCCTCCTGTCAGTCCCCAGACAAACTGCTCTATGAAACTGTCATTTATTTTATCTAGATATTTTACCTCCCTAGCATATCCGAATGTTATATTTACCCAATTAATATTGGGGTAACTGAAATCTCCCATTATTACTGTGCTGCCAAATTTGTTAGCTTTCCTAATCTCTGTTAGCATTTCATCTTCTGTCTGTTAACTCTGGCTAGGTGGGAGGTTGTATACCCCTCACCAATATACTCTTCCCCATCACACCTAGAATTCCCACCCATGATTCATTTGTATGTGCCTAACCTGGAAAGAGATGATGGATCATTTACATATCTGTCTATCCTTGATTCAATCTTGGCTACATTACAATAAACTATCATTGAACATGTCAATAACAGAATTTCTGGTAAACAATCACACTCTGTGAAGACTTTCCCACTGATCTCTTTAGGAAATTGTTCCTTCAATATTTCTGATTCAATCAAAAGTTTGGGTGTACTGATTTGATTCTCATCTCTCCTTCATACCTCAAATCAAAGCTGCGACTCAGTCTGGCTTTTATAAGCTTCGAATTATTGCAGGCTTAAAGCATCTATTAGTTCCTTCTGATTTTCGAATGGTTGTTCAAGCAATTATCTTTCCTTGATTGATTACTGTAACATTTTATATTTGGGCTTACCATTTTCTACTTTTCAACCATTACAGTTACTTAATTCAGCATCTCGCTTACTTTCTTGTTCAAAACAAAAAACAGCATATTACTCCTGTGCTAGCAGAGTTAAACTGGCTGCCCATTAAACAATGTATTGCTTACAAAGTAGGTATGCTTGTAGCCAAATTGTTGAATCCTAACAGTTGTCCATGGGCTAATGCGTTACTAAAAGTATACCAGCTATCTCATTGGCTATGTTCTTCTCAGTGGGGCATACTTGACATTTCTTCTGGTAAACTTGCTCATCCGGCCTCCACAAGAGAATCAGCCTTTTCTGTTGCGGCACCATCCATATGGAACTCCTTGCCAGTTGAAAAGAGACTGAACCCTTGCAGTAGAACTTTTAAGACTAGTCTTAAGACTTTTTTCTTGCAACAGGCTTTTTAAAAAAAGAACATTTTAATGTTTAACTATTTGACCATTTTCTTATTTATTTATTTAAATTATTTTTTTTATATTGGTTTACATCTGAACTGAGGTAGAAAATACATCAAACAGGGACAGGGGATGGGACTACAAGGAACAAAGAGAAGGTTAGCCGGGAACTGGCAAACAAGAGCTCAGAAATATAGATATAACCTGTTAAACAATGAAACATAAATTAATAAGGAATGTTAACAATGTTAAACAATGAAACATAACTTAACACCTAGATTCGGGTAACGTATTGATGCGGCAAGGGGTTAAGACATAGGGGGTCTAATCTGGGTAAGCCTGTTTGAAAAGCCAGGTCTTTAATTTATTTTTTAATTTGATGGTGCAGGGCTCAAGTCGGAGGTTTGTGGGAAGTGAGTTCCAGTGGGTGGGACCGGCAATAGAGAAGGCTCGGTCCCCTCGTGGAGGTGAGGTGTGCCTTCTTGAGGGATGGGATATGGAGAGTTCCTAAGCTGGTTGCTCTGGTGGAGCGGTCTGAGAGCGTGAGATGGAACGGCTCATTAAGCCAGTTGGAGTTGTGTCTGTAGATGGATTTGTGAATAATAGTAAGGGTTTTGTAGAGGATTCGCGAAGGGATCGGGGAGCCAATGCAGGTCTTTGAGGATAGGGGTAATGTGGTCATATTTACGGGCATTTGTGATAATTCTCGCGACTGCATTCTGGAGCATTTGAAGCGGTTTTATGGTGGAGTAGGGGAGGCCAAGGAGTAGGGAGTTGCAGTAGTCCATCTTGGATGCGAGAGTTGCTTGAATGACGGTGCGGAAAACATGGGTATGGAGTAAAGGTTTTAGTTTTTTTAGGACATTAAAGCTTATAGAAACCTTCCTTGAGGATAGAGTTGATATGTTTTTTCAGGTTCAATTGCTGGTCAATCAAGACACCAAGGTCTCGTACGAAGAGCTGAGTGGAGATGGAGCTATATGCAGGGTCGCTTGCAAGGGAGGGTTTGGGGATATGGTGTTGGGAGATGAAGAGCAGTTTGGTTTTAGAGGTGTTTAGAGCGTGGTGGAGATTCGTGAGTAGGATGTTGATGGAAGAGAGACATTTCTCCCAGAGTTTTAGAGAATCAGAGATGGAGTCGTGGATTGGAATGATGATTTGGACGTCATCGGCATATAGATAGAATTTGAGGCCAAGGTCGGATAGGAGCTGGCAGATGGGGGTGAGGTAAATATTGAATAGGGTGGATCAGAGGGAGGAACCTTGTGGAACTCCTTGGGAGAGGGAGTAATGAGTAGATTCAGCATTGCCTATTTTGACCGAGAACTGTTTATTGGACAGGTACGATTTAAACCAAAGGAGGGCTGAGCCTGAGATGCCTATGTCAGATAGGCGGGAGATGAGGTGGTTTTGGCTTATTGTGTCGAACGCTGAGATGATGTCAAGTAGGGCGAGAAAGTAGCAGTGACCTTGGGCCATGCCTCTGATGAAGTGGTCGGAGAGGGTGAGTAGGAGGGTTTCAGTGTTAAAGTGCTTGCGAAAACCGAATTGTGAAAGGTGTAGGATATTGTTGCTTTCGAGGTAATCCATGAGTTGGGAATTGACTACCTTTTCCATGATTTTGGCAATAAAAGTGAGGTTTGAGATAGGACGAAAATTGGTTGGGTCATTGGGGTTTTTTGAGCAGGGGTTTGACAACTGCATGTTTGAGGGCGTCTGGGACTGTGCCAGAGGAGAGGGAGCAATTGATGTCAGCTAGGGGTTTGGTGATAGTGTTAGGAATGGTTAGGAGTGCTTTGGTGGGTATGGTGTCCATGGGGTGAGATGCAGGTTTAATCTTTTTAAGAATGGATTCAATTTCCTTGGAAGAGGTAAGGTCAAGGGAATCAAGACTAGCAATGGTTAAGCTTGGACCAGGAGAAATGGGGGGTGGGATGAAGGGGAATCTGAGGAGGATGTTTGCAATTTTTTTGTGGAATTAGAGTGCTAGTTCATCACATTTGTTACTAGCTTCGTTGTCAGGGATGGGAGGAGTGGAGGACTTAGTGAGATCTGCAACATAGGAGAAAAGGGCTTTAGGGTTGTACTTGTATTCATGTATTTTAGACACATAAAATCACGTTTGGACTTAAGTGTAGGAGTGCAGGGCAGATCTGAAGATGGGAGCATGTAGGGGTGAGGGGTCTTTACGCCAGATTCTCTCACTCCGTCAGATTATTTTTGCAGTTGAATTATTTAAAACATCTGCATAATTTATTTGCTGTCTTTGTTTTTACCTATGATTATAGGTCATTTAATTATGTTATTTTATGTATGTATACAATTATTTTATGATGTGTTTTGAACATCGCCTCGGCCTACAGTGAGGCGATCAATACATTTCAAACAAATTTCAAACAATATTGTATATTTAGCATCCAGCAGGATATTTATCCTGTTGGATTCTATGCCATCCCTAACATATATTTTATGAAATAATTAATACCTAACTGGTAGAGGTTTTAAATGCAAATCACATTAAATTTTAAAGGTATATACACATATCTGTTTAAAGGTAAGCACAGATAAATCAATACAATATAGTTGTACTATTAAAACAATATACCTAATACACCAATGTACGCCTCCTTACTTGTGCATAAATATGCACAAATCAATTTAATGGCAAGCACAAGTAAAGCAATATATGCATTTTTATTAAAACAATCTAATACATATTTCAATAATCATTTTAATTTAATCAGATAAATCTTTATAATTTATACGATCTATAACAACCATTGGATGTAGTATATAAGATGAAGTATAAAAATTGAAAATAAGAATGCAAGAACATTTGGGTGCTGCTAGAAGATGAAATGTCATGTATCCTACATTGGACTGTAGAACATGGAGGTAATTTACAGGCTTTTTACTTTGTGGGACTTGAAAAAGTTAAGATGTCAATGAGAGGGGTGGTAAGCAATGGACATACATTGGGTTCATCAATTAAAGACCTTGTCTCCAACAGGATGGAACCAGGAGATACATTATTTTCCATTTACTGATTTTAATATGTTGAACTGTTAATCTGATTACATGGAGTGTTATTGCAGTGAATGGTGGAGGCAAGGAACAGACTCCACGTAGAGTTAGTGGAGACAAAGGCAATGTCAGAATTCAAGAAAGCATGAGTCAAATCAGAAGATCTCTGAGAGAGAGAGACTATAAAGCTTCACAGGAGATGTGGATGGATAGACTGGATGGACTGCATGGTCTATCTGCTGTCATGTTTCTTTGATTATAGAGGCATGAATTACTTTACACAAGAGCATAAGTTGCCATGCTGAGTCAGACCAAAGATCTATCAAATCCAGCATCCTGTGTCCAAGAGTGGACTATTCAGGTCATGAAAGCCCAGAAAATCTCAAAAAGAAGATCCATTCCTTTTTGCTTGCTTCCAGAAATAAGCAAGGGCTTTCCTAAGTCTACATGGCCAATAATAGTTTATGGACTTTTCCTCCATGAAAAGTTCAAACATCTTTAAATCCCAGATACCTTGACCACATCCCTATGGCAACAAATTCCACAACTTAATTGTGCATTTAGTGAAAACAATTTTTCATCTGATTTGTTTTAAATGTGCTACCTATTAGTTTCATTGCGTGTCTCCTAGTTTTAGTACTATGTGAAAATGAAAATGACCATTTTCTATTTAGTTTATTAATTTGTTTTTATATACCGACATTCAATGCATGTTATCACATCGGTTTACGTAGAACGAGTTGAGAAGGATACATTGTAACAGAGTGGGGAAAACAGGGGGAGAGAAATTTAACAGGCAGATAAGGTATATAAAGAAAATTTAAACGGCAAATAAAGCAGATAAAGGATAACAATGGGAGGAGGGATTCTCTTATGTCCATTTAGGTATGTGGAGGATTAGCATTCTGCGTTGAGTTACATAGGATCAGTGTAGGATGGAAAGGGGAGGGTGGGAGACTGGGCATATTATGGGGGAGATGGGTTGGTGAGTGGAATGGAAGGCTAGTGGGTGAGGAAGGGGAGGAGAGAGTGTGAGTTTAGTGGTGATTGTTCTTATGATGTCATGAATGCTTTTTGGGAAGAGCCATGTTTTCTGTTTCTTTTCGAAAGTTTGTGACATTGGTTCGAGTCTTAGGTCGGTGGGAAGGGTGTTCCTATGGGGGGGGGGGAGGGGCGGCTATGGAGAAAGCACGTTCTCTGGTTGAGTTGTGGTGGTTAGTTTTGGGGAGGGGATTGTGAGAAGACTGGTGTTTGTGGAGCGTAGATTCCTTTGTGGGTTTTGGAAGAGAAGTGCGACATTCATCCATTCCGTTTTGTTACTATATAATGCTTTGTGAATGAGGGATAAGGTTTTGTATTCTGTTCTGTAGGGGATTGGAAACCAGTGCAGCTCTTTTAGAATTGGGGTGATGTGGTCAGATCTTTTGCTGCTGGAGAGTGAGCTGGCTGCTGCGTTTTGTAGGAGTTGAAGTAGTTTAAGGGTGGAAGTTGGTAGACCTAGGAGGATTGCATTGCAATAGTGTAGTTTGGAGAACAGGAGTTTTGTATATGTAGAGAATTGTTTTGAATTTATCGTTTAGTTGATTTGTTGGGTTTTTCCTCCATTTTTTTTCTGTTGATCTTAGGATGTTTTTGATGTTTTGGAGTCCTTGGGTGTACCATGGGACTTTGTACTTGGAGGTTGGTTTAATTACTTTCTGGATGATTGGACATTTCTTTTTCGCTGTTTCTGAGGTAATAGTGAGCCAGGAATTCACGGCGTAGTTGGTG
This sequence comes from Rhinatrema bivittatum, assembly GCF_901001135.1. Classification (NCBI taxonomy): domain Eukaryota; kingdom Metazoa; phylum Chordata; class Amphibia; order Gymnophiona; family Rhinatrematidae; genus Rhinatrema; species Rhinatrema bivittatum. The sequence continues at coordinate 455,165,753 of NC_042616.1, forward strand.
TCAGTCTTGTTTAAGGATTTTAAATTATTTGGTAGGACTTCGAATAGTTCATCACTGGAGCAGGGTTTGTTGAATTCGATACGTTTGACTTGATTGTGTCGTTCGTGATATATAGGGTTTAGTTATAGTTTAGTTTCTATGAGTTTGTGATCTGACCATGTGAGATCCGTGGTTGAGGGTGGTTCTTTGAGCTCAACTTTGTCATTTATGAATATGAGATCTAGGGTGTGGCCTGATCTTTAGGTTGGGGATTTTACTATTTGTTTGAGGCTGAAGGCTATCAAGGTGTCTAGTAGGAGTTGGCAGGCAGTGGAAAGGGGGGTTTTGTCAACGTGTAGGTTGAAGTCTCCTAGAATTATGGTAGGGGTGTTCGTATTGATGTTGTTTGTTATGGCTTCAATAAGGGGTGACGGGTTGTGTTCTAGGAGACCAGGTGGAGCATATAATAGCATGATTTGTAGGAGCTTTGATTAGTAGAGGGTGATTTCAAGGGGGGGGGGGGTAGTGTTGATATTGCAGAACCTAAATTTGTATTTCTTTAGGGTTAAAAATAGGAGACCGCCTCCTTTCTTTTTTTTTTCTGGGCAGTGAGTGGATGTTATATAGTGCTTTGGGTAGTTGTTTTATTAGGGTTATGTCTGATTCTTTTAGCCAGGATTCCTTTACGCAGCAGATTTCTGGGCGGTTGTCGATGAGAATGTCGTGGAGGATTGGGAGTTTTTTTTGCAATGGATTGAGCATTGACTAGGATTAGTGTTATGAGTGTGGGGGCTGTTATGTGAGTGTTGGGTAAGGTGGGTATTGTGAGGAGTCTTTGGGGTCTGTTCGTGATAAGTGTTGTTTCTTGTTGTGTGATTGTTGTGGGGTAGAATGGGTATCTTTAGGGGTGGTTCCATAGTGGGTGCTGGGGGAGAGATGGTTGGTTAGGGGGTTGGAGAATGTAGAGGAGTTGGATGCTGGGTGGGTTAGAAGGGTGTCTAGATGTTTTTGAAGTGTGTATGTTTGGGAGGGAGGGGGAGGGAGGGAAGAAGAGATGGGTAGATTGTTGAGTCCTGTGAGGTAATGTCTTAGGCAGTTGAGGCTGCACAAAGGGGCACACTGTTTTAAAGGTCCTTTTGTCGTGGGCGATGGGGTGTCCGGCTGGGCAGGTAGATGCGATCCGTTGTGATGGTCTGGGGGGGGGGGGGGGGGTGTGAAAGCCTGCTGAGGCCTGCTGGAAGTTTTCTCCCTCCAAGAGGCCTGCAGGAAGTTTTCTCCCTCCAAGGGCAGTTGGTTGGCCAATTCGAGAGTGTCGCGGTGGGAGTCAGGTTGGGCCTAGGAAAGGCCGGGCTCTTACCCTGGAAGGTGTGCACCAAATGCACGTCCACTGGGTTCGGGTCGCAGATATGTGGCGCCGGGTTGGATTGTCCACTTGAGGGTTGCAGGTCGAGTCCAGAAGGCAGAGATTGGATGGTTGTGTGAATTTACAGGTAGAGGGCTGTTGTGGGTGATGTTTAAGTGTAGTCGGTCTGGCTGTGTTTGGAGGCAATGCAGAGGGGGCTGCACAAAGGGGCCTGCCCCTTTGGCCACGCGACGCCCAGTGCCTGAGGGGAAGTTCCGGGACTTTACATTTTTTTTGTTGGTACCTTCTGTGATGTCTTTGGGGGCGGGTCTTGACCTCGTGGACTGCAGCTCTTATCAGATGGGCCTTGGGCCTTTAAGGTAGGCTCAGGAAGGCTCGGTGGGACCCCAATGGGACTCCGCTCGGAGCGGGTGGTTGCCTGAAGTCGCGTCGGTTTATATAAATAGGGGATGCCTGCATGCAAATGTATCTAGTCCCTACACCAATTCTACTGATTACAAATACAAAGCAAGGGTAGCAGCATCTCCCTGTCAGAGCGGAACAGGAACCAAGTACAGTTTGTGCGGGCAGCAGGAAAACAGTACTCTATCATACCCCCATCTTGTTTTAAGTGAGAATATTGTATTGCTTTATTGGTTCTAGCCTTTAAATAGATGTTTGCATATGCCCTTAAAATTGAAAGCAATTTATACCAGAAGCCCTACTAGGTAATGACTTTTGAGATAAAGCATATGAATGCTGTCATGTTCATGATATAATCCTGATTTGTTTGTTCAACTATATCGAAGATGCTTAAGAAAGTTTGCATTGGTTTAACAGAGTTTGAGTGTGTAATATAAATACAGTGGCCTGCAAAAGTTTTCAACCCCCTAAAAAGTCAGCAGATTTATGCGGATTACAAATGAAACTTGCAGATTGTTCCAGACAATATTTTCTTAAAGTAAAATTTCAAAGCCACAATTCATTATTTCTCTGCATTTTTTGTAAAATAAAGTTAAAAACTGAAAAATACTGCTTGCATAAGTATTCAATGCCTGTGCTATGAAAGTTCCAAGTTTATACAGATGAAAGATATTGTTCTAACAACTGGCCTCTTCCTGTGAATCATTAAAAAAGGTTAGCTTTTCTGGATAAAAGACCCCCCTCATTCCAGTACCACTGGTCAGATTATGAATCTAAAGGAAAGCTGTAAAAATAAAGATCGAAGAGCATTCTAAGAAAATTAAAGTTATAGACATGCACAGGATAGGAAAAAACTACAAAATAATATCCAAGAGCATGGATAGCCCAGTGAGCACTGTTGGATCAATTGTGAGGAAATGGAAGCTGCATATCACCCAAACACTGGCTAGACAAGGCTGTCCCTCAAAACTCAGCCTCAGAACAAGAAGACGACTTGTGAGGAAAGCTCAGAGAAGTCAACAATCACTCTGAAGGAGCTACAGAGTTCAGTGGCTGAGACTGGAGTGGAGGTGCACCAGTCAACCATATCAAGAGCCCTGCATACAAATGGCCTGCACGGGAAAGTGGCTAGAAAGAAGACTTTACTATAGAAAAACCACATCAAAGCTTGTCTGGAGTTTGCCAGAAAGCATCAGAGTGACCCAGCTAAAATGTTGAATATGGTTTTATTGTCAGATGAGACAAAAATGGAGCTTTTTCTGGCCAAAATTCAAAATGCTATGAATGGCGCACTGCCCATTCCTCAGCAAAGACCATCCCAAAATGCTATGAATGGCGCACTGCTCCATTCCTCAACAAAGACCACCCCAAAAGTAATGTATAAGGATGGCAGCATCATGTTATGGGGATGGTTTTCCCTCAGTGGAGACTGGACATCTTGTTAAAATTGAAGGAAGGATAGATGGTGTAACATACAGGGAGAATACTGCAAGACAACCTGCTTCAGTCTGCTAAAAAAACAAACTTGGAAGAAAGTTCACTTTCAGCAGGACAATGATCCCAAGCAGAAAGCCAAAGCAACACAGGAGTGGTTGAACAACAAAAAGGTGAATGTTCTACAATGGCCAAGTCAAAGTCCAGATCTCAATCCAATCGAGAATCTGTCGCACTATTTGAAAATTGCAGTCCATAAGTGTCATCCAAGCAACCTGAACAAACTGGAGCAAAATTACCAGGCTGAATGGGCAAAAATCATTCCCAGTTTGCAAAGCTGATAGAAACTTACCCCAATAGACTTAAAGATGTTAATCCAGCAAAAGATGGTTCTACCAAGTACTAGTCTGAAGGGGTTGAATACTTATGCAAGCAGCATTTTTCAGTTTTTAATTTTTACAAAAAATGCAGAAAAATAATGAATTGTGACTTTGAAATTGTACTTTAAGAGCATACTGGTTTGAAATAAACATACTGTCTGGAACAATATGTGTAAATGTCATTTGTAATTCACACAAATCTAACGTTTTAGGGGGATGAATACTTTTGCAAGCCATTGTATATACATGCAGACCTGAAAATATGCTTAAAGCAGTATATCAATCTGGTTATTTATATCAGAAACCCATTAGGCAGTGACCCCTGGATAAAGGGCAGAAGTGTGTAAAATGCTATCAAAGTACTGACATTTATTTGTAGTCTGGTGAATAAAGGACAATGATTTTATTGACAAAATGTTTCTTTTGCCATCGCTTCCAATCAGATATGTGTATGGAACAGTTTGTTAATCATTTAGCAGCTGTTTGGCTAGTTGAAGTATATCCAGCACCATTGCTTCCTCTGTGAGTTGCTTGTTCTTAGTTAAATACAGAACTATAAACCAGCTGCAAAATTAAATTTTATGCCTTACAAGGGCATATTTCAGAGTAAAATTTTCTCTTTCTTTGATGGGGAATTTGCAGACTAGAGCATACTACAAGAACTGCATTTTAAAATTTCTATTGAGTTTAATTGCCCTTGTTTACTTCTGAGTACATTCTACACAACTCTTTAAGGAAACAGACTATCGTATAAAGCTCATCTTTTCAGATCACTAGTCAAAATATGATTTCCATACACTTAGACTTTGAAGAAATGTCATGGTACTCAAGCTGGTTCTCAGGTCCTACCTAGCCAATAGAGTTTTCAGGATATCCACAATGAATACGCATGTGACCTATTTGTAAATATTATGAATTTGGTTTATATTCTGTTTTTCAGGCACTTCAAAGTGGATTATATTCAAGCACTATAGGTATTTTCCTATCTCCAAAGTGTTTACAATCTAACTTTGTACCTGAGTAATGGAAGGTGAAGTGAGCTGCCCAAGGTCACAAGGAGCAACAGTGGGATATGAACCCTGGACTCCCTGATTCTCAGCCCACTACTCTAACTAGTAGGCTATACCTCCACTACCTACATGGGAGATCATGCATGCAAATATCTCATGCATGTTCACTGGATATATCCTGAAAACCTCATTCTGGGGGCCTGAGGCCTGGGCTCTTTTCTTTATGCAGCTCACCAGTAATGCATATTCTGTTGCTGGAGTTTTCACTTCTATTGCTCAATAATTCATACAAGAAAGAAGTACATCTCAGACTCCCCTCTCTTCCCGTGGAATTTGAGTATTGACCATACTAGCAACTGAAGAAGTGCAGTATGAAAGGTGAAAAGGGTACAAGATTTGTGCAACATAAGTAATTTTTCACAAATTAGTTTTATTTTACTTAATGTATGAAATGGGGGGGGGGGGGGGGGTTTGAATTAGAATGCTTTGCTCTGAATCTTTAGAGCCAAATGTTAGCACAGTTTGCAGCTTCACCTAGCTAACCATTTATACATTAATATATATTTCCCCAGAATGAAGACTGTTTTTAAGTTGCTATTCATACATCACCTGCTGTATACTTTGTAATTAGATTTTACATGCAGTCAGATTGGGCAATTGCACACACGAGCACTAATTCAAGAATGTTAGATAAAATAATATCAAATCAGTCCACTTCCATCCAACAAGGGCACATTTTTATCTTAGGAGGAAAAAGAAAATACCCACAATGCATTGCATCTGTTAGAAACGATAATGAACTAAAATATTTATTTTCCAGTAATGGGTGATAGTCTTAGATTTGTTACTGAATATTGCTGCAGGTCCAGACTTACTTTCAAACCTGTTCTACTGGTAGCCACTAGGTATCATAAAAACTGAACCACTTGCCAAATGAATGATTCTTTTCCTATTGGCAACCTTAATTTGTATTTATTTCCGTTACATCACATAAGTTTATTTCTCCAGCCTTTAGCAATTACTCAGCTGCTCTTTTCTGCAGCTGAAACATTTAGTGACATCATTCTCTTGTTAATCAGAGTTGAGAAGTGATATGACTGAAAACTCAAAGCAACATGAAAAGGAAACATTTATAAAATTTGACAGATCCAGTTTTACTTTTTATTGAAGGAAGGCAAATCACTGTGGGTATATCTGACACCTCATATGCTTCACATTATTGTCTGCCTGTCTTGTTGTGGGGGGTAGGAACATTATGTGTGGACATATTTGATATTTTAGACTTCTGTATGGCCTCCCTTGCCTTCTTGCCCACATTGGGAGTCCTTTTTGTAGCATATGTCCATGTGTTAGATTTCATGCATATTACACACACAATAATCTGGACAAATAACTTACCCATGCGCCAAACATTCCTCATGAGAAATTGGTTACTGGGACATGAGACTAAAAGTCTTAAATGGTGCGAAAATAAGGCATTTTAAAGCAGCAGTTCCTGACAAATGAACTAAGAAACATTTGGAAGGGTCCCACTATGACACTAGAAACTGGATATCCAAAGTCATAAAGCAATATACTGATGAGGATATTTTTGTTATACCTTTATTATAATAATTAGGTGACAGAACAACACAAAGAAATCAAAGAAATGGCTCTATGTTGGAAGGCTTAAGGTTTGTAGTCACCCTGGGTCACAGCTTCTGGGCCTGTCCCATTACAGAGGTCAAGCAAGCATTTGCCATTGTATCTTAATGCTGAATTTTAATATTAATATGGAACATCTCTCATGCTCAGTACAGCCATGGCAGGCGTCACACTAGTGGTCAATGTTTGCAAAGCAATGGCAATCACACAGAGCTACTGCCAAACCTTTGGCAGGCCACTTAATGCACTTCTTCATAAGGCATGAACCCACTGGCTCAAGTTGCTGGTACAGATTAATTTGGGGAATATTTATTTTTTGTAGTTTTATCCTAATGTATCCTGAAATTGCCAGTCTTGTTTTTAATTTGAGAAAAAAGGTGCACAAAACCATACTGTATGAGATAGCAAATAAAAACAAAACCAAATTTTTTTCTGCAATGTCCACCAAACAAACAAAAAAATAGCCTCAACAATAAGCTGTTTTGTTGTGCTATAACTGAACAACTTTTATTTAGTCCTATAAAGTCTGTACTGTGGCAAGGATTTTATTTTTGCTCTCCTGGTCTCCTATTCTTATTCTTGTACTAAATCAGGACATGCCCAATGCATATGGCCCAGTAGGTAAGGAATGGCCTAGTGGTTAGGATAATGTGTGAGGAACTACGGTTCAAATCCCACTTCCAATGAAATTTCTTGTGACCATGGGCAAATCACTATCTCCTGCTGCCTCAGTGCCCACTTAAGATAGTAAAATATCACAAGACCATTACAACTTTTACAGAACTCAGCAGCCAGACTTGTAACAGGAACCAGAAGATCGGATCATATTACCCCAATATTAAAGGACCTTCACTGGTTACCTGTTAAATACAGGACTCAACATAAAATCCTGTCCTTAATTCACAAAATGCTCTACAATAAAAAAAATTGAATGGTTAACCTCATCACTTCATTTCCCTACCCCTTCAAGAACTACCAGATCAGCAGGTACAGGATTGTTACCAATTCCTTCCCCAAAAATTGCACATCTAAATAATGTTAGAGAAAGAGCTATTTCTATTGCTGGGCCCCATCTATGGAATTCTTTTCCACAGGTGGATTGGAAACAGACTCAAAATTATTTAAAAAGGGCATAAAAACATGGCTATTTAAACAAGCCTACCAAGAACTACTTACTTAACGATTTTGGACTACTGAATGTATATCAAGGTAATGTATATATTTTTGAATTTATATATCCCCTAACTATACTGCCTCTCTATCAGTTTAAATTTTATGATTATTTAGCTTACTATTTTATTTTGTTTAATTCTTTATTTTATTTATAAACTATGTATTTACTTCCTTTTCTCTTTTGGAAATGCAAATATTTTTAAATGAATATTTATCTACTGTAAACTGGTTTGATATGTTCACATGAAAAATACGATATATAAAAATTATTAAATAAATAAAATAAATATTCTTTGCAGACTTGATCAGGGAACACTGGATTTCTGCTGCACTGCCACACATTCGCTCTAAATGTAATCCTTTAGCCTTATTATAAATTACAGGCCAAGGTAAAGAAAAAAAATGATATACAAGTCTATGACACAAAAACACTCTAAAATTAATGACTACAAACTAGTGAAAAATGAAATCAACCTTTAAGATAATTGTTTTCCTTTCCCTCAGTGTCTTTTACCTTAAACCTAATGATAAAATTTCTACAAGTAGTAACAAAGGAAGATCTATCTGGGGACTTTAGCCTAGACTAAATCTGACATACCCCAGAAACCAGGGATCAGCAAAATTATCATGCCAGCTGAATAGGAACATCCTTATCAGCATGTCAGAATGGTTTATATCAGAAGGACTTGGAAAAAAATCCTTAACTTTAAATGCATAAATTAGAAACACAGAAACATGATGGCAGAAAAAAAAGCCATATGGCCTATCTAAGTCTGTTCACTGCCAAACTAATTTAGCTTTACAATTCCGATCACTCCATCAGAGATCCTCTGTATTTATTCTATGCTTTCTTGAACTCAAATACCATTTTTGCCCCTATCAGTTCCACTGGGAGGCTGTTCCATGTATCCACCATCCTCTCTGTAAAGAAATAATTCCTAAAATACATCTGAGTCCACCCCTTTCAGCCTTATCACATGACTCCTTGTTCTAGAGCCTCCTTTCTGCTGAAAGAGACATGCCTCCTGTGCACTGAAACCTTTGAGATATTTAAATATCTCTATCATATCTCCCCTATCCTGCCTTTCCTGTAGGACAGGGGTGGCCAATTCTGGTTATGGACAGCCACAATCAGGCCTGGTTTTCAAGATATCCACAATGAATATGCCTGAGATAGATTTGCATGCACTGGAGGCAGTGCATGCAAATCGATCTTATGATTATTCATTCTGGATATCCTGAAAACATCCTGTGTATGGCTCTCGAAGACTGGAACAGGCCACCCCTGCTCTAGGATATACATGTTTAGATCTTTGAGTCTATTCCCATATGCTTTAGAACGAAGACCACTGACCATTTTAGTAGTCACCATCTGGACTGACCTCGACCAGTTTATATCCTTATGAAGGTGCGGTCTTCAGAATTGTACACAGCATTCCAAACTGGGTGTCACCAGGGATATATACAGGGCAATTTTACCTGCCTTTTTCTGCTGACCATTCCTATTACTATGCACACAAGCATCTTTCTGGTTTTTACCTTTGTTTTATCCACCTATTTGGCCACTTTAAAATCATCAGATACAATCACCTCCAGATCCCTCTGCTCTTTCAGGCTTAGAAGAATTTCAGCTTCAATACTGTACCACTCCCTTGAGTTTCCTCAGCTTAAATGCATTACTTTTTAGCATTAAATATTAGCTACCAGACCCTAGACCATTTCTCGAGCTTTGCTAGATCCCTCCTCATGTTTACCATGCTTTCCTAGTTAACTACCCAGTTCAGATTTTGGTGCTATGTTGTTCCCAAAAATGTTGAAAGAATTAGTCCAAGGACAGATCCCTGAGGCATACTACTAATAATGCCCCCATCTTCAGAGTAAACCTCATCTACCATGTCCCTTTGTCACTTCCCACTGAACCAGATTCTAACCCAATTACTCTAGGTCGCATCCCAAGGGCACTTAATTTATTTATAAGTCACCTATGTGGAACTATGTCAAAGGCCTTATGGAAATCCAAGTACACTACGTGTAGCCTTTTCCTTTGATCTAACTCTCTGGTCACCGAATCACAAACATTGATCAGATTCGACCAAGAACCACCTCTAATAAAATGATGCTGCCTTATATCTTGAAATCCACTGAATTAAAAGATTACCTGTTAAAGCAGCAATTCAAGTTAGAGTTCTCAAAACAGAAACTTTGGATTCCTGGTTCTAAGAATTTCTTTGCAGATTTTTTTTTTTTTTTTTACATTTCTAGGGACTTAAATGTGTACATTATAAATAATGACCTGTATAATAGCTTATCGAGAAGCCAAAACATTAACAGCTTTTAGAATATCAACAAAGCAACAATTAGTACAATGTAAACCAACACTTGAGATACATATATAGCTCTCAGTTTATTAATACCCCAGAATGCTCCTTTACCTTTGTCACCCCTCTCTTCCCCTCCCCATATCCTAACCCACCCTCCCATCCATTCCACCACCCCCTCCCCACGTAGGTCTGCCAGCCCTCATAAGGTTTCCAAATGGTCATGAAAGTGCTCAGCCTATTTTTCCTAATTTCATAAGTTGCTTCATCCTATAATTATCCGCAGCCCTTTATATACGTGTGCCAATGCAGAGGCCTCTGCCTTTTTCCAATTAGCAGCAAAAGCACATCTAGCTGCAATAAGCACTTGAGAGATCATCTTATTCATTTCATGCTAGGCATCATCAACAGCACCACTGAAGAGAAACACCAAAGGATCCCATCTTAAAACACCATCCTGTGAGATCCTGTATAAACTTTTGAACTTCTTTCCAAAATGCTAATATTCCTTTTCCAGTCGATAGCAGGACTGAATTAACCATGCTGTCTGGGAAGTGTCGCGACCCCCAAATGAGTCACAGAGCTTTGATCTTCCCGCGTGTTCCCTCTCTTTTCCTCAGTTTCTTTTTTTTCTGCGAGCCAGTCGCACACGGGAGGTTTTCTTCCTCAGAGATTTTTTCCACTTCAGGAAATCTTTTTGTGATTTTCGATCTTTTTCGAATATTTTTTCGATCCCAGATGGCTCCGAAACCATCTGGATTTAAATATTGTCAGTGTGGAAAATTTATGTCTATCACCGATGGACATAATTATTGGTATATCTGTTTAGGCCCCGATCATGACCAAGCCTCGTGTAGAGACTGTGGTCGGATGTCTCCGAGGACCCAGCGCGCTGAGAAAATGGAGGGCTCAGGACGGGCTCTTATGCCCCAACAACCTCCACATATTCTTCGCCGGGACCGGCGAAGAAAGGTAAAGTCTCCACAAAAAGAGCCTCCTCTCTCGGACTGACTGAGATGTGTTGCGTCATTCCAGGTACCAGGCCCGGGTTCGACAGACTCTTAGAGCCTCCCAAAGAAAGCCGGGGCTCAGGCAGGGGTACCTCATAAGGAAAGAATCGCGGGTGCGTCGATCGGGCCACAGGGCTCTGTTCATGGTCGACGCTGCTCTCCGGCGATGAAGGACTTGACTCATACGAAGCATAAGAAGAGATCGAAGCACGACGCACATTCGACGCTCGGCACATCTTCAATGCACTCGACTCCATCGACGCACTCGAAACGTGTGGAGCCACCAGTGCACAAGGCGCATGAGAAGCTTTCTACGCCTATGATGCACCATAAGCATCCAACACAAACTGCGACGCACACCTCGAGTGCACTCATACCGTCAGGTCAAGATCAACCATTTTTGCCTCATAAAAGATCTCATAAGGACAAACACACCCATGGGAACACCAAAACATCCATGTGACAGTCCGGATATAGATACTGAGATCCTTTCTGACCCGGATTCCCAATCCTTGAAGGAGACATCACTCAGTGGAGGTTCTTATTCAGATCTGTCTTCGGTGTCTCGCACCAAAAGACTATCTCCTCAACTACAGGTGCCCCTCAAAAAGAGGTACAGACCATCACAGGCATTCCACCTACACTTCAGCTCAGGAGAACGACTCCACAAGACATTTTTAGCTGCAATACCTACAAGACCATCTCTAAGACTGGTGCACTTACCACCACAACCGGGAACCTTGGCATCTACAGCCATGATTAAAATTTCACAGGCTATAAGTTCATTTTTTGAAGATCTTGAACATGCAAAAATAGATCCACCGTTAGAGTCTCCTCACCATTCTCCACCTTCATCGCCTGCCCCTGGACCACCTGATCCAACTGACATTCCAGCACCGGCTCTCCCACGCTGTCCGGATTCATAAATAACTTCATCCTCCCCAAATTCCTCCACGGGAATGCCCTCTGACCCGCTGGAAGGTTTACCAGAACCTTATTCACCACCAGAAGACCTATCATATTCTAAATTCATAGAAAAAGTGGGAAATCTTCTCCAAGTGGAGGCAGGAAAAATCCCTGATCCCAGAGCTGAGATGATGGGAATTCTTAAGATTTTCGAGATGCCACCAGAATAGACGGCCTTACCCCCTCATTCGGTCCTGGATAGCGTCCTCCATAAGATGTGGGAAATCCCTTTTTCCACAACCGCTGCATCTCAAAAAACAGATCTAAAGTACAGGATGAGAAATTCTACAATCTATGAATCCTCTCAACTTCCCCATAACTTCATCGTAGTTGAGTCGGTGTTAACAAAAGCAAAGCGTTCCAAGTTGCATGCAAATTCATCCCCCGGCTGAGATAAGAAATGTTTGGATGATTTTGGCTTAAGAGTTTACCACTCCACAATGTTGTCAACAAAGATTCAAAAAGAAAGAGAATCCGTAGTAATCAGGAAAGTGTTGAACTTACACAATATAAAGATCCTGAATATGTGTATAGTGGGTAAAAATGATATGATGTTTCTCTGTGTGACCTCATATACCGTGCCTTAGGAGAAACAGGCTACGGAAGCTACAGGCTCAGTGAAGAGCTTTCCGCAGCGGGAATCTTTTTAATCATTGGTCACTCAGAGATAGTTTGTTGATTGCTCCTTATGTGGAGCTATCATACGATACACTTATCTTTTGCGATGTACTGTGAGCTTTCCAGTGCTCATCTCAGACAACTATCGATCCAAATATTCCCTTATCTAGACGATTGGTTGCTAGTAGCATCGGATCCAGATACGCTACAAGCACACACGCTACACGCACGATCAACTGTCTCCAGACACTGGGGTTTCTTGTCAACTACAAAAAATCACACCTTCAACCTACGCAAATTCTCCAATTCATAGGAGCTCTCCAACACCGTACAAGAGAGCCTACCTCCCCCCAAGACAGGATGCAGATACTTTCGGGCATAGCGCATAGCGGGCATAGCGCAGAACTTATTCAACCAAAATCAAGCAATTCTTACTGGAAGGCTCACAGTACATCGCAAAAGATAAGTGTACCGTATGATAGCTCCACATAAGGAGCAACCAACAAACTATCTCTGAGTGACCAATGATTAAAAAGATTCCCGCTGCTGAAAGCTCTTCACTGAGCCTGTAGCTTCCGTAGCCTGTTTCTCCTAAGGCATGGTATATGAGGTCACACAGAGAAACATCAGATAATTTTTACCCACTTTACTCATATTCAGGATCTTTATATTGTCTACAAAGATTCAACATCACCAATTTTACATGACAATACCTATATGAGCGTCCTCAGCCATTTGCCTGGCTGAGGATAACATCCTCCCACAACCCTTCCTAGACATTGAAGAAGGTCTATGGCACTTACTTAGATCAATCTATGAGGGATTTGAATCTTCAGCAAGAGCTTCCTCAACAGCAAGAGCAGCCAGGCGACTTGCTTGGCTAAAGGCAAGTGCGATTCGTGACAATGTTCACGAAAAATTGGCAGACATCCCATGCATGGGGGATAACTTATTTGGTGAAAAGTTCGGGAAACAGTGTCCCACCTAAAGGAGCAGAGCACGGCTGTACTTTCTCTCACCACCCTCTCTGACTCGCACAAGACCCATCAAAAATTCTATCCTTCCTATCGCAAGAGATCCTACCAACAACCCTCCTCCAGACCATTTATTCCTTACAGATCACAGCAATATGGTCAACCAAGGCATTTCGCGCAGTCTACTCAATCAAGGGGCAGGTCTCATCAACGACGACAACCAAAACAAACCACTGCATCACCACAAAAGCACCCGCCTGCTTTTTGAGTGCTAGAGAACCACCACCAACAACATTTATAGGAGGCCGTCTGTGCTTCTTTCTCAGCGAATGGGAGTCCATTACCGCAGATCAATGGGTACTCAACATAATCAAGGAAGGTTATCAACTGAACTTCTTAACCCTTCCATCCGTTCCCCACATACCTCCTCCTCGGAATACATCTTCCCACTTATCATCCCTCAATGCAGAGATAACCAATCTGCAGATTCAGAAATATATTCAATCAATCCCTCTTCAACAAAAAATCAGGGATTCTATTCCCAATACTTCCTCATCCCAAAGAAGTCGGGGGTCTTCGTCCCATTCTGGATTTGCGAAACTTGAACAAACATATTGAGAAAGAGAAGTTCAAGATGACTTCGCTCAAGAATATATTACCACTGTTACAACCCAATGATTGGCTATGTTCCATCGATCTGAAAGATGTGTACTCCCATATACCCATGAACCCATCTTCGTGGCGCTACCTCTGTTTTCAAGTTCAGAACATGCACTACCAATACAAAGTTCTGCCATTTGGCCTGTCCTCAGCCCCAAGAGTATTCATGAAATGCTTAGCAGTGGTGGTGGCTCATCTCAGACAACTATCGATCCAAATATTCCCTTATCTAGACGATTGGTTGCTAGTAGCATTGGATCCAGATACGCTACAAGCACACACGCTACAAGCACACACGCTACATGCACGTTCAACTGTCTCCAGACACTGGGGTTTCTTGTCAACTACAAGAAATCACACCTACAACCTACGCAAATTCTCCAATTCATAGGAGCTCTCTAACACCGTACAAGAGAGCCTACCTCCCCCCAAGACAGAATGCAGATGCTTTCGGGCATAATGCAGAACTTATTCAACCAAAATCAAGCATCCGCATGCCAAGTTCTTCAATTTCTAGGCCACATGGCAGCAGCCATCCATGTAGTTCCCTACACGAGACTCCATATGTGTCGTTTACAATGGGGCCTCAAAACTCAATGGTCACAGTTCCTGCAGCCACTAAACTCCAAAGTTCAGCTCACCAAACCAATGAAAGCAGACATTCAGTGGTGGCTCTCTCCCAACAACCTATCCTCAGGAGCACCCTTCCGGTTGCCACCTCACCAGCTAACAATTACAACGGATGCCTCCAGGAAAGGTTGGGGTGCCCATCTCGACGACATAAAGACTCAGGGACTTTGGTCTCCTCAAGAATCCACGTACCAAATCAATCTCCTAGAGCTAAGGGCAATCTGGAGAGCACTTCAAACCTTCTCTTCTCAAGTCCAAGGAAAATGTCTAATGATGTACACCAACAACCAAGTCGTCATGTTTTACATAAACAAGGAAGGAGGACCCAGTTTATGGACACAGTGTCGAAAAGCGATTTGAATACTCCAATGGGCAAATACAGCTCAAGTATCCCTCCAGGCCACTTACCTTCCAGGTCTGGACAACGTAACAGCAGATCGCCTAAGCAGGGTTTTTCACACACATGAATGGACTTTAAATCCATTAACTGTTAAATTCATTACTGTTAGTGTAACAGTAACGAGAACAATTATGTTCTCGTTACTGTTACACTAGTTCAATGCAAATTCCATTTGTTGCTGTTAAAACTGTTCCACGTAAATCTCTTATGTTGCTATTAAAATTGTTCCATATAAACCGATATGATATGCAAATGAATGTCAGTATAAAAAAATTTAAAATAAATAGATAAATAAATCGAGACGTGGCTCACACCATCTTCCATCAGTGGGGCTTCCCAACAATCGACCTTTTTGCCATGGAAATCAACAGTCAGACACGGATCTTTTGCTCCATCTACCCCAGCAAACTTCGTTATGGCCCGGATGCCTTCCTCATCCCGTGGACGATGAGTTTACTGTAAGCTTACCCTCCCATTCCGCTGATAAAGGACAATTCAAAAATGCATTCAGGACATAGCAGACATGATCCTCATAGCTCCAGCATGGCCGAGACAACCATGGTATGCGTATCTCATGCGACTTTCCATACGTCCACCAATACCGCTGGAGGACCATTCACAGCTGTTAACACATGAAGGAGGCTCCCTCCTCCATCCAATGAATCAATCCCTACATCTCACGGCGTGGAGATTGAAAGGCAAATATTAAACCACCTAGGCCTACCTTTACAAGTAGAAGATATCCTCATCGCATCATATTAGAAAATACAAACAAAAAACAAACTTTGAAATGTTTGCATGCTAATGCCAGAAGTCTAAGAAGTAAGATGGGAGAATTAGAATGTATAGCAGTAAATGACAGACTTAATTGGCATCTCAGAGACATGGTGGAAAGAGGATAACCAATGGGACAGTGCTATACCGGTACAAATTATATCGCAATGACAGAGAGGAGCACTCAGGAGGAGGTGTGGCACTTTATGTCCGGGATGGCATAGAGTCCAACAGGATAAACATCCTGCATGAGACTAAATACAAAATTGAATCTTTATGGGTAGAAATCCCTTGTGTGTCGGGGAAGACTATAGTGATAGGGGTATACTACCGTCCACCTGGTCAAGATGGTAAGACGGACAGTGAAATGCTAAGAGAAATTAGGGAGGCTAACCAAATTGGTAGTGCAGTAATAATGGGAGACTTCAATTACCAACACAGACTTCAATTACCCCAATATAGACTGGGTAAATGTATCGTCGGGTCACGCTAGAGAGATAACATTCCTGGATGGAATAAATGATAGCTTTATGGAGCAATTGGTTCAGGAACCGACGAGAGAGGGAGCAATTTTAGATCTAATTCTCAGTGGAGCACAGGACTTGGTGAGAGAGGTCACGGTGGTGGGGCCGCTTGGCAATAGTGATCATAATATGATCAAATTTGATTTAATGACTGGAAAAGGAAGAGTGTGCAAATCCAAGGCTCTCGTGCTAAACTTTCAAAAGGGAAACTTTGATAAAATGAGAAAAATTGTTAGAAAAAAACTGAAAGGAGCAGCTACAAAAGTAAAAAATGTCCAAGAGGTGTGGTCATTGTTAAAAAAATACCATTCTAGAAGCACAGTCCAGATGTATTCCACACATTAAGAAAGGTGGAAAGAAGGCAAAATGATTACCGGCATGGTTAAAAGGGGAGGTGAAAGAAGCTATTTTAGCCAAAAGATCTTCATTCAAAAATTGGAAGAAGGATCCAACAGAAGAAAATAGGATAAAGCATAAACGTTGGCAAGTTAAAATGTAAGACATTGATAAGACAGGCTAAGAGAGAATTTGAAAAGAAGTTGGCGGTAGAAGCAAAAACACAGTAAAAACTTTTTTAAATATATCCGAAGCAGAAAGCCTGTGAGGGAGTCAGTTGGACCGTTAGATGATCGAGGGGTTAAAGGGGCACTTAGAGAAGATAAGGCCATCGCGGAAAGATTAAATGATTTCTTTGCTTCGGTGTTTACTGAAGAGGATGTTGGGGAGGTACCCGTAATGGAGAAGGTTTTCATGGGTAATGATTCAGATGGACGGAATCAAATCACGGTGAACCTAGAAGATGTGGTAGGCCTGATTGACAAACTGAAGAGTAGTAAATCACCTGGACCGGATGGTATACACCCCAGAGTTCTGAAGGAACTAAAAAATGAAATTTCAGACCTATTAGTAAAAATTTGTAACTTATCATTAAAATCATCCATTGTACCTGAAGACTGGAGGATAGCAAATGTAACCCCAATATTTAAGAAGGGCTCCAGGGGCGATCCGGGAAACTACAGACCGGTTAGCCTGACTTCAGTGCCAGGAAAAATAGTGGAAAGTGTTCTAAACATCAAAATCACAGAACATATAGAAAGTGTGATGCAGTACGACCTGGCCAGGGGCAGAAACAGCCGGGACACAGAAAAGCAGAAGCTGGCAGTACCAAACCTAGCCACCGGAGGGCGCTGAGGAAGGTAGCAAAGACTACACTTCCCAGGTTCCCCGAACCAACACCTGACCCCTGGCTGGAGAGTGAGCAGGAACAGGTGGAGGAAATTGGGACTGATCCCTATGACTCAGCAGAGTCTATGGAAGCTGAGGAAGAGGGCGTGCCACCGTGGTGGAGCTGGCCACAAAAGCCCGGCTCCTCAGAATCTCTGGAGGAGGAGATGGAGGTAAGCTGGGGAGAGGAAAGCTCCAGCTGTTCCTCTATGGAGGTGGAATAACCAGGAGGTTGGGGGATGGTAAATCCTGGGTTTATACAAGGGTGTTTAAGAGAGGTTGGAAGGAAATTATGGTTTGAATGCTGTTTAACTCTGAGCTTGCTAAGAGAACCTAAGCAGTTAAGCTTGGGGTTTGTAAGATCAACCAGGCATTGTTGCAGGGCTGCAGCCCTACATTAAACCCTTTTTGTGATAAAGCCCTTTTTTCCTGTGTACTGTTGGGAGTGCCAGGACTAGGCCTGGCACTCTGACTAGATGTTGGAGGAGTCCCTAGCAGTGCTGTGCATGAGCTGTACAAGTGGACGGGACCTGGATTATAAGCCGAGCCGGAGGCCTGAAGCCCAGCAAAGCCCCACAGCGTGCTGAGCGGAGGGGCATGATCGTGACAAATGGTGGCAGCAGTGGGATCCTTGGAACTCGCTAACCGGAGAGCGGACCCAGCGGTCAACTACCTGTGCTTCTACTGACCTAGTGAAGGTAAAGGTGAAGGAGGGCGTTGGGGCAGGATTGCTCACTGAAGCCGGGGAGAAAACAGGGAAAAAAAAAAATCTTGCCACTTTAGTTTCTGGTAAGCGGCCAGAGCTAAGGGGGGAAGTGAGGAGAAGTACGACTCCACGGGAGCCAAAGGGGCTGGTGTTGTACGGCCACACTTGGTGTCTTCTCATTGTTTCCAGGCATGGCGTCCGAGGATGTGCTGAAATGGATGGCGACGCAGATGCAGCAGCAGCAAGAGGCCATGCAGCAGCTGATTCAGCGCATGATGGAACACCAGCAGCAACAACAGCTCCCGTTGATCCAGATGTTGGAGGAGCAGCGCAAGGTCACCCAGCTCTGGGCAGCCCAGCAGGCTACTGGAATAGCAGGTACCCCATACCCGATGACAGGGGCTGGCGGAGTAGGCCGGATGGACCTCATGCATGGTATCCACCTGGAGAAGATGGGACCGGGAGATGACCCTGAGGCCTTCCTGGTCACCTTTGAACGGGTGGCTAGTGTGGCGGGTTGGCCCAGAGAACAATGGTCTACCAGGTTAGCCCCTTGTTTAACAGGCGAGGCCCAAGCCGCCTATAGGGCTTTGGCTCCGGAGCAGGCCATGAACTATACCTTGCTGAAGACTGCCATCTTGGACAGACTGGGCATAACCCAGGATTGGTATCGGCGCCAATTCAGGGAAACCTGTTTACAGCCGAAGGACAGACCTCGGGCCCTGGCCCAGCATTTGAAGGACCTTGCATATAGATGGCTAGAGCCCGAAGGGAAAACTGTGACTAAGCTCATGGAGCTAGAACAGTATATAAGAGCACTACCACCTCCAATGAGGAGCTGGGTGATTCGCCAAGGAGCAAGTGGGCTCGAGAGGGCGGTAGTAAATACAGAAAGGTACTTGGAGGCAGAAGCCGCTATGGGAGGCGGCGCATCCTCCAACAAGGAGAAAGGGTCTAAAGGACCAGGCCTGAGTAAGGAAGATAGTCAAGGGGTTGCAAGGAATCAGAAAGGTCCCCTACAGGTGCCTGGTAGAAGGGGTGGACCGCAGGAAGAGAAAGGCCCAGGACGGGAGGTGGGTGTAAAGCCGGCGCCAGGGCGATGTTTCAATTGTGGTGAAGCGGGGCACTTCAAAAGGGAGTGTCCACGCTTAGCGGCCGCCAATGCCCATCCCCCGGAGCGAAGGGAGGGAGCAGTATCCCGGGACCCAAATCCGTACTTTCAGCAGGTTCAGGTCAACGGACAGCCAGTGCAGGCCTTGAAAGACACAGGCACTAATCAGGTGCTGCTCTCCAAGAAAATGGCTGTAGCTTTGGGGGTCAAGATGCCCCAAGCCCAAAAAGGGGAGGTAGTGATATGGTGTGTACACGGTACGGCCGTTAGGTACCCGGTACATGAGGTACTGGTTCGTTGGAGAACCCATGAGGACATCGTGGAGGTAGCTATAGTAGAAGGATTGCCTGTGCCCCTCATTTTGGGGAGAGAGTGGAGGCACCTCGCGGAGGTGTTGGCGGGCAGGCAAACATTTGTAACCACAAGAGCCCAAGCCCAGACACAAGAGGTATGTGAGCATGAACCCCCTCTAGGAGAGATTTTTCCCTTTGAGGAGGGGGAGGTGGTAGAAACTCCAGGGGCTAGTCGTAAGCCCCGAGCAGAACGAAAGAGGGAGAAGAGGGGACAGGCTGGCCCAGAGGAAGGTGGGGACGGGGTATCCACTAAAGAAATGGTAGGCACCTTGCTAGCCCAGTTCCCAGAATTTAGAGATGAGCAGGTTAAGGACCTGGCCTTGAAGGTGGCCTGGGAAAAGGCTAAAGTATCTATACAACAGCTCGCTAATAAAGAGGCTATGATATACTCCTACTTTATGGTCCAGAAGGGATTACTTTACAAGGTGGAGGAAGGACTGCAGGGACAGGGCCCGCATAAACAACTGTTAGTGCCCCTACGGTTTCAACCAGAAGTCATGTCACTGGCGCATGACCATCCCCTGGCCGGGCACTTAGGCCTACATAGCACCTTAGCCCGTGTCAAGCGGCAATCTTTCTGGCCGGTTATTTACAGCACAGTTAAGAAGTTTTGCAGATAGTGCCCCAACTGTCAGTTGGTTGCCCCAAGGGCCCCCCCCTAAAGCACCCCTGGTACCCGTGCCGGTAGTACGTGAGCAGATGGACCGGGTAGCGGTAGATATCATTGGACCGATAGAAAAAAGTAAAAGGGGTCATCAGTATATTCTTGTGGTATTAGACTACGCGACCAGATTTCCGTGGGCCATCCATTTGAGGTCTACCGGGGCAAAAGTGGTAGCCCCTGAGTTGATAAGGATATTTTGCCAGTTCGGCTTTCCCCGTGAACTACTGACAGACAGGGGTACCAATTTTATGTCCCAGGAATTGGCAGGCCTATGGGCCCAGTTCGGCATTAAACATGTACGAACATCAGCGTACCACCCCCAGACTGACGGGTTAGTGGAGCGCTATAATCAAACCCTGAAGTCCATGATGCGCAGTTGTCTAGAAAGAGATGCTAGTAATTGGGATCGCCTCATCCCATTCTTGTTGTTTGCCTCCCGGGAGGTATCTCAAGCCTCCACAGGATTTTCACCTTTTGAACTTATTTTTGGGAGACAACCCCGGGATCTGCTGGATGTTATCCATGAGCAGTGGACGGGGGCAGAGGCGGAACCCCAGGAAATCATAAGTTACATTGGGGACATTAGGCAGCATGCTGAGACCGCCCTGGGTTTGGCCAGGGAAAATCTCGAGCAGGCTCAAGAAAGGCAGAAGACCTATTACGACCGAGGGGCTAGGGACCGGGAATTTCAAGAGGGAGATCAGGTCTTAATATTGGTGCCTACATCCCCTTACAAGCTTTTGGCCAAGTGGAAGGGCCCAGGGACAATTTTAAGGCGCCTAGGGCCCCTAAATTATCAGGTCAAGGTAGGACTTAAGCGACCCCAGGTGTACCACGTCAATTTGCTGAAACCCTGGGTAGAGAGGCAAAGTATGGCCGTGGATACAATACCCGAGGAAGAGGTGGATTTAGGTCCACAAGTAAGGGAACTTAGTCAAAAAGACGAGGTCCAGATAGGAGAGGAGCTAACTCCCAGACAAAGAGCCCAAATACAGGAGATAGTTACACAGGCCAAAGACGTGTTCTCCCCGTTGCCAGGGCAAACTACACTAATTACGCATGAGATAATAACACCGCCGGGGCAGGTGGTTAGGAGGAGGCCCTATCGCCTCCCCGAAGCCATGCAGGATGAGGTTAGGAGGCAGGTTGAGGAGATGTTGCAACTGGGGGTCATCGAAGAATCCAGTAGCGCCTGGTGTAGCCCCATTGTCCTGGTGCCTAAGCCAGACGGAACATTAAGTTTCTGTATAGATTTCCGGTTGGTTAACGCTATCTCCACTTTTGATGCCTACCCCATGCCACAGGTCGACGAACTAGTGGAGAGGCTGGGGAGAGCCCAGTATTTAACCACCCTGGACCTGACCAAGGGATATTGGCAGATTCCCTTGGCCAAGTCATCACGAGAGAAAACAGCGTTTGCCACTCCAGCTGGGTTGTTTCAGTTCGTGCGTATGCCGTTTGGGCTACAAGGAGCGGTGGCTACTTGTCAGCGCCTCCTGAACCTGGTGTTACGCTCCCATATAGCGTATACAGCGGCCTACATGGACGACGTCATTATATACTCAATGGAATGGGAATCGCATCTAAAAAGAGTTAGAGCGGTACTGAAGTCACTAAGGGATGCAGGGTTGACGGCCAACCCAGCTAAATGTAGGATTGCCCAACGGGAGGTTAAATACCTAGGACATCTGGTGGGGAGAGGGGTGGTGAAACCGTTGCTTGATAAAGTTAAGTGCATTAGAGATTACCCGCTGCCCAAGACCCAGAAGCAGCTCCGAGCCTTTTTAGGGCTAATTGGATACTATCGACAGTTCATACCACACTTTGCAGATCTGGCCACCCCTTTAAATGATATGTTAAGGAAAGGGACCCCAAACAGGTTGCGGTGGGGCCCACTGGAGGTAGGGAGGTTGGAGAGGCTTAAACAGGCCTTGTGCCGAGATCCTGTGTTGAAGGCGGTTGACTTCACGTTGCCTTTCCTGTTACAAACAGATGCCTCGGGATGTGGGTTGGGGGCATTTCTCTCCCAAGTGGACAAGGGGGAAGAACATCCGGTCTTGTACCTTAGCAGGAGACTTCACCCCCACGAAGAAAAATATGCAACTATAGAGAAAGAATGTCTAGCCATTAAGTGGGCTATAGAAACGCTAAAATATTACCTGGCGGGGTGCCCCTTTGTGTTGGTAACAGACCATACACCCTTAAAATGGTTGCACGTTATGAAAGAGTCCAATGCCCGCTTAACCAGGTGGTATCTTACCCTCCAAACCTATTGCTTTGAGGTTAGACACAGGGCCGGTAGGGATCATGTTAACGCTGACTTCCTTTCCCGGCTGGGGGAGAAGACTGGAACTCGGGTGAGGAGTTCCAGGGTTTTTAAAAGGTGATGGGGGGGGGGGGGGTGTGTGTGTGTGTGATGCAGTACGACCTGGCCAGGGGCAGAAACAGCCGGGACACAGAAAAGCAGAAGCTGGCAGTACCAAACCTAGCCACCGGAGGGCGCTGAGGAAGGTAGCAAAGACTACACTTCCCAGGTTCCCCGAATCGACACCTGACCCCTGGCTGGAGAGTGAGCAGGAACAGGTGGAGGAAATTGGGACTGATCCCTATGACTCAGCAGAGTCTATGGAAGCTGAGGAAGAGGGCGTGCCACCGTGGTGGAGCTGGCCACAAAAGCCCGGCTCCTCAGAATCTCTGGAGGAGGAGATGGAGGTAAGCTGGGGAGAGGAAAGCTCCAGCTGTTCCTCTATGGAGGTGGAATAACCAGGAGGTTGGGGGATGGTAAATCCTGGGTTTATACAAGGGTGTTTAAGAGAGGTTAGAAGGAAATTATGGTTTGAATGCTGTTTAACTCTGAGCTTGCTAAAGAGAACCTAAGCAGTTAGGCTTGGGGTTTGTAAGATCAACCAGGCATTGTTGCAGGGCTGCAGCCGGTGGGGCTGCAGGACTACATTAAACCCTTTTTGTGATAAAGCCCTTTTTTCCTGTGTACTGTTTGGGAGTGCCAGGACTAGGCCTGGCACTCTGACTAGATGTTGGAGGAGTCCCTAGCAGTGCTGTGCATGAGCTGTACAAGTGGACGGGACCTGGTATATAAGCCGAGCCGGAGGCCTGAAGCCCAGCAAAGCCCCACAGCATGCTGAGCGGAGGGGTGTGATCGTGACAAAAGACATGGTTTAATGGAACAAAGTCAGCATGGCTTTACCCAGGGCAAGTCTTGCCTCACAAATCTGCTTCACTTTTTTGAAGGAGTTAATAAACATGTGGATAAAGGTGAACCGGTAGATATAGTATACTTGGATTTTCAGAAGGCGTTTGACAAAGTTCCTCATGAGAGGCTTCTAGGAAAAGTAAAAAGTCATGGGATAGGTGGCGATGTCCTTTCGTGGATTGCAAACTGGCTAAAAGACAGGAAACAGAGAGTAGGATTAAATGGGCAATTTGCTCAGTGGAAGGGAGTGGACAGTGGAGTGCCTCAGGGATCTATATTGGGACCCTTACTTTTCCATATATTTATAAATGATCTGGAAATAAATACGACGAGTGAGCTAATCAAATTTGCAGATGACACGAAATTGTTCAGAGTCGTTAAATCACAAGCAGATTGTGATAAATTGCAGGAAGACCTTGTGAGATTGGAAAATTGGGCATCCAAATGGCAGATGAAATTTAATGTGGATAAGTGCAAGGTGATGCATATAGGGAAAAATAACCCATGCTATAATTACACAATGTTGGGTTCCATATTAGGTGCTACAACCCAAGAAAGAGATCTAGGTGTCATAGTGGATAACACATTGAAATCGTCGGTACAGTGTGCTGCGGCAGTCAAAAAAGCAAACAGAATGTTCGGAATTATTAGAAAGGGAATGGTGAATAAAACGGAAAATGTCATAATGCCTCTGTATCGCTCCATGGTGAGACCGCACCTTGAATACTGTGTACAATTCTGGTCGCCGCATCTCAAAAAAGATATAATTGCGATGGAGAAGGTACAGAGAAGGGCTACCAAAATGAGAAGGGCTACCAAAATGATAAGGGGAATGGAACAACTCCCCTATGAGGAAAGACTAAAGAGGTTAGGACTTTTCAGCTTGGAGAAGAGACGACTGAGGGGGGATATGATAGAGGTGTTTAAAATCATGAGAGGTCTAGAACGGGTAGATGTGAATCGGTTATTAACTCTTTCGGATAGTAGAAAGACTAGGGGGCACTCCATGAAGTTAGCATGGGGCACATTTAAAACTAATCGGAGAAAGTTCTTTTTTACTTAACGCACAATTAAACTCTGGAATTTGTTGCCAGAGGATGTGGTTAGTGCAGTTAGTATAGCTGTGTTTAAAAAAGGATTGGCTAAGTTCTTGGAGGAGAAGTCCATTACCTGCTATTAAGTTCACTTAGAGAATAGCCACTGCCATTAGCAATGGTAACATGGAATAGACTTAGTTTTTGGGTACTTGCCAGGTTCTTATGGCCTGGATTGGCCACTGTTGGAAGCAGGATGCTGGGCTTGATGGACCCTTGGTCTGACCCAGTATGGCATTTTCTTATGTTCTTATGCATCCAGGAAGCCTTCAACCAGACGTAACTATGCTGGCAAATGGCATTGCTATCAGGCTTGGTGTAAGCCACAGAACCTAGATCTGTTCTCCTCCACCGCCATACAACTACTAGAGTATCTTCATACACTTTACAAAGCGGGTCTAGCTACCACATCAGTTCGGGTACATATCAGCGCTATTGCAGCTTTTCATCACACTCACAATGGCCTGCTCATCTCTAACCATCCTTTGATCTCCAGATTCATGAAGGGCATGCTTTGCCTCAGATCTCCCTTTGATCAACTGGACACCAGTCACATTAAAAACTTAACATGAAAAACAGTATTCTTGGTGGCCATCACATCAGCTAGGAGAGTTAAGTTAGTTACAGGCCTTAGTTCACTACTCTCCTTATTTAGAATTCTACCATGACAAGGTTACCCTTCGTCCTCAGACCACCTTCCTACCTAAGGTGGTCTCCCCTTTACACCTCAATCAAACCATCACTCTGCCAATTTTCATGCCAAAACCTCACACCAATGATCGTGAAAAATGTCTGCACTCACTGGACTGCAAACGGGCTCTGGCTTACTATAAACAAAGGACAATCTCCTGTGAGACCTTCACAGCTCTTCCTTTCATTTAATTCAAATGATCATGGTCAACCAGTCTCTAAGAGAACCTTCGCCAGCTGGTTGTCTCAGTGCATTCTCTTTTGTTACAATAAACGATCAATCAAACTTACCAAGCCTCAGGTGCACCAAATATGCGCCACTGCAGCATCAGTTGCCCACTTGAACAGGGTTCCATTACTGGACATATGCAAGGCGGCAATTTGGTCGTCCATCCATAACTTCACATCACACTATTGTCTACAACAGCAAGCAACCTCTGATGCAGAATTAGGCACAGCAGTCTTATTGACTCTTCAAAACTGATGAGACTGTCTACTACAACATGGATTGCAGTCCTAACCTACAAAAACATACAAAGGAATGCAACCCGGGAGCTTGGGACTCCCAGACAGCATGGCTAATTCAGCCCTGCTATTAACGGGAAAAAGCATGTTTGCTTACCGTAAACGGTGTTTCCATAGATAGCAGGATGCGAACCCTCCCTGCTCCCTAGACAGTCCCACATAGGACACCCTTTTACTACCTCTCGCTTGGCTACAAAGAAACTGAGGAGAAGAGAGGGATCGCGCAGGAAGATCATCGCGTAGTTGCACAGAGTCCAAGCTCTGTGACTCACTGTAGAAACTCTGCCTACTTGGGGTCGCGACGCTTCCCAGACAGCATGGTTAATTCATCCTGCTATCTACAGAAAGCAAATGTTGCTTACCTGATGTAACAGGTGTTCTCACAGGACAGCAGGATGTTAGTCCTCACAAATGGGTGACATCGAGGATGGAGCCCAACCACGGAAAACATCTGTCAAAGTTTCTAGAACTTTGACTGGCCCCTACTGGGCATGCCCAGCATGGCACCAACCCTGCAGCCAGCAGGGGTCCCCCTTCAGTCTTGTTTCAAAGCTACAGGCAGTGCTTAAAAATAAAATAAGAAAAACGAACCCAACACTGCGGGGCGGCGGGCGGGTTTCTTGAGGACTAACATCCTGCTGTCCTGTGAGAACACCTGTTACATCAGGTAAGCAACATTTGCTTTCTCACAGGACAAGCAGGATGGTTGTCCTCACAAATGGGTGAGTACCGAGCTGAGGATGTCCGAACATGCACCAAAAGTACCCAACGGCGTGCAACAGGCACAACAACTGAGGTGGAATTTGGTAGAGGACATCCGCACCCCCCCGGGTAGGCGGAAGGGTGTTGGTACGTCATGCTGGAAAAAGGTTACGCAAGACAGATTGGCCGAAGATGGAATCCTGTCTTCCAGCTTTGTCCAAACAGTAGTGGGCTGCAAATGTATGGAGAGAACTCCAGGTAGCAGCCCTGCAGATGTCAGGAAGCGGCACCGATCGAAGGTGTGCTACTGAAGTCGCCATGGCCCTCACAGAGTGTGCCTTAACACGGTCTTGAAAAGGAATGCCAGCTTGCTGATAGCAGAAAGAGATGCAGTCCGCCAACCAGGAGGAAAGAGCCTGCTTACCCACAGGTTGTCCTAACTTGTTAGGATGGAAAGAGACGAATAATTGAGTGCTTTTCCTATGGGCAACTGTGCGGTCTAGATAGAAAGCTAGAGCACGTTTACAGTCGAGGGTATGCAGAGTCTGTTCCCTGGAGTGGGGCCTGGGAAAGAAAATAGGTAGTATGATGGATTGATTAATATGAAACTCCGAAACTACCTTAGGTAAGAATTTAGGGTGAGTGTGGAGTACTGCCCAGTCCTGCAGGAGTTTAGTGTAAGGCGGATAGGTAACTAGGGCCTGTAACTCACTAACCCTGCGAGCTGAAGTGATAGCTAGAAGAAATATCACTTTCCATGTGAGATATTTAAGGTCACAGGAGTGAAAAGGTTCGAAGGGTGGTTTCATAAGGCGACCAAGAACCAGGTTAAGGTCCCAAGATGGGGCCGGAGGACATAAAGGTGGCTTCAAATGAAGCAAGCCCTTAAGAAAGCGTGTTACAAGGGGTTGTACTGAAATAGGGACACCCCCCGATACCTTTATGGAAGGCGGCTACCGCACTGACATGCATCCTAATGGAAGAGGTCTTTAGACCTGATTCTGACAGATGCCAAAGATAGTCCAAAAATTTAGGAATTGGACAGGAAAGGGGATCAAGGGACTGCGAAGTGCACCATGATGTATACCTTTTCCACTTGTAGGAGTAAGACTTTCTTGTGGAAGGCTTTCGTGAAGCGATGAGGACACAAGAAACTGAATCCGATAGGTTAAGTGGTTGAAGGACTTACCTTTCAACATCCATGCCGTCAGGGACAATGCTTGGAGATTGGGATGGAGGAGGCATCCATCGTTTTGAGTGATCAGATGCGGGTCCGTTCCCAGGGGAATGTGTCTGCGGATGGAGAGATCCTGGAGTATGGGAAACCACACTTGGCGTGGCCAGTGCGGTGCTATCAGGATCATAGTTCCCTTGTCCTGACGTAGCTTCACAAGAGTCTTCGAAAGAAGAGGAAGTGGAGGGAATGCATAAAGCAGACCGTTTGACCATGGGAGGGAGAATGCATCCCTGGGCCGAGAGTGCTGTGTCCGAATGAGAGAGCAGTAATTGGTCACTTTGTGGTTCTGAGGGGACGCAAAGAGGTCTATGTGGGGATAACCCCATTTGTGGAAAAGAGAGGTCGCTACCAAGGGATTGAGTGACCACTCGTGCGGTTGGAAGACACGGCTCAGCCGATCTGCCAACACATTGTCTACTCCCAGCAAGTAGGTAGCCCTGAGGTACATGGAACGGGAGAGGGCTTCTGCCCAAATCTGTGCAGTTTCCTGACAGAGAAGGAAGGAGCCTGTGCCTCCCTGCTTGTTGATGTACCACATGGCCACCTGGTTGTCCGTCTGAATCAAGATTATGTGATTTGATAGGCAATCTTGAAAGGCCCTGAGAGCGTATCGGATCGCTCGAAGCTCCAGGAAATTTATCTGGTGTTTGGCTTCCCCTAGAGACCAGAATCCTTGAGTTTGTAGACAGTTGACATGGGCTCCCCAGCCGAGGTTGGAAGCGTCGGTGGTGAGAATTATTTGAGGATCTGGTGGGTGAAAGGGCAAGCCCTGTAGGAGGTTGGATTGATTTTTCCACCAGGCAAGAGACAGACGGAGCGCATCGGTGATGCGAACAATGGTAGACAGAGGTTTGCTTGGATCCATTGTGATTTTAGAGTCCATTGCATGACTCTCATGGCCAAACGGGCCATTGGAGTCACATAAACTGAGGAGGCCATGTGTCCCAGCAGAATGAGAAATTGGCGAGCTGTTGCTGCGGGTTGAGACTGCAACTGGCAAGCTAGGGACACCAGGGTTTGGACTCGTTGAAGAGGAAGGAAGGCCTTTGCCTGTAAGGTGTCCAAGTCTGCTCCAATGAAGGATAAAGTTTGAGATGGGAGTAAGGAGGATTTCTCGTAGTTGACAAGAAATCCTAGAGAAATTAGAGTTTGGATTGTCAGGGTCAGGGAAGACAGAGCGGATTGCTGGGTTGTGGCCCTGATCAACCAGTCGTCCAAGTAGGGGTAGACATGGACGCCTGCCTTCTGAGAAACACTGCAACCACTACGAGACATTTGGTGAAAACTCGTGATGCTGATGCTAGGCCAAAAGGGAGCACTCGGTATTGATAGTGGTTTTGGCCTACTAGAAATTGGAGGTATTTGCGATGATCCTGAGTTATCACAATGTGGGTATAGGCGTCTTTTAGGTCTAGAGAGCAGAGCCAGTCCTCTCTTTGCAGCAGAGGGAGAAGCGAGCCCAAGGTTACCATCTTGAACTTCTCTCTGTGAAGGTACTTGTTGAGGGCCCGTAGGTCCAGGATTGGTCGAAGTCCTCCTGACTTTTTTGGGATCAGAAAGTACCTGGAATAGAACCCTAGTCCTTGTTGTAAGAGAGGAACGGGTTCTATAGCGTTTGACTGGAGGAGAAGGGAAACTTCCTGCTCTAGAAGAAGAGAGTGGTCGGTAAGTCTCCACGCTTGCAGAGGTGGAGAGTCTGAAGGAAGAGTTAGGAAGTTTAGATGGTAACCTTGTGCAATTATCGCTAGCACACATTGATCTGTGGTGATGCGATGCCATTTTTCTGCAAAGTGGCTTAGTTGACCTCCTACTGGTATGTTTGGTAGAGGGACTAGGCATCTGCTCTCCAATTGAAAGTCAAAACCCCGACGCAGGGCCTGGTTGTGGAGCTGTTGTGGGCTTTTGCTTTCTAGGTTGACGAGGCGGAGGCTTTTGATATGGCCTCGTTGATCTAGACTTGGTGTGTGGGGGATAATACTTCCGCGGACGAAGAATGACCTTTTGAGCTCCCTCTTAAAAGGTTGTTTAGAAGGGAGGTCAGAAGGAATGGATGAAAGCTGCTTAAGGGTCTCGTGATGATCCTTTAATTCAGCAACTATTTGGTGAATTTGTTCACCAAACAAATTATCCCCTAAACAGGGCAGGTCAGAGAGTCTGTCCTGCACTTCCGGGCGAAGGTCAGAAGACTTAAGCCAAGCCCAGCGTCTTGCTGAGATGGCTGTAGCAGATAGTCTAGTGGAAGCATCGAAGATGTCATAAGATGTTCTTATCTCATGCTTTCCAGCTTCAAATCCTTTAAGTACGAGGGTTTGAAGGTGTTGTTGGAATTGTTCTGGTAAGGTATCTGAAAATTCTTGTATCTGCTTATAAATGACCCTGTTGTATTGGGTCATATATAGCTGACAAGAAGCTATCCTGGAAATGAGCATGGCTCCTTGGTATACTTTTCTGCCTATACTATCTAAGAACTTACTCTCCTTGGTAGGAGGTATGGATGAGTATGGCTTCATTCTTTTAGCTTTCTTTTGAGTGGATTCTACCACCACTGAGTGGTGGTCTAGCTGTGGTTTTTGAAACCCAGGTGCTGACTGTACCAAGTAAGTAGAGTCAGCCTTTTTATTTACTGGAGCAACAGATCCAGGAGTTTCCCAATTCTTTTTAAGAAGGTCTAGAAAAACCTGATGAATTGGTATGGAAGTGATGACTTTTGGGGCATCCAAAAATTGGAGTAATTCCATCATTTGGTGCCTGTCATCTTGCTCCGACTGAAGCTGAAAAGGGACCAACTCCGACATGTCCTTCACAAAATTTGTGAAAGAGGTCCTCAGGGGCAGAACGCTTTCTGCTTTCAGCAGGAGAGGGTGGTGAAGGTAAATCATCGGTGTCTGTGGAAGTATCATCACCCCAGGTGTCATAAGGGTCAGTATGTTGACCTGGAGGACCACGAGGGGGTTGGATACCTGAAGGTCCCGGCTGAGGCTCCGAAAATCCCGTAGGAATCACCGGAGGCATCGAGAATACCTTTGGAGGCATCGGTGCGGGCATCGAAGGCATCGATGGAGCCGATGTGCGTATCGCCCCGGAGGAATGTATCGGTGGCGATGGACGACACGGCATCGATGGGACTACTCCTGAAGGAGGAATTCGATACGGTGTTTCCGTACCCGATGAATTTGGCATCCGGGAGCGCACCTGTGCTGTCGGTGACCCAGGTATTACCGGTGGAAGGGCGGTCATTAGCGCTTCCATCCGGGCGAGCAGCGGTGCCAGCGCTCCTGGAATCGGGTCGGTGACTGGTTCCACTCTCGGTGGCGGAGTCGGAGCCGAAGGAGTCTGGAACCGTTGCATCGCTTTATCAATGGCCTCCTGGACCAGCCGGTCCAGTTCTTCCCGGAGACCTGGGGTAACAATACCCGGCTCCGCGGAAGAGGGAGGCTGAGGCTGAGCCGGAGGGACCACCGTCACCGGTGGAATTGCGGCTCCCAAACCCCGATGGGGAGAGGGTTGCCTCAGTGTCTCAGAAACGGACGGTGCCACTTCTGATCGAGATTTCTTCGGTGGCGGCTCGGACGGTACCGAGGTCGATGACTTCGATTCCTCGATGGTCCGAGACTTGCGATGTCGATGACGATGCTTTTCCCTCCGATCCCCACGATCCTCAGGGGAAGGGATGGGAGTCGATGGCCGTGGAGACGCCGATGGCAGCCGGTCACCGGGAGGTTGCCGCCGATGGAAGGACTTCGACGGTTCCAGTTCAGAAGACGTCGATGCAATGGACGGCGTCGGAGTGTGAGCATGGAACAGGAGTCCCATCTTCTCCATTCTGGCTTTGCGACCTTTTGGTGTCATAAGGGCACATTTGGTGCAAGTCAGGACATCATGCTCACTCCCTAAACATAATACACAGACTCTGTGTGGGTCTGTGAGAGACATGGTGCGCGTACAGTCTGGGCACAGACGGAACCCCGACGCCATGGCCATTAATCAAAAAATTTAGCCGTGGGACGGTCGACGGCCAACAGGCCGCGAAGGCCAAACTCGACGGAAGTCGGCAAAAACTGGCCAAAAAACTTACCGAAACACCGCGGACTAAATTAGATAGAAGAGGGACCCCTGTGGGGCGATTTTTACTTCAAAGAAGTTCAAGAAGAATTTCCTGTCAGGAATGTGGTAAGAGCTCCTTAACCGCGTGGCTACTGCTGCGCGGAAAAAAGAAGACTGAAGGGGGACCCTTGCTGGCTACAGGGTTGGTGCCGTGCTGGGCATGCCCAGTAGGGGCCAGTCAAAGTTCTAGAAACTTTGACAGAAGTTTTCCGTGGTTGGGCTCCATCCTCAATGTCACCCATTTGTGAGGACAACCATCCTGCTTGTCCTGTGAGAAACACCGTTTACGGTAAGCAAACATGCTTGTACAGCTCCCCCATAAGTGCCCACCTCTCCAAACCCCCTTCCCCAACATCTAAAGGACACTCCGCTGTACATTTTATGTAACTTATAAAGAGTGAGGTACCATCTATAGTACACCTTTAATGTATTCTCCGTCAAGAGTACAGATAAGGATGTTTTCACTACTGAGGCCCTATTAATTAAGTTGACTTAGAAAATAGCCACTGCTATTACTAGCAACAGTAACATGGAATAGACTTAGTTTTTGGGTACTTGCCAGGTTCTTATGGCCTGGATTGGCCACTGCTGGGCTTGATGGACCCTTGGTCTGACCCAGTATGGCATGTTCTTATACCTTCCCATTCCTTAATACCTAAATTCACTTGTAAATCCCATCCCCATGCTATTTCATGACTCAACTTTGTCTTAGGCCTGTATAACAGAATTTTGTACACATTGGACGTCAGCCCCTGTAGGATTCGGGAACAGGCAACAGAGCATTCCCATCTCTGTTGCCTGTTCCCGAATCCTGCCTGCCCAATGGAATGATTGAGATAATGCCATACTTAGATAAAAGCATACAGGTCTGCATTTGGTACCTGAAACTTTTCCTTCAGTTCGTCAAAGCTTACCACATATCCTTTTGATATTAATTGCCCTAACACCATTAAACCAAGCTGCTTCCATTTTGACCCCCCCCCCCTCCTCCCTTGTAACCCTGTAAAAAAATCCCATTATATTATATAGGTGGGAGAGAAGAGACCTTCCTCCAAGATAGTAGCTGCGAAGAATATCTGTCCCATATCCTTAAAGTATGCCCGACATAAGGGTTAATAATCTCTCCAGGTCACCTGAATTTTTTCTATACCCAGGGATATACACGTAGAGGAGTCAGATGCACGAACTATTATTCTATCTCTACCCACTGTTTTATCACCCATCCCTGGTGCCACTGCACAAATGCTTGCAACTGAAATGCTGCATACTACTACTCTATGTGAGGTATACCTAAGCCACCAATCCCTTGGGCCTCAGAGAGTATGACGACATACCAATTGGAAGTGCCTGAAAAAAAATAGGATAGGTGAGCCAACGTATTCATTTTCAATACTGTGACTCTTCCTAACCAGGATATAGACTCAACATTCCAAATCTCCAAGTCTCTATATATTTTATTCAATAAGGGATAATTAATTCAGCTGCACAAGTTGATGCCTATGCACAGAAAGGTTAATACCCAGATATTGAATAGCTTTAGCCGCCCACTTAAAAGGGAATTGTCTCCAAAGTGCCTCAACCTCCCTGTCTGGGACAGTTATATTTAAAATATCTTATTTAGTATGGTTAACTTAAAATCCCGATACCCTTCCATATCTGTCTACTTCCTGCATCAGGGTGCATAGGGATTCAGCAGGATTAGACAATGTGAACAGCACATCATCTGCATACAACAATATAAGATACTCTTTGGAACCCGCTCGAATACCCTTAAGGGTCTGTGTATCTCATATTGTTGATTAAAAAGTCTCCATAGCAAGCGCAAAAAGCAGCGGAGGACAGGGGACAACCCTGCTTCGTCCCCCTTCCCAAGACAAACAACATCGCTGTAGGACCATTGTAAAGTTGCTGCACCCATTTACAATAATTGCTCCCCAACCCCACTTTCTGCAAAACCACCTTAAGTACGCCCAACACACACTGTCAAAAGCCTTTTCAGCATCGACTGTTAACAATACTGCCGGGACGTTTTCTATTTGTGCAACCCAAATTGAGTACCCTCCTGATGTTGTCTGCAGCATGCCTCCCTGGATTAAACCTGAATGGTCCACATGCACTAACCCCAAGATCACACTAGCTAGCCAAAATTTTTGCCACTATTTTTATATCAATATTTAGTAGTAGACAGACCTATATGAGTCACATTTTATCTTATCCTTCCCCTCTTTGGGCAGCACTACAATGCCTGCCTCTCATGGATGAGGCAATGCCATCAGTCCCCACTAATGCATTAAACGTCTTTTAATGACTCCGTCAATATATTCCCAAATTTTTTATAAAAGCTAGCTGTAAAACTGTCCAATCCCAGGGCATATCTATTTTCAACATTTTAATGGCTTGCAAACTTCTAGCTTAGAAATTTCCCCTTCCAGTCTCTGCTGTTGGCAGGTTCCAGGAAAGGAAGATGTATCCCTGACAAATATTCTGCAATTTCCTCCTCTCTTATGGAAGTATCGGCCTAATAAAGCTCCTGATAAAATTGCCTGAAGCAATCTTTTATCCACCCTGGGGTACATTCCAACTGCCCCTGTCTATTCCTGATACATGTACATTGTGACTGTACCATCCTCTTTTTTTTTTTTTTTTTAAACTTGCCTGCCAACATTTTCGAAGCCTTATTGCTAAAT
This sequence comes from Rhinatrema bivittatum, assembly GCF_901001135.1. Taxonomy (NCBI): domain Eukaryota; kingdom Metazoa; phylum Chordata; class Amphibia; order Gymnophiona; family Rhinatrematidae; genus Rhinatrema; species Rhinatrema bivittatum. The sequence continues at coordinate 455,200,320 of NC_042616.1, forward strand.
TTGAAGTATTCTTGTTTCAGCAGCATAAGCTTATGAGATTATAGAGTCAACTTGGTAACCCTCTAATTCCCTCCTTGCTTTATCCAATTATTTAGGAATTCTGGGAGCCAGTATTCCTAAACTATATCTCTAATTGCTTGATCTAAGAAAGTAATATCTCAACCCTTTTCCCCGGTTACTTCTTTTCCCAAGTAGCCCACAATATCAACTTGCCTCAAATTACTGCCTTCAACCCATCCCATACTAAGGCGAACTTACTCATTTTGATTACGGTAATTTCAAAGTACTCTCTTAATGCACGCCTCTCATCCCTCAACAGGGCATCGTTAAGTTTCCAAAGAGCCTTTTTGTCTTGCAAAGAGACCCCCCCCCCCCCCCCCCCCCCATTTTTTTTTTTACCACACTAGGGCAAGATCTGACAGAGTTCGATACTCGGTCCCTACTCCCCTCACTTCCCCCATCAGAGAGTTTTCTACCAGGAAATAATCAACATGGAGTAATTCCCATGTGGATGTGAATAGAATATATAACCCTTAGAAGTAATATTTCTTGCCTTCCATTCATTTATAAGATTCAGGGTTTTATCAGATGCAATAGCTTATTCCTCTGCTTCTTTAACCCAGTCCCCAAAGATGAAGTATCCAGTCCAGGCTTGATTTCCAGATTAATGTCCCCCTCCCCATTATTATAGGGCCTTCAGCATATAGCTAAATTAGCTGAACCACCTTATCATAAAATTTCCCCTGCTTGGTATTTGGGGCATACAGGTTAACAATGGAAACCAAAATACCTCCTAATTTAACATTAATAATCACATATCTACCATTCTCACCCTTACAATAGTCACATACATCTGTTTTTAACATCTTTTGCAACAAAACACCCACCCCACACCATCTTTCTCCCTATACATGATGCTAAAATAACCTGATCAAAATCCCTGATTCAGGACCTGTTCATCTTGGTTACAGAGATGAGTTTCCTGTAAAAGAACTATATACGCACGCAAGCGAGACACTGCTTTAAACAACTGCCTCTTCATGTATGAATTTAATCCCTTAACATTGTAGGAGAGCAATTTAATACCCCCCAAACTCAACTGGAACTGCTATCATAATTATTCCGGCAGATACACCTTCCTTCTCCGCCCCCGTCACCCTACCCCTTTTCCCTCTCCCACTCTCACTTCTCCCCTACCCCCATTCAGCAAACACCCCAACTTCTTTGCTCCTTCCACCACCAGCAAAGATTTCTTAGGAGGAAGAAATCACTGCCTGAACATCCCTCACCATGCATTCCTGTATTAACTGAGCAACATATTACATTCCCATCTAGAACACCACAAACTATGCAACAATTACGACTATATAAGAACCATATCCCCTAGTTCCCCCCCTCAGACCGTTCTGTCAACCCCCCTCCCAAAAAAACCCAAAACCTCAGTCTCATCCATCAAAGGGTGATTAGGATTTCTCAGCAGCCGCCTTTAAACGAAGCCTCAAAGTCCACTCCACCAATCTGTCACATCAGACTCTCAATCAGGACCATCTGCTCATGCACCATTCTTCTTTTTCATTAGCACTCTTTGCAGTTCTCTGTGTATCTAGGGGCTGTAGTAGACCCACTTTCTGCAGCATTGCTCTTGCCTCATGCTCAGTTTTTACCTTGTAGGACTCACCCCCTAAAGTCAACAGGATACCGAAGGGGAACAGCTATTTGTACTTCAATTACTCCTTCTCAAGGTATCTGAAATCTCCATTTCACACCTCGATGTGAGCATCACTGCTGACAAGTCCACATCAAACTCAATTTTTTGGGCCCCCCACTCCCTGGCAGTTACCATCACCTTCTCCTTTTGCTGAAACTCCCTGAAGCACACTATGGTGTGCCTAGGGAGATTTCGATGCCTGGGACCTCCCAGTTGATGTGCCAACTCAATCTGTTTTACAGGTTCCTCCGCCTCAGACTCCCTTCTTGCTAACCAGCAAGGCCTTACAGATCTACTGCACAGTATTAGAAAGGTCATCATATTCTTGTATTTCAGGGATTTCTTTATGTGCACATTATTTCTTCAGGCCCAGTCCTCTACGTCTGCTATCTTGGCCTAGAGTTCCCCCTTCCCTTCCTTCAGTGCCAAAGTTTCTTTTTGCAGCTCCTCCAGATGCTGTTCTACCTCCTCCACTCGGGAACCGACTTCTGTCGCTTCTTTTCTTAACTCACTTATAGCATCCAGCATTTCATTTTTAATGGATGCGATATCCTGCCTAAGCTCTTTAAACCATGCCTACATCTCCTCATGGGTTGAACTCACACCTTCCACATTATCCAAACACACATGCTCACCCTCCTCCATGCAAGAGGGAGATCTTTCCTGCGCCACTCTCGGGCCTGCCACTCATTAGCTGGAAGTTGTGGCCCGTACAAAATAGCTCTGGATTTCAGTGGCTTTTTACCTCATTTTAGATCAGCTATTAAAGCAGAGAACCATCGAGGATACGGGCTCAAATTGCTCCTGTGAAATGCTAATTTTAATGAATTAGGCAGATACCTGTCTAGAGCAAATGGATCAGGCATCCATCTTGGCCCGTGATGTCATTTCCTCCAATGACCCTAGTTTTTAAAAATCTCCTTTACAAAGCTCTCTCTAACTGTTCATGCTTTTTCTATAGTCTGCATGTGTCACTGTAATGCCTCCATAGAGTATAGTAGTTTACTTTTCATGTACATACCCTTCTATTTCTGGATTAGTTAATATTGTATACAATTCTAGATTAATCTTTTGCTCCTTTTTCCTGTTTTGCACCTTGGAACTACTCCAACAAGGAATATGCAAGATTTTTCCATTTGTATTCCACTCAGTCCTGGAACTGGTTCCAAAACTCCATCTGCATACATTTAATCCAGCATCAATTACTGCAGGAATAATGGATCCTGGAGTGAAACACTCTCAGAGTGAGACTAGCTGGTGTAGAATTAATGTGGAATTTGCTCTCTGATCTCCTTCTAATGTGAATGTAAGCAGCTATGAGTCCAGAGCAAATGTGCATTTACTACCAAATTAAAAGGATGAAAAAAGCAATATTAGATTCATAATGGTAGAAATTACTACTGTAATATGGACCTTCAAAACCTTTAGACCCAGAAAACAAAACAAAATTGCTTACTTGTAACAGGTCTTCTAAGGACAAGCAGGATGCAAGTCCTCACAAGTGAGGCGAAGTCATCCAACAGAACCCAGTGCAGAAAGATGACAAAAGCTTTTAGAAACTTCTGGCATGTTTGACTGAGCAAGTGCAGCTCAACCCATGTCACTGTGCTGCCCACTTCAGTTCGTGCTTGAGCACTCTAATATTGAGTCCAGGGAGGGATAATGTGTGTTGTGTTTAGCACCACCAATCCTTTTGAAAAGTTGGCTCCTATGATTACAGTGAAGAATAATCAACTCCAAGAGGAAGCGGATGGGTTTTGTGAGGACTTATATCCTCTCTCAGCGAAACACTGTTAAGGTAAGTAACTTTGCTTTCTCCAAGGACAAGCAGAATGTTAAGTTCTCATTGGTGGGGAATTCCTAGCTACAGACTGTCCAGAGCAAAAAAAGGGGGGGAAATTCAACTAGAAAAATGTTGCCAATGGACAAACTATATTACAGGGCAGCCTAGAAAGAAAGATAATGGGACCTATGGGGAAATATAGTTGGTTTGTACACCTCAAAAAGATTCTGCAAGATCAACTGACATAACCTACTGTCATTTCTGGAGTCTCTACCTAAACAATAGTGAGATGTGAATGTATGGAGAGAAATCCAAGTCACAACCTTGCAAATCTCCTCCATGAAGGTAGCCACTAATGCTGCCACGGTTCTAACACTATGGAGCTTTGTGCAGCATAATGCCTCATAGAAACTCTCAGAACACCTTAACAGATCAGTCCCAGCGGTCTGGGCCTGGTTCACCTTAACACAGGGCATTCTGGGTGCAGGGTGTCTCCTCTGATCAGGAATAAAGCAAAGGCTCAGAGGAGAGCAAGAGGCCCTGGGGAGAAGAAGGCAGCAGCTCCTTATAACATAACTAACCTACTGAAGTTGCTTTGCTATGTACTGCAAGATAAGCAGTTGTGAATTATATTTGATGTGTGAAGAATGAAGTTGTGCAAGAGGAAAACTGAAGTCCAGACTTTGAATCTGTCCTCCAGTCAACCATAGAGCGCTCGTGCTCTGTTACACCTTGAAAATGCTCTACTAGATTCAGGCATTACTGGCCAAAACAGAAGGAGATGCAATATGCTAGCCACCTGAAAAGAATGTGCTTGGCAATGGCAGTTCCAGGTTTGTTGCGGTCAAATGAAACAAAAACTGGGTGGAATTTCTAAGGGCTTCGACCCACTCCAGATAAAAAGCCAAGGTTCTCCTGCCATCCAAACTGTGTAATGCTTGTTAATCTTTGTGGACATGTGGCCTGGGGAAGAATGTTGGAAGAACGATTACCTGATTAAGATGTCATTCTGACACTACACTAGATAGGAAGTTAGAATGCACACACACAGAACCACCCTGTTCAATTTAATATCTGATGGGCAAGTCACTAGGGCCTGGAGCTCACTGATCCTGCACAATGAAGTCACCACCACCAAAAACATGACTTTCCAGATTAGATACCCCAGCTCACAGAAATCTGGTGGCTCAAAAGAAGTTTCATCAGCTGGTTAACAAGTTGAATATTGTGTGTAGTTTCTAAAAAAATACACCATGAAACTAGAAAAGTTGCAGAAAAGGGCAACAAAAATGATAAGTTGGATGGAACATTTCAGCTATGATGAGAGGCTATGCAAACCAAGGCTCTTCAGCTTGGAAAAGAGATGGCTAGAGGGGACATGATCGAAGTTTATAAACTTATGAGTGGGGTGAATGAAGTAAATAAAGGATCCTTTTAAATAATACTAAAACAAGGTTGCACTCCATGAAACTAACAACCAGCACATTCAAAACAGACTGTAGAAAGAACTTTTCCACTCATAAAATTATCAAGATGTGGAATCTGTTGCCTGAGGACTTTATAAAGTACAATACCCTAGCAGGCTTTAAAAGAGGTTTGGACAAGTTCCTGGAGGAAAAGTCCATAACACATTATTACCCAGGTAGACTAAAGATAGCTATTGTCCTGGGAGTCAGTAAGAGAAATTAGACTTTGTGCGATTTGTCAAGTACTTGTGACCTGGATTGGCCACTGGGCTTGATGGACCTTGGTCTGACCCAGCATGGCAATTCTTATGTCCTTATGATGTCCCATGACACAGTGGGAAGTTAAACTGAAGCTTACTACCACAGGAATTGGAGGATAAGCATACAGAGGACCCTGCTCCCAATGCAGAGAGAAGATATACAAGATTAGTTTGCCTTGTATCCTCTTCTGGAGCAGACGTTCAGAACTTTTCTGTTCAGAGGAGATGTAAACAGATCTACCACGGGTATGCCCTACTTGTGGAATAATTAGTTTGCTACTCCCCTACATGGGGACCATTCATGAGGAACCAGGACCCAACTCATTCTGAGAGCACATTCTCCTCACCCATCAAGTATGTGGCTCTCAGGACCATTCTCTTGAGAAATGGACCAATTGCACATTGTGTCAGTTTCCTAACAGAGTAGATATGAACCTGTTCCATCCTGCTTGCTGATGTAGAACATCGCCACCTGTCTACATAAAGACAATTTTGTTGGCCAATCTATCTTTGAAAGCCTTTAGAACATATCGTATCACCCTTTGCTCTAGGAAATGTATCTGATGAAATCTTTCCTGAGCAGACCATAGGCCCTGGATACAGTTACTCTGGGTGAGCTGCCCAGCCCAAGTTGGACATATCTATAGTTATGACAATTTATACTGAAAGAATTTGGAAAAATATCCCTTTGGCCAGATTTGATCCAATCAACCTCCAGGAGAAAGAGTACCTGAGTGACTAAGTGATACAGATGCTGTCTCAGATATTCCGATGAAACTGAGTCAACTGGGCTCATTTCATAGGAAGACATGCCAGGGCAGTGATGTGTACTGTTGATGCCATGGGGTCCGAGAGCCTTAACATGTCCCATGACGATGTCTGCTGACAAATTCTTATTTCTTTTACTGTGGATATCAATGTGATGTTCCTTTCCAGTGGAAGAAAGGCTTTTACTTGAGTTGTGTTCAGCAGAATTCCTATAAATTCCAATTGAGGTGATGAGCTCAAATGAGTCTTGGGGTGATTTATAACTAATCCCAGCAACCAGATGGTTTTGCTCATTGATTAAATAGAACCCTCCTGAGATGCGCTCTTGACTAGACAATTATCTAGGTAAGGAAATACTTGCACCCTCAATTTTCATAGATGCACAGCCAGTACTGTAAGACTTTTTTTTAACACCTGTGCTACTGACACCATTGCAAGACAATGTGTGAACACCCATGATGCAGTATACAATATTGGAGGCAGTGTTTCCCTACCATAAATCTGATATATTTCCTGTGACCTGTTAAGTATCTCTATCTGGGTGTAAGCATCCATTAGATCCAAGGAGAAAAGCTAGTCCCCTTTTTCCAGACAAGTGATTAAGATGCTGAGAGAAATAATTTTGAACTTTACCTTTACCAATAATTTGTTCAAAATCTTCAGGTCTAAGATGGTTCAGAGTTCTCCTGTTCTCTTGGGGATCAGAAAATACTTTTGAGCAAAAAAAAATAATAAAAAAAAATCCTTGTCCTCTTTTCCCTGGTGGAATGGATTTGACTGCATTGACCTCTAAGAGAAAGGACAGTTTCTTTTGTAGTAGTTCCCAATGCTGAGAAACAGACCAAGAGCTTCTCAAAGGGCTCTTTGATGGGTTTCCCAATAGATGTAAACTGTATCCATTCATGACTATGTAGAGAATCCACGTATGAAGTTATTCTGAGCCAACTGTTTATGTAAAACCCGGGGCCTTCTACAGTCTGAGATTAAAGTAAAGTTCTTATTATTGACAGATGAGGCAGAGAATGATAATGCCCACCTGGTAGATAGAAAGGCTTCCTTGGTATCCCATTCAAATACCTCCTAGATGAAGATAACAGGTCTGGAGTGGCAGTGGAAAGAGTCTGAAGTGTAGCATAGTAGTTTATTTTTAACTTTTATATACCGACATTCCTGTATAGAATACAAATCACACCGGTTTACAATGAAATTAACATCGCATGGGAGCGTTACATGGAACAAGAGGGAATACAAATAACTGGGGTACAGGGACTTCGAAATTGCCCATTGAGATACAACCTGGGAGAAGAACATAACTCAATGAATACTTAATAAATACTTAATAAACACAAATTAACAAATTTTTTTTGAACCAGAAGACAAATGACATTTCAAGTGGGAAAAGTGTGGAGGAAAACTTCCAGTTAATAATGGATCTTAAATAGAAGTGCGAATCTGAAAGCGATCTTAGCCAGAAGTCAAGGTCTAAAAGTCCAGCTCTGAGGGAACGTAAAAATCTCAAGGGAATTACTTTTGTAAGGGAGAACTTAATTAACTTTAGATGCTAGGTAGGAACAGTGAATCCCGAATAGAAGGGAACATAATAAAGGCATGATAAAATGAATAGATCAGGCAGACGTGAACATGGACAGATGTCATCATTCGGGAAATGCTAGTCTGAAAAGCCACGTTTTGAGTTTTTTTTTGGAATGACAGAGGACATGGTTCTTGTCGGAGGTCCGGGGGGAGTGCGTTCCATTGTGGGGGACCTACTGTAGATAAGGCTCGTTTCTTAAGGATGATTTTGCTGGAGGGGCGTACAAAGTGCCTTGATAAGCTCTTCTGATCGGTCTGGCGGAAGTATGAGGACACAGTTGGATGGTAAGATCAAGAGGGGAAAGATTGTGCAAGGCTTTGTGAATTATAGTAAGGACTTTGTAGAGGATGCTGAATTTGATGAGAAGCCAATGGAGGTTATGGAGGATAGGAGTGATGTGATCTCTTTTTTTTGTGTTAGTTAGAATCCTGGCGGCAGAGTTCTGCAGCATTTGTAGGGGTTTGATGGTGTTGGCTGGAAGGCCGAGAAGAAGAGAGTTACAGTAGTCGATTTTTGAGAGGATGATGGATTGGAGTACCATGCGGAAGTCATGAAAGTGTAGGAGGGGTTTCAGCTTTTTTAGGACTTGCGGTTTGAAAAAGCATTCCTTAGTGGTGGTGTTTACAAATTTTTTAAGGTTTAGCTAGTTGTCCAAGAGAACGCCAAGATCTCTCACATGAGGTGAGTGATTAAGGTTAGCGAAATGAGAAGAGATTGGTGCGTTAAGAAGAGGGTTGTTGTCCTCCTGGGAGATGTCTTGTTGGTGTTGAGGACTAGATTGAGACTGGAGAAGAGAATGTTGATTGACTGGAGGCAGCTATTCCAGAAGCTTAGGGTTTTATGTAGGGATTCAGTGATCGGGATGAGAATTTGTACATCGTCCGCATACAGGTAATGTGTAATCTTTAGCTTAGTAAGTAGGTGGCAGAGAGGGAGAAGGTAAATGTTGAAAAGGGTTGGTGAGAGGGAAGATCCTTGGGGGACTCCCAAGTTGGAGCTGACTGGATGAGATTCTTTGTTGTTTATTTTGACCTTGAAATACCTGTTACAAAGGAAGGATTTAAACCAGCTGAGTGCAGTTCCAGTGATGCCTATGTCTGCAAGACGGTCTAAGAGAATTGCATGGTTGACCGTGTCGAAGGCTGCAGATAGATCTAGGAGAGCAAGTAGATAGGGTTGACTTTTATCCATGTTCAGGATGAAAGTGTCTGTGAGAGAGATTAGGAGGGATTCTGTGTTTAGTGATTTGCGGAATCCAAACTGAGATGGGGCTAGAATCTTGTGTTCCTCCAAGTATTCCAAGAGTTGATTATTGACTAATTTTTCCATAAGTTTAGCAATAAGAAGCAAGTTGGCTATAGGGCGGAAATTCGCAGGGTCCGCTGTCGACAAGTTAGGTTTTAGGATGGCAAGCTTTAGAGTGTCTGGAACTAGTCCTTGTTTTAGGGAGCAGTTAATGATTTCAGCGATAGGCTTAGCAATGGTGTTCGGGATGGAATTGAGTAGGTTCGGGGGAATGGTGTCCGAAGGGTGGGAAGAGGGTTTGAGTTTCTTGAGAATGTTTTCTATCTCGAGTGATGACGTGGGCTCGAAAGCTTCGAAAGTTGCATTTCGTTGAGATGAAGTGGTGAGGGGGGGGGACGGGGGATTGGATGTGGAGAGGGGGTTAATTAGTTTGATAATTTTATTCTCGAAGTAATTAGCAAGTTCTGTGGCTCTGCTGAGTGCTTGGTCGTCCGGAATAGTCGGTGGGGTAAGGTTTGGTGAGAGCTGAGACGTATGAGAACAGAGCTTTGGAGTCAAAGAAGAAATGCTGGATTTTTTTAGCTAAAAAATCTTTCTTTGTTCTGAGAATGGTATTCCTATAGGCGTTCAGGGTGGATTTGTAAACAGCCAGAGTCGTAGAGTAGTCTCACATATGTGCCACTGCTTCCTTGACCTTATGCACAAAGAAATTCTTCCTAATGTAAGGCACATCAGCAAGCCTGTCCAAGACCATCCTCTGTCTTAGATCTGAACATTGCAGCAGTACAAGTCTGCAGGTGCAATTCTCACTGCAAAGACTACTGATGCTGTCTCAAAAACATCAAAGGTTGACTGGACCATATGGTTCTCCACACTCCATCCCCCTGTCCACTGACTCCAGGGCATCACACTACTCCTGAGGGAGATGCTCTGACAAACCCTTTACATCTTTCAGAATGGTTTTTTTGCAAATACAATGCCTTGAAAAAGACTTCACACCCTTGAATATTTTTCAGACTCAATCTAAAAAATACAATCAAAATGCATTTAAGTAGGAGTCTGATTACAAAGATTTCACACTCTATTACAGTAAATCCAAATTAGCTCTGGTTCAAATAGCTGCTTTAACAAAGCTATAATAGGTTAAAAAAAGAGTCCATCTGTGTCCAAATCAGTTGTTGAGCTGACTGGAATACTCCTGGATGAAGAATCAAACTGTTTCTGATTTAATAAGAGAGTCTGAAGCAAAGGTCAAAATTTATTTAGCAATTACCTGCTGAATGAACTCCGTGATATCAATCAAAGGTACAGAATGGGTAATTATTTGAAAATCCCTTGGGGCACAGTTAACTCCATCACTGAAAATGGAAATGGTTTGGCACCATCAAGACCCTGCCGTAATCAGACCATCCCATCCAAGTCAATAGCCAAAGGTTAAGGAAACTGCACAAAAAAATCACTATGAGGCCTAAGATTACTTTACAAAAACTACAGAGGTCTTTGACAGACTAGGAACTATGTTGACATAAGAACATAAGAAATTGCCATGCTGGGTCAGACCAAGGATCCATCAAGCCCAGCATCCTGTGTCCAACAGAGGCCAAACCAGGTCACAAGAACCTGGCAAGTACCCAAACACCAAGAAGATCCCATACTACTGATGCAATTAATAGCAGTGGATATTAGCTAAGTAAACTTGATTAATAGCAGTTAATGGACTTCTCCTGCAAGAACTTATCCAAACCTTTTTTGAACCCAGCTACACTAACCAGTCCTCTGGCAACAAATTCCAGAGCTTAATTGTGCGTTGAGTGAAAAATAATTTTCTCCGATTAGTCTTAAATGTGCTAATTGCTAATTTCATGGAATGCCCCCTGGTCCTTCTATTATCTGAAAGTGTAAATAACCGATTCACATCTACCCATTCAAATCCTCTCATGATCTTAAAGACCTCTATCATATCCCCCCTCAGCTGTCTCTTCTCCAAGCTGAACAGCCCCAACTTCTTCAGCCTTTCCTCATAGGGGAGCTGTTCCATTCCCTTTATCATTTTGGTTACCCTTCTCTGTACTTTCTCCATTGCAACTATATCTTTTTTGAGATGCGGCGACCATAATTGTACACAGTATTCAAGGTGCGGTCTCACCATGGAGCGATACAGAGGCATTATGACATTTTCCGTTTTATTAACCATTCCCTTCCTAATAATTCCTAACATTCCATTTGCTTTTTTTGACTGCTGCAGCACACTGAGCCAACGATTTCAAAGTATTATCCACTATGATGCCTAGATCTGTTTCCTGGGTGGTAGCTCCTAATATGGAACCCGACATCGTGTAACTACAGCAAGGGTTATTTTTCCCTATATGCAACACCTTGCACTTGTCCACATTAAATTTCATCTGCCATTTGGATGCCCAATCTTCCAACCTTGCAAGGTCCTCCTGTAATGTATCACAATCCACTTGTGATTTAACTACTCTGAATAATTTTGTATCATCTGCAAATTTGATAACCTTACTAGTCATATTCCTTTCCAGATCATTTATAAACATACTGAAAAGCACTGGTCCAAGTACAGATCCCAGAGGCACTCCACTGTTTACTCTTTCCACTGAGAAAATTAACTATTTAATCCTACTCTGTTTCCTGTCTTTTAACCAGTTTGTAATCCACAAAAGGACATCACCTCCTATCCCATGACTTTTTAGTTTTCTTAGAAGCCTCTCATGAGTGACTGTGTCAAATGCCTTCTGAAAATCCAAATACACTACATTATTAGACAACTGTTAACTCAAATGAAATTAATTTTAAATTTGGACAAATCTGTTTTTATGATTTTAGACCGAAAAAATGGTAATGTAGAAAAAAAATGGTGACTCTGAATGATATAACAAACTACAAATTAGTAGACTCAACTAGGAATTTAGGCTTAATCATGGACTATGAATTAAATTTTAAAGTACATATCTCTAAGAAAGTTAAGGAAGGTTTTTATAAATTGATGATATTAAAACGTTTGAAGCCATTACTCTCACACAAAAATTTTAGATCAGTACTCCAAGCCTTGATATTAAGTGGTCTAGATTACTGCAACTCTACGATGCTATGACTCCCAAAAGCGACACTGCGCCCTTTGCAGGTTCTGCAAAACACTGCAGCTCGTATTCTGCCAAATAATAGGAAAAGGGATCACATCACGCCAGTATTGAAGAATCTACATTGGTTGCCAGTTGAAAGCAGAATAATGCATAAAACATTATGCATTATCCACAAAATACTATATGGTGATATGTCCGCTTGGTTAAACTTGACGATAAAATTACACATCCCCCAGAGCAATCTCAGGTCAGCAAATAAAGCCCTCCTGACAGTACCTACAATATGGTCTGCACATTTGAGTGAAGTAAGGGATCGAGCAATCTCTATCGCAGGCCCGTACCTTTGGAACAATCTGCCACAAGAATTACGGTTACAACAGAATATGAAGAGATTTAGACAAGACCTAAAAACATGGCTTTTTAAACAGGCATTTGAAACAATCACTGAGGTATAAGCCAGGCATTTTTTCTATTTTCATGTTCTTCTTTTATTCTGTTTTTTAATATTAATTTTAGTATCTATTTAGTAGTTTTATGAATTTTATATATTATGAAGCACTTGTATTTTCTCTTTTATTGTTGTTGTTTTAAATCATATATTGTAAACCGTAGAGATAGAACTTGTTTCTGTGCAACAGTATATAAAAATTGTACAAATAAATAAATACATCTTCCAGGTTCACAGTGATTTGATTCAGTTCGTCTGACTCATTACCCTTGAAAACCATCTCCAGAACTGGTATCTCCCCAACATCCTCATTAGTAAACACAGAAGCAAAGACTTCGTTTAGTCTTTCTGCAATGGCCTTATATTCCCTAAGAGCCCCTTTAACCCCTCCATCATCTAACGGTCCAACAGATTCCCTCACAGGTTTCTTGCTTCGAATATATTTTTAAAAGTTTTTATTAGTAGTTTTTGGCCAACTTCAGTTCAAATTCTCTCTTCGCCTGTCTTATCAATTTTTTACACTTAACTTGACAATGCTTATGCTTTATCCTATTTTCTTCAGATGGATCCTTTTTCCAATTTTTGAAGGATGTATCTTTTGGCTAAAATAGCCTCTTTCACCTCACCTTTTAACCATGCTGGTAATCGTTTTGCCTTCCTTCCACCTTTCTTAATGCATGGAATACACCTGGACTGCGCGTCTAGGATTGTATTTTTAAAAAATGTCCATGCCTGGTCAACATTTTAACCTTTGCAGCTGCACCTTTCAGTTTTTTCCTAACTATTTTCCTCATTTTATCAAAGTTTCCCTTTTGAAAATTTAGTGTTAGAGCTGTAGATAAACTTATTGTCCCCATTCCAGTTATTAGTTTAAATTTGATCATGTTATGATCTCTATTGCCTAGTGGCCTCACCACCGTTACCTCTATCACCAAATCCTGCGTTCCACTAAGATTTAAATCTAAAATAGCTCCCTCTCTTGTTGGTTCCTGAACCAATTGCTCCATGAAGCAGTCATGTATTACATCCAGGAACTGTGCATCTCTAGCAAGTCCTGATGTTACATTTACCCAGTCAATATTGGGGTAATTAAAATCTCCCATTATTATTGCACTGCCAAATTGGTTAGCTTCCCTGACTTCTCTTAGCATTTCATCATCTGTCTGACCATTTTGTCCAGATGGTAGTATACTCCTATCACTATACTCTTACCCAACACACATGGGATTTCTACCCATATAGATTCTACTGTGCATTTAGTCTCTTGTATGATCTTTATCCTATTGGACTCTATACCCTCCCGGACATAAAAGTGCCACACCCCCACCAAGTTGATCCTCCCTATCATTGCAATATAATCTGTACCCTGATATAGCACTGTCCATTGCTTATCCTCCTTCCACCAGGTCTCTGTGATGCCAATTATGTCAATCTCATCATTTACTGCTATACACCCTAACTCTCCCATCTTACTTCTTAAACTTCTGGCGTTGGCATACAGACATTTCAAAGTGTGTTTTTTGTTTGTATTAACAACTTGCTTTTCTGTTCTTAGAGATAATTTGGAAATCTTTAGCTCAGGTGAATATTTACATATAGGCACATGGACTGTGTTTGCTTTTATTGGAACTTCTCTGTTGGGATGCCCTAACTCTCCTGTTTCATTAGTATCCTTCAAGGATACATTTCTCTGAACCATGTCGGCTTTCCCCCTTGTTCTATTTTAAAAGCTGCTCTATCTCCTTTTTAAAAGTTAGTGCCAGCAGCTTGGTTCTACTCTGGTTAAGGTGGAGCCCATCCTTTCAAAAAAGTCTCCCCCTTCCCCAAAAGTTTCCCTAGTTCCTTACAAAACTGAATCCCTCTTACCTGCACCATCGTCTCATCCATGCATTGAAACTCTGGAGCTCTGCCTGCCTCTGGGGACCTGCACGTGGAACAGGAAGCATTTCCGAGAATGCCACCCTGGAGGTTCTGGATTTCAGTTTTCTACCTAAAATCCTAAATTTGGCTTCCAGAACCTCTCTCCCACATTTTCCTATGTCGTTGGTGCCCACATGTACCACGACAGCCGGCTCCTCCCCAGCACAGTCTATAATCCTATCTAGGTGACGTGTGAGGTCTGCCACCTTCGCACCAGGTAGGCAAGTTACCAGGCAGTCCTCACGTCTACCAGCCATCCTGCTATCTACATTTCTAATAATTGAATCACCAACTATGACGGCAGGCCTAACCCGTCCCTCATGGGCAGTAGCCCTGGGAGACTTCTCCTCAGTGCGAGAAGACAATACATCACTTGGAGAGCAGGTCCTTGCTACAGGATCACTTCCTGCTACATCAGGGTGATTTTCTCCTAGTGGGAGACCTTTCTGATCCAAGGCAGCACTGGGGTTGCCAGACTGGATTTGGGACTCGGCTACTATGTCTCTGAAGGTCTCATCAATGTAACTCTCTGTCTGCCTCAGCTCCTCCAAGTCTACTACTCTAGCCTCCAGAACTCGTTCCCTGAGAGCCAGGAGCTCTTTGCACCGAGTGCACAAATACAATCTCTCACCGGCGGGTAAAAAATCATACATGTGACACTCAATGCAAAAGATTGGAAAGACCCTCTCTTGCTGCTGGGACTGCTGCATTCATCTTAATTTTGAGTTCCTAGTTAAGTTTAGGATACTAAGGGAGTTGGAATTAGAGTACTTTATATTTACAAGTGAACTGGGGAAATTACTTACCTGATAATTTCGTTTTCCTTAGTGTAGACAGATTGTCTCAGGACCAATGGGTTTAGTTTACTCCTGATAGCAGTTGGAAGACGGAGTCAGATTTCAATCTGACGTCAGCCTACATATACCCATGCAGGAAGCTTAGCTCTTCAGTATTCTCCTCGAAAAGCAATTGTGCATATGTGTGTGTTTTAATAACTTGATAAACTTGATTAACTTGGACTGGCTAAACTGATTTCCAATTGGAGACTGCCAGTGCACTCAACCGAGAAACGCTGACACTCGACAACTATGGGTGTCCTGAACTAGGGGTAATACTTGGCTTACCTGTGCTTGCCTTGCTCTCGGGGATTGTCACCCGAGGTTTCCGGATTTTGGAGCAGCCGTGGGCGGGATGCTGAGTCCATCTGTCTACACTAAGGAAAAGCAAAATTGCTTACCTTGTAATAGGTGTTATCCCAGGACAGCAGGATGTAGTCCTCACATATGTGTGACATCGGTAATGGAGCCCTATGTACGGAAAAACTTCTTTAAAAGTTTCCATGAAACTTTTGATTGGCACCAGAGTGCCTACTGAGCATGCCCAGCATGCCATGATATTCCCTGCCACAGGGGTCTCCCTTCAGTCTGTTTTGTAGCTAGAAGCGTTAGCCTAAAATAAAATAATAAAATGTATCGGACCCAACTCCGCGGGGTGGCGGGTGGGTTTCGTGAGGACTACATCCTGCTGTCCTGGGATAACACCTATTACAAGGTAAGCAATTTTGCTTTATGCCAGGACAAGCAGGATGCTAGTCCTCACATATAGGTGATTAGCAAGCTAGAGGCTGAGTCATTTGGGAAAGAGGCAACAGTGTAGTATTGTTGTTGAATGAATCAGCCGAAGATCACAGCAGGTTGGATGTAGAAGGAGTTGGGTTTAAACTGGAAACAAGTTCTTTAAGACAGATTGTCCATAGGCTGAATCTAGTCTTCCTTCTTTGTCCAAGCAGTAGTGAGCTGCAAAAGTGTGAAGAGAACTCCATGTTGCTGCTTTACAAATGTCCAGAATAGACACAGAGCGAAGGTGTGCTACTGAAGTTGACATTGCTCTTACTGAGTGTGCTTTTACTCGCCCTTGAAGAGTAAGGCCTGCTTTGCCATAACAAAATTGTATGCAATCTGCTAGCCAATTTGACAAAGTATGTTTACCCACTGGTTTACCAGGTTTGTTTGGATCATAGGATACAAATAGTTGATTAGATTTCCTTTGGATTGTTGTGCGGTTTAAATAGAAAGATAATGCATGTTTTACAGTCCAAAGTGTGTAAGGCTCTTTCACCCTGGTGGGAATGAGGCCTAGGAAAGAATGTTGGTAAAACTATTGATTGGTTCAAGTGAAATTCCGTGTCAACCTTAGGAAGGAATTTGGGATGTGTACGGAGGACTACCCTGTCATGTAGGAACTTTGTAAAAGGTTCGTATGTGACTAGAGCTTGTAGTTCACTGACCCTTCTAGCTGATGTAATGGCTATGAGGAATACCGTTTTCCAAGTAAGGTATTTAAGGTCACAGGTATGTATGGGTTCAAATGGAGAACGCATAAGCCTGGTTAAGACTACGATCAGGTCCCATTGTATGCTTGGGGAATGAACTGGAGGTTTAATGTGAGTTAGGCCTCTCATGAATTTACTGACGAGAGGCTGTGTAGAAATAGGAGTGTCTCCCAGCTTATGATAAGCTGAGATTGCACTCAAGTGTACCCTTACAGATGACGTCTTAAGACCAGAGTCTGAGAGATGGTAAAGGTAATCTAGTAGTGAGGTAGTGGGGCAAGTGAAAGGATCTAGTGCTTTCTGAGTGCACCACAAAGTAAACCGTTTCCATTTGTAGGAATAATTCTTTCTAGTGGAAGGTTTACGTGATGCTATCAGCACTTGAGATATAGAGGCTGGAAGGTTGAGTGGTTGTAAGATCAAGCTTTCAACATCCATGCTGTCAGTGACAGGGATTGAAGGTTGGGATGGTGCAACTGACCCTGTTCCTGAGTTATGAGATTGGGAGCTATTCCCAGGCGAATTGGATCTCTGACAGAGATCTAGAAGTGTGGGAAACCATACTTGTCGAGGCCAGTATGGGGCTATGAGTATCATAGACCCCTTGTCCTGTTGCAGCTTCACTAGAGTTTTGGTTATGAGAGGTATCGGTGGATACGCATATAACAGGCCTGAATTCCAATGGCGAGCAAATGTGTCCTTCGGGAGACTGTTCAACTGCGGGAGCAGAGAGCAGTAATTGTCCACCTTGTGGTTCTGACGGGATGCAAAAAGATCTAGTGTTGGCTGACCCCAGCGTTGGAAGATCTTGGTTGCTATCGTTGGATCCAAGGACCACTCGTGTGGTTGGAACTGACGACTCAGGCGATCTGCTACTGTGTTGTGGATGCCCGCTAGGTAGGTGGCCCGTAGACGAATTGAGTGTGCTAGGGCCTAGTCCCAAATCTGAGCTGCTTCTTGGCAAAGGAGGTAGGAACCTGTTCCTCCTTGTTTGTTGATGTACCACATGGCTACTGTGTTGTCAGTTTGGATCAAAACAGTCTGGTGTGAAAGGCAGTCCTTGAACGCATGCAGCGCATAGCGTATAGCTCGAAGCTCCAGGAAGTTTATTTGAAAGGAGGCCTCGAGTATTGTCCACTTGCCCTGTGTCTTTAGATGACCAATGTGTGCTCCCCACCCTAAGGTGGATGCATCTGTAGTCAAAGTTACTTGTGGAACTGGTTGCTGGAAAGGTAGGCCTTTGAGCAGGTTGTTCATTGATGTCCACCAGATGAGTGCAGATCTGAGCTCTGGTGTTATATGAACGGGAGTGGACATTGGTTGAGTGGCTTGTATCCACTGTGCTTTGAGTGTCCATTGCAGTAGTCGCATGGTCAATCTGGCCATGGGAGTTACGTGAACTGTGGAAGCCATGTGCCCTAGAAGAATGAGGCACTGGTGAGCTGTTACCTGGAATTGATTTCGAAGAGTGTGAGTCAAGAGGACAAGTGTTTGAGCACGGTCTCTTGGAAGAAAAGCTTTTGCTATTGCAGTATTTAGATCTGCACCTATGAACTGTATAAGATGAGTTGGTGAAAGATGGGATTTTTGGTAGTTGATGAGAAATCCCAAGGAGTGAAGCATGTGGATAGTGAGCTTGAGAGAAGTGAGAGCTCCTTCTTTTGATTGACTCTTGATGAGCCAATCGTCCAGATAAGGGAACACGTGCACTCTCTGTTTGTGGAGGTGTGCCACTGCTACAGCCAAGCACTTTGTGAATACTCGTGGGGCTGATGCAAGGCCGAATGGCAGCACTCTGTATTGAAAGTGTTGATCCTTTACCAGAAATCGCAAGTACTGGCGATGAGGAGGAAAGATGGGAATGTGAGCGTAGGCATCTTGAAGATCCAGAGAGCAGAGCCAATCTCCCCTTTGAAGAAGAGGTAGAATGGTGCCTAAGGACACCATCCTGAATTTTTCTTTTTTGAGAAATTTGTTGAGATTTCCGAGGTCTAGAATGGGTCGAAGGCCTCCTGTTTTCTTTGGAATTAGGAAATAGCGGGAGTAGAATCCTCTGCCCTTTTGAGGTCCAGGAACTGGTTCTATGGCCCTGGCTCTCAGAAGGATGGATAATTCTTTTTGAAGGATTCTGGAATGTTGATTTACTGTCCAAGATGGAAGTGGTGGGTTTTCTTTTGGAACAGTAAGAAAATCTAGTCTGTAACCGTGAGTTGTGATCGATAATACCCACTGGTCGGTGGTTATGGAGGCCCAAGTGCTTTGGAAGTACATTATATGACCCTCTACTGGTATGTTTGGGAATGGGTTGATGAGGCTGCTGCTCTCTGAGTTGTTTCAAAAACCAGATGTAGTGGCAGTTTGTGGTGGTGGTTGTGCCCTTGCAGGCCTCTGCCTAGGTTGTTGGCGTTGAGGTGGGCGGGATGTTCTGGGTCTATTTGCTGGGGGATAATACCTGCGTGGACGGTAATATGGACGTCTGGCATCACACTTTGGAATTCTCCTAGTGGAAGGTTGAGTATCCTGAGGTATTAATGATAATTGCTTTAGTGTTTCTGTGTGGTCTTTTATAGTAGCCACAGCTTCTTTGACCTTTTCCCAAAAAGGTTGTCCCCCAAGCAAGGAAGATCAGCCAAATGTTCTTGGACCTCTGGACGGAGATCAGAGGCCTTTAGCCAGGCCCATCTGCGTGCAGCTATGCCTGAAGCAGAAAGTCATGCTGCAGTCTCAAAGCAGTCGTAGGTAGCTCTGACCTCGTGTTTTCCTGCTTCGAGGCCCTTATGGATGATAGTCTGGAATGGTTCTTGATACTGTTCAGGGAGAGACAGGGCTAGGTCTTGAACCTGCTTCCAAAGGTTCCTTTGATATTGATTCATATATAGCTGGTATGATGTTATCTTGGATACCAGCATTGAACCCTGAAAAACCTTTCGGCCTAAATTATCAAGAAATCTACTCTCCTTCCCAGGCGGTGTAGATGAATGAGATTTCAATTGTTTTGCCTTCTTCTGGGCAGACTCTACCACGACTGACTGGTGTGGCAACTGTGATTTTTGAAAACCTGGTATAGGTTGGACCAAATAAGTTGCCTCTGATCTTTTATTGACTGCTGATACAGATCCTGGGTGTTCCCATATCCTGTACTGAAGGTCTTGAAAAACTTCATGGACCGGTACTGCTAACATTTCTTTAGGAGGATCTACAAATTGCAGAACCTCAAGTGTTTTCTGCCTTGCATCCACCTCCGTTTGTAGTTGAAAGGGGATGGTGTCAGCCATATCCTTTACAAAGTTTGTAAACAAAAGGTCTTCAGGAGGTGACTTCCTGTGGTCGTCAGGTGGAGAGGGTTCAGAAAAAATATCCCCATCTGAAGAGTATTCCGAGCTTGTGTCAGTACCCATATCTTTTGGAGTTTGGTGAGTGACTGGCACTAGCAAAGGCTCCCTAGGCCTTGATGGTAGAAGAGGAGAATGAGGCCTTGGAGGTTTTGGGATTCCAGAGGGTCCTGGAATAGGCTCTTCTGGGTGTTTTGTTGGATAAAATATCCAGGAGAGAGTCTAATTTTGTCATGAATGGATGCAGCATCGGTATAGTCCCAGGTGGAACCGGTGAGGGTATCGGGGTAGGCATCGTAGGCCGTTCCCGTGGCATCGTCGGTGCCGGCGGCATCAATGGCGATGGATCTCTCAGCATCGGAATCGGCATCGATGGAGGTGTCGATGGCTGAGGCGGAATCGCATCGCGCAGAGCCTGGTGCACCGCTTGACATATATATATATATGTCAAGTTCCGCTCTCATAGCTGGTGATACCAGAGCAGCTATGGGGGGAGGCGGTGTTGGCGATGCAGATACCTCCACAGAGCCCTGAGGCGGTACGGAGCCCGGCACCGATATCGGTGGGGATCACCCTGGATCAGTAGGCCTTGAAGCCTCCGCACTTGTCCGAGGTATCTTTGCGGGTGAGGCCGTACCTGTCGATGGGTCTTCGGTCATCGGTGCAAGGCGTCGTCGATGCCGGTGACGATGTTTCTCCTTGTGTTTTTCACTTCCAGAAGTGGACGCCTTCGACGATACTGACGGTGATGGCGTAGAAGCGTCTCCAGCTTCCGGACGACGTTTTTTCAGTAATACTTGCCGGACGGATCCAGATGGCGATGACTGAACCGAAGTCGATGCCTTCGGGAGCAATTGTATGTTAAACAATTGCTCCATTTTTTCGACGCGGAGACGACGGCCTTTTGAGGTCATCTCTGCACATAATGTACACGATTTTACATCGTGTTCTTTGCCTAGGCAAAGAACACATTCTAAGTGCGGGTCTGTTATAGACATATTCCGCGCACAGTTCGGGCATTTTTTGAACCCGGAGGCCATTTTGCCGGACAGCCGTCGACGGCGATGACCAAAAAATATCGGTACCGGCTGGAAACCGAAGGGAAAAAAAGTTACCGCGGTGTTAACGAAGGGAAACCCTTGCGGTGGGATTGATTTTTTTCCGGAAAAGTTAAACTTTTTTAAGGTGGTGAATTCACCACAGGACTCCAATTACACCGCGATGCTAAGTGCTTCGCGGAAAAAAGAAGACTGAAGGGAGACCCCTGTGGCAGGGAATATCATGGCATGCTGGGCATGCTCAGTAGGCACTCTGGTGCCAATCAAAAGTTTCATGGAAACTTTTAAAGAAGTTTTTCCGTACATAGGGCTCCATTACCGATGTCACCCATATGTGAGGACTAGCATCCTGCTTGTCCTGGGATAAACGAAATTATCAGGAAAGTAATTTCTCCATTTCCTAGCGTGTAGCAGATGGACTCAGGACCAATGGGATGTACAAAAGCTACTCTCGAACCGGGTGGGAGGCTGCCCGTGGCCCACTTAGTACTGCCCCTGCAATGATGTGTCCTCCCGGGCCTGGTCATTCAGGCAGTAGAACCTCGAGAACGTGTGAATGGAGGACCACGTTGCCGCCCGACAGATCTCAGCGGGTGACAGCATCTTGGTTTCTGCCCAGGACACTGCCTGGGCCCTTGTGGAATGCGCCTTGACTTGTAGAGGCCGAGGCTTCCCTGCCTCTACGTAGGCCGCCTTGATTATTTCTTTGATCCAGCGGGCTATGGTTGCCCACGAGGCTGCTTCCCCTTGTTTCTTCCCGCTGTGGAGGACGAATAGGTGGTCCGTCTTTTGTACGGATTCCGATCTTTCCAGGTATCGGACTAGGAGTCTGCCGACGTTAAGATGGCGAAGAAGGCGTGAGTCTTCAGAGTCCTTATGTTCGTCTGGAGATGGCAGCGAGATGGTTTGTTTAGATGGAAATGAGAAACCACCTTCGGGAGGAAGGAGGGGACAGTGCGAAGCTGCATGGATCCCGGTGTGAATCTGAGGAACGGTTCCCGACAGGATAGTACTTGAATCTCAGAGATGCGATGGGCTGAACATATTGCCACTAGGAATGCAGTCTTTAAGGTCAGGAGCCGTAGTGACAGACCACGTGTAGGTCTGAAGGAAGTTCCTGCTAGGAAGTCTAGTACTAGGTTGAGATTCCATAGGGGCACTGTCCACTTTAGTGGTGGTCGGATTTGCTTGACCCCTCTCAGGAAGCTGGAAATGTCAGGGTGTGATGATAGACTGATGCCGTCCACTTTGGCTCTGAAGCAGGCCAGCATGGCCACCTGAACCTTGAGGGAGTTAAGAGACAACCCCTTCTTCAAGCCATCTCGCAGAAATTCCAGGATCATGGAGATTTTGACTGTTCGCGGAAGGATGTCGTGGTCCTCACACCAGGCTTCAAATATTCTCCATATTCGTATGTAAGTTAGAGACGTGGAGAACTTGCGTGCTCGGAGCAAGGTGTCAATCACTGCCTTAGAATATCCGCTCTTCTTCAGAGTCCTCTCAATGGCCAGACTGTAAGGGAGAATCGAGTTGCGTCTTTGTGGAGGATCGTCCTTGCCGGAGGAGGTCCCTGTGTGGAGTTAGGCACAGAGGGTTACCCGCAAGAAGTCTTTGCATGTCTGCATACCGTGGCCTTCTTGGCCAGTCCGGGGCCACTAAAAGTACTAGCCCCCTGTGGTGTTCTATCTTGTGGATGATCCTGCCCAATAGTGGCCATGGGGGAAAGGCGTACAGCAGGACTTCCTGTGGCCAGGCCTGGATGAGGGCGTCGATTCCCTGGGATTGTGGCTCTTGTCTGCGGCTGAAAAACTTGGGAACTTGGGCGTTGGACCGGGTTGCCAGTAGATCCATGGCTGGGGTTCCCCAGCAGTTTACTATCAACTGGAAGGCTGTGGTCGACAGCGTCCATTACCCTGGGTCTAGACTCTCTCTGCTAAGGTAGTTCGCAGTGACGTTGTCTTTTCCTGCGATGTGGGCAGCTGAGATCCCTTGCAGGTTTGCTTCTGCCCACGCCATTAGGGGGGTCTATTTCCAGGGACACCTGTTGGCTTCTGGTTCCTCCCTGGCAGTTGATGTAGGCCACTGTTGTGGCATTGTCCGACATGACTCTGACAGATTTGCTCCGGAGTCTGTGACTGAATTGTAGGCAGGCTGGTCTGACTGCTCGGGCTTCCAGTTGGTTTATGTTTCATCCTGATTCTTCCTTTTCCCATTGCCCCTGGGCCGTCAGTTCCTGGCAGTGGGCTCCCCACCCTCGCAGGATCGCATCCGTGGCGAGCAAGATCCAGGTCAGTGGGGATAGTCTTACTCCCTTGCTCAGATGGTCTTCCTGTAGCCACCATTGGAGCTGGGTCCGAACCTCTGCCGGTAGCTGGAGGCAAACGGAGTAGTTCTGGGACATCTGATTCCATCGTGACAGTAGTGAACGCTGTAGTGGGCGCATTTGGGCCCTTGCCCATGGTACGACTTCTAGGGTTGATGTCATGAGACCGAGGACTTGGAGGTAGTCCCATACCTCGGGGCGAGCATAGTCCAACAGTTTTCGAAAGTGGTTCATCAGCTTCCTTCTCCTTATAGGGGGAAGAACGACCTTGTCTTGTTTGGTGTTGAACTGTACTCCCAAGTACTCTAGTGATTGGGAGGGCTGCAGGCAGCTCTTGGTTGTGTTGATGACCCACCCGAGATTCTGTAGTAGATTCTTGACTTGTGGTTGCCTGGTAACTTTCCTCTGGAGATTTTGCTCTGATGAGCCAATCGTCCAGATACGGGTGTACAAGGATTCCTTCTTTCCTCAGAGTCGCTGCCACTACCACCATGATTTTGGTGAACGTCTGAGGGGCCATAGCTAGTCCGAAGGGTAGCACCCGGAACTAGTAATGATGGTCCAGTATCGCAAAGTGTAGGAATCGCTGATGGGTGTGATAGACCGGGATGTGGAGATAGGCTTCTGATAGATCCAAAGAAGTCCGTAATTCTCCCGGTTGTACTGCTCTTATGACTGAACGTAGGGTTTCCATGCGGAAGTAGCGATTGACGGTCTTGAGGTCCAGGATGGGCCGGAATGTTCCCTCCTTCTGGGGACGATAAAATAGATGGAATAGTGACCAGTATTTTGTTGGTTCTTGGGCACCGAGGTTATCGCCTTTAGGCTGAGTAGCTTTGACAGCGTGGATTCCACTGCCTTCCTCTTGGAGAGGGAGTGGCACGGTGATCTTGTCTGGAGGGATGCTGTGGAAGTCCAGATAGTATCCCTCTCGAATGATGGTTAGGACCCACTTGTCCGATGTTATCTCGACCCATCTTTGGTAGAAGAGGGTAAGTCTGCCCCTTAAGGCTTCTTCCTGTGGATGGGTCTGCTGATTCTCATTGTGGGGTGCAGCTGGGGCCTATACCTGAGCCGGCTCCCCTCTTGTTGTGTTTGTTACGAAAGGACTGGCCCCTGCCAGCGGGGCAAGATGCTTGGTATGTGTTTTTGTATGGTCTAAAATGCTGGGCTCCTCTGCCCTTCTTTCTTCAGGAATAGGGACATTGGTTTCTTTTGTTCCTGTCCTCCGGTAATCGAGGATTCACCCCATTTGTTGGCTAACTTCTTCAGTTCACTTCCGAACAGGAGGGATCCTTTAAAGGGCATTCTCGTGAGTTAAGTCTTGGAGTTGGCGTCAGCCAACCAATTTCGGAGCCATAGTTGCCTTCTGGCTGCCACTATGGAAGAGATGCCCCTGGCTGAGGTGCGCACCAGATCAGAGGTCGCATCCATGAGGAAAGATATCGCCGGTTCTAATGTTTCGGCGGAAGTGTTTGCATCCCTGGAGAGAAGCAAGCAGGCACGTGTCACCGCGGTACAGCAGGAAGCGATCTGCAGAGACATTGCTGCGACATCAAATGACTGTTTAAGGATGGATTCCTGACGTCTGCCTGTGCATCCTTGAGTACAGCTCCTCCTTCGAGTGGGTTGGTAGTGTGCTTTGAGACAGTCCAGACCAGAGCGTTCACTTTTGGGAACCCTAGGAGTTCTTTGGCCGTGGGTTCCAGGGGGTATAGGGCTACTAGGGCCCATCCTCCTTTGAAGCTGGCCTCCGGGGCATTCCATTCCAAGTCAATCAGTTGTTATATGGCCTGTAGCATTGGGAAATAGCATGAGGCCTGACGGAGACCGACCAAAACTGGGTTCGTCTTTGGCTCCGCTGTGGTACTTGGGCCAGGAATGGCCAGCGTTTTCAGACTCAGAGACACGAGATCTGGTAACTTGTCTTTGGTGAAAAATCGCATCATGGTTCGGTATGGTTCCATCCCTGGAGGGATTTCCCCTTCCTACAGGGAGTCAGGCTCTTCCCCCGAGGTGTCTGTGTCCCCTAAGGGGAGGCATTTGCCCAGAAGGGGTGTGTCTCGAGGGATCTGAGAAGGGCTTGGAATGTTTTGCTCTTTTGGTGGAGGCTGTGGCTGTGTCACAGGTGGTACCGATTGCGCCTGGATAAAGGGTTGCAGGCCTTTGAAAAATTCCACCCAGGAAAAGGACCCTGGGTCCAAATTGAATCCAGAGGAGTTCCCCGAGGTGCCCGGGATACAGAGGTCCGGGGTACCATCATTGGTGGAGGCGGACTCCTCTACTGTCTGAGGAGGGCCTTGCTTCGGGTCCTTTTGAGCCTCTTCGTACTGCAGACATAGGGCAGAGGCCACTTCGGATTGCGCAGCTCTCAGGTGGCAGGCAGGACAGAGGGCTTGTCCCTTGGCTTTCTTGGCCAGAGGTGCCATGATTCGTGCGTGTGGAATGGCTCAGAACTCGTCTGTGCGCGTAGGTGCGCATGCCGGGAGACTTAGTTGTGCGCCGATGATGAGGTTCGATACAGTTCCAGCCCTGGAGGATCTCCCAATCTTCCAGAGAATCAGTATCAACTTCATCATCAGTGCCATCTGGATTCCTGTCGGGAACACCCGCAGGGAGCCAAGGCAAGCCCCAGCGCTTAAGCATAGGACTGGAAGAGGGAAGAGCCACTGTCTGAGAGTCCGATGGGGGAAGCAGAGGACTGCACCTGAAGAAAGGCTTGTAAGCCTTAAAAAAAAATTCCACCCAAGAAAAAGCAGCCAGGTCTAGACCAAGCCCAGAAGGAGCTGGTCCCACAGAACTGCCCTCGCCAGTGGAGGAGCCAGTCAAGGGAGAACCAAGATCTGGTGGTCCCCCAGTCAAGGCCGTGACCAAACCATTATCAGAATGGGAAGAGCCAGGCTTAGCAAAATCCGAGGAAGACAACTCTCCCTGAGTGTCTGAGCAGCGCTGACACAGGTTAGAAGCCAGGTCAGGCGGAGAAGTCCTATTATGACAGGCAACACAAATAGGAAGACGCTCAGGCTTCTTGCTTACCGAACTCATCACTATGGTAAATGTGTGTTGGAACAGCTTGCGCTCAAAAATGAAATATGCTCATAAAATAAGTGCCTAGAAGAAAGTGCGGCAAGGCACACGCACAACCTGTGTGCCAAGTTAAGCGCGTAAAAAAGTTTGTGCATGTAAAACGTGCGCTCAAAAACCAAGCTCACAACATGCGTGCAGAGCCGACACACTGCACACATCGACAGCCCATAGAGGGCAGCAGAAATGTACAAGAGTGCGTGAAAACAGCTACCGTGGTCTACCACATGGCATGCAAGAAAAAAGCCTAAGTGCAGCGCCTAGGCCACCGGGGGCCGCTCAACCCACCAGCCTGCTCAGTTCCCCAACCCCAACTGGAGTGGGAACAAATGTCGGAAGGGCACGCAGTGAATGGAAACTGGAGGAAGTCCTGAAACCCCTTTAATTTTCTCTGATTCCGGTAAGACTTTCTCCTTTTAATTTTTTTTTTAAACCTTATCTGAGCTCAGGGCTTACCGGCTGAGTACAGAGACGGTATCCAGATGCGGGGGGAGAGGGCATTTGCCATTACCGCCTTGCTTGGCCTCTTGCACCTGCTGCCTTTTCAGCTGAACTAGCAGCTAAGTCCATGCCAGGAAACTCAGCTACCTGGCCCAAGGCACACCTCTGAGGAACCACGGAAACCGCCTCAGGAATTCTCAATTGGAGGAGGGATTTTTAGGTATCACCGCAGGAGAGCGGGGCTTTCTTTTCCTGAATTTAGAATTTTCTCCTTTCAAAAAGCTCAAAGCAATCCCCATAGGGAGATGCATGTCCACCATCTGCTGGAGACAGAGAATACTGGCAGGCTGGGGTCACTGCAGGGTTATATATACTGTGATGTCATCTGCTGGCAGGGGAGCATAAACCTACTGGTCCTGAATCCATCTGTCTACACGCTAGGAAACCTTTAATTTTGTGCAATCATAGGGATGGTCAATCAGAATTATTACACATCAAATGATCTGGTACTATAAAGCTCCAAAGAGTGCTGCTGCCTGTGAAAATGTAGGATTATCATCAGTGTGATGGAACATACAGTAGGAAGAAAGAGAACAATGAAGCTGTTATTCAAAGGTGTTTGTCCAGGTGACAAACTTACTCGAACTTATCTTGCCGCACTAATCAGTAAAATTTTACCTGATTAACTTTTTACCAAGTGAAAAGAAAGAGGGTGAGAGCTAGTTGGAGCTGGGACTTAAGTTTAACTAGGCAGCACCAATACTGTCTGTCGGACAAAAAAATGCTGTCCCAACATTACCTGGATAACTTTAAGCGAGCATATTCAGCAGCAGACTAAAATGGGCAAATCCTGCTGAATATCTCAGCAAGCGTTATCTGTGTAACTTTACCTAGGTAATGTACCACTTGCTGAAATTTGACCTTAGCATCTTCAAGTAAACCAATCTGATAAACTTCTAATGAACTTCAGAATATATTTAGTGCTTTTAGACTGAGATTAAGCTTGTTAGAGAGGCAGAAATTCATCTGAGCTCAGGGGACCACATAGTCATTTACTGATGAACATTAATGACAAATCAATTTTTACAGTCAATAGCGACCACCATCCTTCCACTACACTGGAAAACTGAATTTTTCTCCTTAATGACTTGGTGCAGATTATTTCAGTGCGGACCAAACACTGTATTAATCCGGTATAAGGATGCAGTTTTACTTAAAGAATGTACAGTGCTAACGTACAACCAGCAGGCAGCAGCTACCAGTGGTGTGGGGGCATGGACCAGTTCCCTTTCCTCCTCATGAAGGCAATGCTACCTCTCTGGCATTCTTCCTTCCAAATCAGGAACAGCCTGCAAGAAATTAAAAGCTGGTCCCATTGCATGATGGTATACTACCAAGTCGTTAATGTGGCTCCTTGTTTCCCCCCAAAAAACAGACCACCACATTCTATTTCAAACAAATCTGAAATCTTAAGCTTCTAACAGTTAAGAACTGTTTCTTATTTTAAATAAATAGTAGCTCATTTATTTCTGTCAACAAAGGAGAAACTTCCCAGCCTCTGTCAGCTTGAACTGCTGCTTTAAAACAAAGTTAAACAAAGTTGCTTACCTTTAACAGGTGTTCTCTGAAGATAGTAATTTACCGGTCACATACATGGGTGCTCTCTGCTAGTGCTTGCAAGAAACATTTTCTAGAATTTCCCATTAAGACCTCTGTGGGCATAGGCAGGAATTCCTACATTAAACGTCTGTTCTGTAATTAAGCTAATGAGCTCAACTCCATAAGGGGAAGATAGCGAGATTGTGTGACTGGTGAACTGTTTTCAGAGAATGCCTGTTACAGATAAGCAACTTTGCTTTCTCTAAAGACAAGGAGTTCACTACAGTCATAAATAAAGGAGATTCCCTAGCTCTGAATTGCCCTTTAAGAAAAAGGGAGGGGGGGGAAGAGAGAAGACAAGACATACTAACAGGAAAGAACAACTATTTTAGTAGGCTTTTTTTTTTTTTTTTTAAAGAAAGCAACCCAAAATAATAAAAATGGGGGTCTGTGGAGACATGGAGTTAGAGTTGCGCTCTAACCTTTAAAAAGTCTGTCCAAACTTATGTCAGGAGTCTGCATCTAAAAAATAGTGTGATGTAAATGTGTTAATTGAAGTCCATGTTGTAGGTCTCCCTATCTTCTCAATAGAGGATGACCTCAGATAGGCCACCACTGTTGCCATGGTCCTGACATACCTTTCCATGATTTAAAAAAAAAAAAAAAATCAGCTTGTGTGTAAGAGAAGAATCTTCAGTTTCCTATCAAATTAGGTAAGAGTTCTCTTGAAAATTCCAAGCTCACTGGGGCAAACCGCTTGCCCATAATGGGTGGGTTTTCTAAGTCTTTAGTCTGCTCCACAGAAAAACGTGATGGCTCTCGTACAATCTAAGGAGTAAAGGTCTTGTCCACCTTTTTAGCCTGAGGCCTTGGGAAAAATGCTGGAAGAATGATTGACCGATGAAGGCAGAAGTCCCTCACCAACGTTGGAAGATATTTAGTATGTATGTGCAGTACCATCCTGTTGTGAAGAAATTCAGCATAAGGTGGATAAGTTATTAGGGCAGTTATTAGGACCTAAAACTCTTTGAATCTGCAGGATGAATTGACTGCTGCCATAGGTCATGTACTTTAGCTCATTAGAATCAGAAGGCTTTCATCAGCTGAATTAAAACCATGTTGTGGTTCCACGACACTGCAAGTGGCTTGATGGGAGGCTTTAAATGAAGCAAACACTGTGGATATCTTACAACCACAGGTTATACAGTAATTAATCTTCCTTCTGCGTAATGATGGTATATGCCAACTGCACTAAGGTGAACCCTGACAGAGTTGATTATAAGCCAAAGTTCTGAGACATGCACGATGATACTCAAGCAGTTTTTATGTGGGCTAGGAAAATAAATCTAGGACATTGAGGTCAAATCAGAATGGAAACTTCAGCATTTGCAATCACAAGGCTTTCTAGTGGATTCTTCTTAGAAACCAGAAGTATTCAAGATATGGAACTGTAGAAACTAAAAGACTATTACCTCATTCTAAAATTCCAAGCTTTGAGTACGAGAGATTGTAGGTTGGGATGACACAGCAATCCTTGGTTCTGTGATATCAGGGTCAGAAAGATTTCTAACCTGCTTGATCTCCCGAGAGATAGATACTGTAGGACTGGGGTGGAGCCAAGATGGTGGAACACTGCTGAGCTCCCTTTGTTGTTATTCCTTGACTATTCACTTATAATGCGGAAGAGGAAGGGAAACACCAGATCTTATCCTTTGGTGGTTTTGTGTCAACCCCCAAGGATTTCTCTGTCCAACAACCGGGAATGCAGATGCCATTCTGAGCTCTGATGGTGCGTTTCTGGGTGCTTCATTAATGCAGGCTCCTCCCGTTGTCTTATCTAATGCTTTATCTCTTTCGCTGGCAGCCTAGAAAAATGTCAGCTCAGCAGCTGACGCAAGCAGCGACTAGACTAATGACTTTTTTGCTGAGTTTTGGAGATACCTTGATTGTTGGACAGAGTAGTTTCACGAGAGGAGCCTGCTGGCATCGTTCAGGGTGCGGTGGGAAGCTTTGGAGCTTCACTGCAAATTCCAATGCCAACACTGTTTGGAGGGGATGATTCAGGTTCAACTGTGGTGAGTCAATATACTTTACCAATGGCCTTTAAATCCCTGAATTCTCAACCTGAATTGGTGATAGTTGAAGGAATCTGGGAAAAAATAGCTTATTTCTCAAGTCAGATGGCTCTATTTTTTCCTCAGTTTCAAACCCTAAACATGGAAGTTCAAAGTAATGAGAAGGAGCTATCCTTGGTCAAGCAGAAAGTGGATACTTTAGAGATTACAATTTCAGCTGTACAGGATTTGGATAATTCATTGCTTAAAGGACATTCATATTTACAGAACAGGCTGGAAGCATTAGAAAATACTGTTAAGCGGAAAAATCTTAAGGCTTATAAATTTTCCAAAACGGAGATTGGTGTCCCCAATGGACCTGTTTAAAAAATATCTAGCAGAGATTTTTATGTTCCATAGAAAATATTTCCACCTGTTTCGATGATGTCCCCTTATAGAAAATTAGATGGGAATGAAATGCCTAAACATTCATTAGATCTATCTAACCTGACTGCTAATTTGGAAAAGCCAGAAGATGAAAATAAACCTATATCTTCTACTGTATTAATTTGTTGGTGGACTCTGATAAGTACTACCTACTAAGATTGTATTTTCGTAAAAGAAATGTTTTTTATGATCATAAAGTTGCTGTGTTTCCCGTTGAAGCTAAATCAAAGAAACTCAGGAGGAAACGTTTTCTCCTGATAAGATCTGGATTATTACATCTAGGGGGTTTCTTTTGACTTAATTTCCCATGTAAGTGTAAAGTTAAATTATTTGGATTGAAATGTGTTTAATAAAATTTTAAGTATTTCAGTTTACAATATTCAAGACATAAATCTTGAATAGGAAAACCATAATTAAACATATATAATAATCAAAAAGAAAAAGAAGAAAATAAACATGTTCAATTCTTTTTCCAGTCCTCAAAAAAAGGATTCAATACCACAACCCATAAGCAATTACCAAATTTTTAAAAAAGACTATCAGTCACTTCCTATGATATATTAAAAAAAAAAATCAGAATATGCTAGCACATTTGGAATAGCCAGCTAAGATACACCAGACAAAAGTATTGAAAGTACATAAGACTACACAAGTTTATCGCTAAGAAATCTAGTTAACTGACTAGGTTCAAAAATATGTATGAAACATCTTTGTATTTAGTACAGCATTTACGGGGGAATTAAAAATACAAAAAAAAAACCCCAGCACCCTTAACTACAAGACCCTTGATTGCATAGGTAAAAACTGTTTTGGCTTCTTCTGAGTTTGTCTTGCAAGTTCAGTAAGCTGTAGAAAAGTTGCCTAAAATAAAACTTCAATGTTCAGTCCCTGACTGGCTCTAACACTAGGAATACTATTAGTTTAGCATATCTCTATCAGAAGTCTCAAGTAAAGCTGATATATCCAAGTTAATATTATCAACAGAAACAGGAGATTATTGTTTTAATTTCTTTTCTCTTAAAGAAGGAATATATCTTAGATACTGGCAGAATAGAATGTTCAGGAATTATAACGACTTATAATGTTCTCAAGATTTTCTATTTTGGATGACATTAGATTTTCTTTCACAATAGTCTAGAGTATGTTTCATCTGGTCAATATCACTTTAAGACCAGAGATTTGTTGTCCAAAATTAGAGCTAGACCTCTCCAAAGAATGAATATGATTGTCTAAGTCCATGCATTTTCTCACCAAAGGCGTTAATTGAGACATGATGGAACTCCCCAGTCCCTCTATAGCATCCCAAATAGATCTGAGGGTGAACTGGGTCAGTCTTACAAAACTGAAGCTTTTCTTGATCTTTATATAAAATTTGTTAATTACTTGCGTGTAAGCACTAAGCAATGTACAGTTATAACATTCATAAAAAACATTAATACCACAGGAAATCTTTCAAAAGTCATATCAAAACATGTAAGTTTACAAATATTATCGCAGAGGACCCTGAAAAGCTGAACAGCTTCAGAAGTAGGCTTGTCTGAAAAGGAGTTTTCAGTGTGGTTTTAAGGTTTTGATGCAATCTGCCAGTTGAAAAGCCTTAGGTAAGGAGTTCCAAAATGTGAGGGCTGCGATAGGGAAGGCACAGTCTCTCTTGTAGTAAGACGGCCATGCTGGATAGATGGTATGTCTAAAAGCCCCCTCTGTGATAATCTCATTTGACATGAGGTATAACAGACACGTAGAAGAAAAGCATAATATCATGGTGAGTCTGAAGAGGAGATTAACTTAAAAGTTGTTAAGCCTTTCTTATACAAGACACAGTGGCTGAGGATCCAATGAAGATTGATGAGAATTTTTGAGCAGCCTGAGGTAATACAGGAAAAGTCTATGCAGATCCTTCAATATATCTGTTCTGTCTTCTCCAAGCTAGTGTCTCCTTTGAAATCCCAGCATTGCTTAGGCCGATCAATACTGCATTGACCTGTCTTCCTGCACTTTCTACTCTTGGAGCTGTCGCTGAAATGTCGTCAGCCCAGGACGCTCCTGGTCATGGTACAGAGGCTCAAACTGCAGCCGGGTCCACTGGAAAAGTTCTATCCGCCGGGCTCAATGATACCAATGAGCCTGGGAGAGATGAGAGCATAACTTTCCCTTCTGACCTCTTCAATGGCTCTATCTTTGGTGGCAAACAAACATGGATAACATGGGCATCCATATGTCTAGGAGGGGGATGCAGAGGAAAAATTACAAAAAAGGAAAAAAAAGATTGAAATGAAGGAGCACTGCACAGCAGCCATTCGGAATCCCTGACATGTGTGTGTGTATATACTGTCCAATTGGCCCAGTTCATCAGTGATAGACAAGCTTCACCTATTCCTTTTCTGTTACCTTTGCTGAAGGTGACTTTTTTCCCCTGTTAACTAAATCTCCTGATTCGTACATTTGTTTGAGTGGGTCTACAGTCATGTTCTATACTAATATTCTTGGTGGGGTGGGGGGGGGGGGGGGGAAGGGAGGGTGTTATTTCCTTGACATTTGATGGCTCTTCCCTCATTATAGTGGATTGGAGGATGCATTATTCCTCAGAGATGATAGTTTTCTTTTATGTTATTGTGTTCCATACATAACCTTTCTTCAAGTATTGACTTGATTTATGTATTCTGAAATTCTCACATATAAAAAGTAAAAAAAAAAATACACAAAACAAACAAAAAAAAAGAAACTGTAGGATTGGGAACCAAATCATCCTCAGCCAAAAAGGAGCTAAAAAAATCATAGCTCCCTAGTCTTATTTGAGATTTATTAAGGTTTTTGTCACTAAAGATATCAGAGGAAAAGTATATTGAAGTTCCTTCTTCCAGTGCAGGAAGAAGGCATCTGGATACTAGTCTGCTTTCCAATCTCTTTCTGGAGCAGAATACTAGTACCTTACTTTCCTGAGTTGCTGAGGACAGGTTTATTTTTGGAGTTCCCCACTGAAAAAAATAAGATTATTTGCAACAGTCTGAAAAAATAAGATTATTTGTAACAGTCTGACTCAGTGACCATTCATGTTGGTCCAACTGGCAACTTAGTTTCTGTCATAATGTTCATGCCCAACAGACAAGTAGCCCTTATTGCCATCCTGTATGAGGTAGTTCAGTTCCAGAGTTTCCCCACACAAGAGATACCCTATTCCTTCCTGTTTGTTCAAGTAAAACATAGCTAGACCTGGACAATTTGATCGGCCACTTGATTTCTGAAAATCCTTAATGTAGCAAACAAAAAAAAAAAAAAAGCCATGGCATGGCTATTCAACCAGACCTTTCCCCAGCTGAGTCATTAGGAATATGAAAAGTTTTTCCCAAACTTGGTCCTTAAGCCATACAGTGACACTCAATGTTAACTACATTAACCATGTTATATACCTGTCTTAATTTCTATAATCTGCTTTGAAACCAAACCTGGCAAGAAGTGGAATATCTAGTGTTTATAAATACATAAATTGCCCTTAGTTCCAAAAAATTGTGTGAAGCTTCTTCTCTTCACCCAGAAATTCTTGATATGGAGCTCATTCAAGTGAGTTCCCCAGCCCAGGGTGGACATGTTTGTAGATAGGACAATTGGATGTTTTGGATTTGGAAGGGTATGCCCTTGGCCAGACTGGATTGAGAGAGCCACCAAGAGTGAGTTTCTGAGCTTCTCCAGTACATAAATATGTTCCTATAGTCTTCAAGTGGCTTAGTTCTACTGTTCTTTAGTGTCCACTGGATATATCTCATATGGAAACATGCCATGGGACTTATATGCACTGTTGTAATTATATGACCAAACTGACAATGCCTTACTTCTCCACTGCAGACATTAAATCCAAAATTCTACTAGCAGGGACAAAAACCATGACTTAAGTGTTCTTTAGCAGAGCTCCTATACATTCCAGTTGGTGATATTTTAGAGCAGATGCTGAAGAGAAAGACATTAGTGATGGGACATTTTCTGACCACAGTTTGAGCACTTCTTGAAGTTGCTGGTCTTTTTCTCTGTCAGAAAAATTGACACAAAATCAATAAGAGAAGAAATTTTAATAGATACACGGCTCAAAGAGACAGAAAGGAACCATGGTTTGGAAGGCCTTTCAGAAGCTACTGCAGATGCAAAAAATCTAACTTTAGGGAAATCAAAATAAGAGATTATGCTACCAAAAGAGGGTGAAAAACTGGAGAAAACCAACAAAAATTACTGTGAGGAGCAGAGAACAGCAGCACTGTAAAATGCAACAGTCAGTTGTAATGGAAAAACTGAGGCACCCTATAAAGCCACGGGAATTCTTGCATATGCCCAGAGGGGTCTCCAAGTCTTTGCTGAATAGCTCTAGAAAATGCAATCTTTGCCAGTGCTGTAGGGATGACTTTACCCATGTGAGACACTATGGTAAACTGCTTGACTTTAGAGAATACCGATGGATGACAGGACAACTGTGTAGTTGTACCTGGAATCTGCCCCTTCTTTCCCCCTCTGGGGCCTAAAATGGTACATGATCACATACTGAGAGAAGTGCAACGCAGAATCCTGTGCTTACCCAGGGTAGGTGGGGATAGCTGCGGGGGGCACGGCCCTCACTGCGCCATAGACAGTTCGCCCTCGACCTCTAAGGTGAGCTCCTCGGAAAGCAGCTGCTGTGGTAGCCGCGGCAGCAGCGGTGGGGTAAGGGAAACCTGGAACTGTAGGGAAGGAAGGGAGAAAAGGTAAGAGGACAACACCCAGGAAAATTTCAAGCAAGACATTGACAGTAAAAAATATACATACATAAATAAATCCAAACAGCAAGCAGATGCTTACATCAAATACTAGAGATGGGCAAAATTGACCTAGTTCCTTGCTTTCAGGTCATCTGTTAATATTCAAAAAATATCATCTGTGGAGTGTAACTGCCCCTACTTGTGGCCAATTTTTAATTATGCATATCACCTCCAATGGAAAGAAAGTAGTAATACAGTTAGGACCAATTTTTCATCTGCATGACATACTGCCAAGTAGATATGTGGTGTTACCAAGTAAATTTGCCTGGGTAAATAATTTTATTAAAATACTGAGAACAAATAAAGAAAAGGAATTAAGAACATACATATGCTTTCCTAACTTTCAGCAAATTGAGATAAGAATCAGAAAGCAGCTGTTATAGGAGCCACCCTTCTGATAGTTTACTGAAATTTGAAGTACAACTGTCAAAAGAAGAGAAGGTGGTCTTCAATAGCTGTGATAATTACAGAAATTCTATTTTAATAATGTATGAATCAAGGGCAATATTTGTGCTGTCTGGAAAACAATTTCAGCTATTTTCTCTATACGATAGCCATATTCTCCTTTTTCATCTCTTTCAAGATCCATGGTTGCTAATTAAAATTTTATTTTTAAATAGTCTGCATCACCAAACCTCAGTTTCCCCAGTAGCTGCATTCTGGGAATTTACTGCAATTAAGGCAACTAGGCCATAATGTGTCAAATATATTATTAAAAATATTTAACAAATGATACAAAGGTCAGTAACTAAATCAAATACAAAATGCATGAGAACCACAATGCCATTTGCTTGGTGACATCCCTACTTCATCACAACAGCACTACAGTATGGTCTTTCATGTTTTCATTTAAATCCTAGTCTAATTTGCCCATCCCTAGCCAAAACAGTTATCGTGTCCATTCTTTACCGCACATGGCGTATGGCTTTCAATGAGGGGTTGCATGCGTACGCTTCAACAGAAAGGCCTCCACTCACATGCCTCTAATGTTACCATGCTACACAATTAATGGGGAGCCCAGATTGCCATGCTGTACAGAGTTTTCATTTTCATGCCTAGTGTAATTAGGATACAATTAATCTAAACAGTTTTATTGATACATGTAGCCCTTTTCAATGGATTTTTCTCTTACTAAGATGCATGCAGGGTCTGACAAACAAGATTAAGATTCTTACTGTTTTCTTTTCCCCCTAGCATGCAGCCAGAAACAAGCAAAATGACATTGCTGCATGCTTTTAGAATTTTTTGTTTGCTTGGAGGTGAAGATGAAAGAAGGGGGTGGAAGATTTACATAAATCTGCACCACTACAAAAGTGCTACATTACAGGTCACATGGTCTTTCTATATCAGTTTATGGTGCTAGCCATGTTGACCAAGTAGAGGTCAATCTTTATAAATCAAGAGTTCTCAACTTCCATCTTCTGAGGGCCACAAACAGATCTGTATAGGATATCTACAATGAATAATCATGAGATCTATTTACATGTATTCTGGTCATTGAACCAAGTTAATTTACATATTTTGGGTTACACTAAAACAAAGGACTGAATTTGGGAACCACCAATTTAGTACATCCATCTTGTGATAAAAGTCTCTGTGAAAAATCAGAATCAACTGGTTGAGTACAACTACCCTGAGAGCAACAAATTCTAGTTTGTATTTTAACTGCTACAACTAGTACTCAGAGTAAGCTATCATTCAAAGGGTTCTCCAGTGAAACGAGCATACTGAAAAAGAATTCTCTCACAATAATTGTGCAAGAAAGACTACATCCTTAGCTAAATGTTTCCTATCCATGTAGACAGTAAGCTAAACAGCTAAGACACAGAAGTGGTAAACCAGTCACATAAAGGCAATATGAAGCTTCAATTCACCAAAGGAGAACTTTCTAATCTGATATACAAACAGGAAAGTGGATTACAGTTTCAGATTCCAAGCAGACTGTTATCTGGTTCATACCATTGTTTATAACAGTTATGAATTTCAATTGTTATAGAGCTCTGGAATTACATTCTAAAACATAGTATCAGAAATCTAATGTTCTTAGGGCCACAACTGTAAAGCTGTAAGGGAGATGGAAGGCTGCTCATCCCTTTAGAAGACATTTTTTCTCTGATGGGTCTCGGGCTTCAACCCCAATCTGTCCCATATACCATTATGTTGATGGAGTATCCTGGTACATGTTTAACAATGACTAGTATAGTAGCTTTACGAATGCCTAGGGGAGAAAATACTACTATCAAGCTTTAATTTTTCCTCTCATGAAAGCAAAAAAAAAAAAAAAAAAAAAGACAGAAATAAAAACATAATGCTGCTTTAAATTACAATTGAGATGTAGTAGCTTTGTTTTTCCAGGCAAGAATATGGCCTGCAGCCCCTTCCAAGGAAGAGAGTTAGTGTGGGTTGAAATCACAGTTGCAGCTGGCCCAAAGAGCAAGAATTTTAACTGAAAATCACTAGTACTGTATTAGGCAGCTCAGCTATACCATTGCCTTGTATAGTTCTTAATTCAGCAGACCTTGGCTCTTCCTTTTTGTCCCCCTTGGAAAGTACATAGTAGAAATCTTCAGATATTTTTTAAACTCAAGACTACTTCTCAGATACAACAAAATCAAAGAACCCGCCAGAAAATGAAAATCAATTAAAAAAGAACCGCACAACAATGATAATCATAACCAATTTTATATGGAGCAAGGCTTTCCAAGTGAGACTGGATAGACTAGTGTGCCATGGAAGTCTTACAAGTTAGTCACAGAGTCAAAAATGTGGGATACCAGTGTTTCCAAGTATAAAACTAATTTTAAAAGGCATAACTACATGAGAAAGTGACAGGCCTAGACCATTAACAAAACATATTGGACAGAAGGTCAAAGCAGAGCAGAAGCTAAAACACTGCTATGGAAGACAAAAACAGGAGGGAATCACTACATTACTATCTGAATAAAGGTGCTCTGCTTTATGAAATATAATACATACTGACATGTCAGCTGCAGGGGGTAGATATTCCTACCATGTTATAGTCCTAATTTTTTGAGGTGGTTTATTTAAGCTAAGACCAACTTCCCCAGCTAATGAATTCAATGGTGAAGAAAACATTACTTGCAGAGCTACATGGTATCACTATGAACTCCTAACTTGTATTACATTCAGAAAAAAAACTCACTTTCTCTAATACATTTAATGCTGACAGAAGATGCCAAAGTGACAACATGAAGATCTGAAGTCTTCTATTTATCTAGCACACATACTTCATGATCAATGTGCCTCAATCTAGCTCTGGAAACATACCTCTATAGAAGTCATTTTTCATGCTCAGTTTAAATTTTGGACACTTAGTTAAAGCGGTCAATAGGTGCATACTGCAATGATATTTTAAACACTGTGAAGTTAAGCAAATGGACTGAAACCTGGGTCATTAACCACTACTAAATGATAAATTTCAGGCACTTTAAAACTATGTAATAGAGTTTTGCTGTCATGGCTAACACCACAATAGTGATGCTTAAAAAGAGATGTACACTCACCTGTAACTGTTAAAAATATTACTGTTAAATCATTTCTTTGGCATTCTTAAGAGTGTCCCAGAAATTATTCAGAATTTCTGGAAGAAGCCATATCAGCAAGTGAGTCAGAAATTTTCTTGCACTCACTAGATCTCATTGATTCATACTGACTGTGACATCACAAATCTTTTACATAAACTGAATAAATAAGCAATTTGTAACACTATATTGAACATGGTTGCTCCCAAAATTTCAGAGGAGCAGCTTAAAGAATTTTCAAAAATGAATTAGCATTAGAAGCTTTAATTGATAAAAGAAGATTACTGCTATTTGCTGCTTGTTCTTTTGTAACATAGCATGGGTCATAGAGCAAATAACAGTGTTTTAAAGAATTTAAAAAATAACAAATGAACTTCCAAATTGATTCCACATGCCTACTATTTACAAGAACCTCTATAGAGTTGACCAGAGAAAGATAAGTGAAGCTTTCTTTAAGAACAGCTCAAACTGGTTATAGTAACATAACTGCTAACAGACATAACCACATATCCTTTGAAGGTAATTTATAATACCCCTCCCCCAAAAACAATTAATACTTATGTAATTTTTAGCCCATCTTCTTGCTCCTGCATGGTCAATGAGTTAGCTCCTATTAGACACAGCAGGGTGAAACCCATGGAGCAAGGAAGTGAATGTATGTGCAACCTCAAATATTACAAAAGAAATTTTAATTAAGTCTAGTTTGCCTTCAAATGGTGAACAGCATTCTCCAATGACAAGCAGGATGGCAGTCCTCACACATGGGTGACATCACTGAATGGAGCCCCGTCCAGAACTTTGATCTCAAAGATTCTAGAGCTTCCAAATATGCCCTACTGATCATGTGCAGCAGTATTTAGATATTTTATACATACCATTGTTCCATGTAATGATCACAATGGTTTTCAGGGTAACATTCATAGCTATTAACGGACAACTCTTGACGGTTTACATAGGTAGTACTCATCTCAAATGAAATGAATTGTTCCAATACATAATAAATTGCTTACTAAAGATTAAGCTTAAAGCAAGAAATACAGAAAAATAATATAACAAATATCACATAATGGTCTGTACATCGTTTTAAGATTCTTATGTTCTCTCATTGTGTTTTAATCCTCATGCTTCAATTAATATCTCTTGACTATCTTGTTATTGTAGCTCTTTACATACTGATGTTTTTAAGTTAGATTATATGCACTTTTGAATCGCCATGTTTTTAGCTCGCATTTAAATCTCTTTCTATTTGGTATCACATGTAACATCTCAGGTAGAGAATTCCAAAGCTTTAGACCTGCTATGGAAAACACATGATCTCTTACTTGAGTCCGTATAGTGGGAACTGACAATAGTCCTTTATTTTGTGATCAGTGTTCGTTGAAGTGTGTATGGTTTACTCCTGGGGGAATTTTGCTCTACTGCGGAGCACAGAATTTGCGCAGAAAATAGCAGAGGAGACCCCGGCATGCTGTGAACGGAGCGCATCCTGTGGCATTTGGGATGGATGCGTTCCATTCGTGGCGAAGATGAAGGCCCAGCGTGCCGTGAACGGACTGTGCTCTGCTCAAAGCGAAAATGGAAGGATCCTGTGTGCTGCGAACGGCACCCCGGGCCTTCATCTTCGCCGCGAAAGGAGCGCGTCCCGCAGCATACCGGTGAGAGAGAATGTGTGTCAGAGAGGGGAGGGAGAGAGAGCATGGGAGGTAAGAGAGAGTGGGTGGGGGGATGCTTGAGTGTGGGTTTCAGAGAGAGCGCAAATGTTGCTTACCTGTAACAGGTGTTCTCACAGGACAGCAGGATATTAGTCCTCACATATGGGTGACATCATCAGGATGGAGCCCAATCTCGGAAAACTTGTCAAAGTTTCCAGAACTTTGACTGGCCCCTACTGGGCATGCCCAGCATGGCACCAACCCTGCAGCCAGCAGGGGTCCCCCTTCAGTCTTATTTGATAGCTACAGGTAGTGCCGAAAAAATAAAACAACAAAACGTTGCGAAGCCAACACCGCGGGGCGGCGGGTGGGTTTTGTGAGGACTAACATCCTGCTGTCCTGTGAGAACACCTGTTACAGGTAAGCAACATTTGCTTTCTCACAGGTCAAGCAGGATGGTAGTCCTCACATAAGGGTGAGTACCGAGCTGAGGATGTCCGAACATGCACCAAATGTACCCAACGGCGTGCAACAGGCACAACAACTGGTGTGGAATTTGGTAGAGGGCATCCTGAACCCCACTGGGCAGGCGGAAGGGTGTTGGTACGTCATGTTGGAAATAGGTTACGCAGGACAGATTGGCCGAAGATGGAATCTTGTCTTCCGGCTTTGTCTAGGCAATAGTGGGCTGCGAAAGTGTGGAGAGAATTCCAGGTGGCAGCCCTACAAATGTCAGGAAGCGGCACCGATCGTAGGTGTGCTACTGAAGTCACCATGGCCCTCACAGAGTGTGCTTTAACATGGTCTTGGAAAGGAATGCCTGCTTGCTGATAGCAAAAAGATATGCAGTCCACCAATCAGGAGGAGAGAGTCTGCTTACCCACAGGTTGCCCTAGTTTGTTGGGATGGAAAGAGACGAACATCTGAGTGCTCTTCCTGTGGGCAAGTGTACGGTCTAGGTAGAACGCTAGAGCCCGTTTACAGTCAAGGGTATGCAGAGACTGTTCCCCTGGGTTGGAGTGAGGCCTGGGATAGGTAGTATGATGGATTGATTAATGTGAAACTCCGAAACTACCTTAGGCAAAAACTTGCAGGAGTTTAGTGTAAGGCGGAAAGGTAACTAGGGCCGGTAATTCACTAACACTGCGAGCTGAAGTGATAGCCAAAAGGAAAATCACTTTCCATGTGAGATATTTTAGCTCACAGGAGTGAAGAGGTTCGAACGGTGGTTTCATGAGCCGCCCGAGAATCAGATTAAGGTCCCAAGAAAAGGTCGGAGGACGTAAAGGAGGCTTGATATGGAGTAAGCCTTTAAGAAAACGAGTTACGAGGGGCTGCACTGATATAGGGACATCCCCGAAACTTTTATGGAAGGCGGCTACCGCACTGACATGCATT
The DNA here is from genome assembly GCF_901001135.1 of Rhinatrema bivittatum. Classification (NCBI taxonomy): domain Eukaryota; kingdom Metazoa; phylum Chordata; class Amphibia; order Gymnophiona; family Rhinatrematidae; genus Rhinatrema; species Rhinatrema bivittatum. The sequence continues at coordinate 455,242,653 of NC_042616.1, forward strand.
CTGATGGAAGACGTCTTTAGACCTGATTCCGATAAATGCCAGAGATAGTCCAAAAACCTTGGGATTGGACAGGAAAAGGGATCAAGGGACTGCGAGGTGCACATGATGTGTACCTTTCCCATTTATAGGAATAAGACTTTCTTGTGGAAGGCTTCCGTGAAGCAATCAGTACACGAGAAACCGAATTTGAAAGGTTAAGTGGTTGAAGAATTAACCTTTCAACATCCATGCCGTCAGGGACAAGGCCTGAAGATTGGGATGGAGTAGACATCCGTCGTTCTGAGTGATCAGAAGCTGGTGCGTTCCCAAGGGAATGTGCCTGCGGATGGAGAGATCCTGGAGTATGGGAAACCACACTTGGCGCGGCCAGTGAGGTACTATCAGGATCATGGTTCCCTTGTCCTGACGGAGCTTCACGAGAGTCTTCGAGAGAAGAGGAAGTGGAGGGAATGCGTAAAGCAGACCGGTTGCCCACGAGAGGGAGACTGCATCTCTGGGCTGAGAGCGCTCGCTCCGAATGAGGGAGCAGTAATTGTCCACTTTGTGGTTCTGAGGGGACGCAAAGAGGTCTATTTGGGGATAACCCCATTGCTGGAAAAGAGAGGTCGCTACCGAGGGGTTGAGCGACCACTCGTGCTGTTGGAAGACATGACTCAGTTTGTCTGCCAAGACATTGTGTACTCCCGGGCAAGTAGGTGGCTCTGAGGTACATCGAGTGGGAGAGCGCTTCCGCCAAAATCTGCGCAGCTTCCTGACACAGAAGGAAGGAGCCTGTGCCTCCCTGCTTGTTGATGTACCACATGGCCACCTGGTTGTCCGTCTGAATCAGGATAACGTGATTTGATAGAGAATCCTGAAAAGCTCTGAGAGCATATCACATCGCTCGAAGCTCCAGGAAATTTATCTGGTGTTTGGCTTCTTCTGGAGACCAAAATCCTTGTGACTGCAGATCGTTCACATGAGCTCCCCAGCCGAGGTTGGAAGCATCGGTGGTGAGAATGAGTTGAGGATCTGGCAGGTGAAAAAGCAGTCCCTGGAGAAGATTGTTCTGATCTTTCCACCAGGTGAGAGACAGACGGATTGCGTCTGTGATGTGGACAATGGTTGACAGAGGCTGAGTCGCTTGAATCCATTGTGACCTCAGAGTCCAATGCGTGACTCTCATGGCCAGGCGGGCCATTGGTGTGAGATGGACTGAGGATGCCATGTGTCTGAGAAGGACAAGGAATTGTCGAGCTGTTGCTGTATACTGAGACTGCAACTGGTGAGTGAGAGATACGAGGATTTGCACTCGTTGTTGAGGTAGAAAGGCTTTTGCCTGTAAGGTGTCCAAGTTGCCCCAATGAACGACAAGGTGTGAGATGGGACTAAATAGGATTTCTCGTAATTGACGAGAAATCCTAGAGAAATTAGAGTGTGTAGGGTCAAATCCAGGGACAATAGAGCGGCTTGCTGGGTTGGGGCCCTGATTAACCAGTGGTCTAGATAGGAGTAGACGTGAACACCTTCTTTCCTGAGAAAAGCTGCGACAACCACAAGACATTTGGTAAAGACTTGTGGTGCCGATGCTAGGCCGAATGGAAGCACTCGGTATTGATAATGCTTTGGGCCTACTAAAAACCTGAGGTACTTGCGATGAGCTGAAGCTATCGCAATGTGGGTGTAAGCGTCCTGGAGGTCCAGAGAGCAGAGCCAGTCTCTTCTTTGTAGAAGAGGTAGAAGCGAGCCCAGGGTTACCATCTTGAACTTTTCCTGCTGGAGGTACTTGTTGAGGGCACGTAGGTCCAGAATTGGACGAAGCCCCCCGGATTTTTTGGGGATCAAAAAGTACCGGGAATAGAACCCTAGGCCTTGTTGTGAAAGAGGGATGGGTTCTATTCTCTTAACTGGAGAAGAAAGGAAACCTCCTGCTCCAGAGGGACAGAGTGGTCGGTAACTCTCCACGCTTGTAGTGGTGGTGAATCTGGGGGAAGAGCGAGAAAGTTCAGGTGGTAACCCTGAGCAATGATTGCTAGCACCCATTGGTCGGTTGTGATTGATTGCCACATGCTGTGAAAGTGGCACAATCGACCTCCCACTGGTATGGCTGGCAGAGGGATCAGGCTGCTGCTCTCCAAGGGAACGTCAAAAACCTGAAGCAGGCCCCGGCTGGGGAGCTGCTTGTGGCTTTTGCTTCCGGGGCTGGCGGGGCTGAGATTTCTGATAAGGCCTCGTAACTCGGGACCTTGTTGGTGGAGGATAGTACTTCCTTGGGCGGAAGAATGACTTCTTAGAGTCCTTCTTGAAGGGCTGCCTAGAAGGGAAGTCAGAAGGTATCGATGAGAGCTGTTTGAGGGTCTCATGATGGTCCTTTAATTCAGCCACTATTTGCTGAATCTGTTCACCGAACAGATTATCTCCTATACAAGACAGGTCAGATAGCCTGTCTTGTACTTCTGGGCGAAGGTCAGAAGACTTGAGCCAGGCCCAGCGTCTTGCCGAAATGGCAGTTGCAGACACTCTAGTGGAGGTGTCGAAGATATCGTAAGCTGTTCTTATCTCATGCTTTCCTGCCTCAAACCCCTTGTGGACAAGGGTTTGAAGATATTCTTGAAATTGGTCAGGCAGGGTTTCAGAGAAGTCCTGTATTTGCTTGAAAATGACCCTGTTGTATTGGGTCACATACAGCTGGTAAGGAGCAATCCTGGAGATAAACATGGCCCCTTGGAACACTCGATGACCAATATTGTCGAGAAACTTGTGTTCTTTGACAGGAGGGGTAGAAGAGTGTGGTTTTGTCCTTTTTGCTTTCTTTTGAGCCGATTCCACCACAACTGAGTGGTGGTCAAGCTGAGATTTTTGAAAGCCAGGGGCTGACTGTACCAGATAAGTAGTGTCAGCCTTTCTGTGTACTGGGGCAATGGATCCACGGTTTTCCCAGTTATTTTTGAGGAGGTCAAGAAGAACTTGATGAATGGGAATAGAAGTGATCACCTTAGGGGCATCCAGGAATTGGAGAAGCTCCATCATCTGGTGCCTATCATCTTGCTCCGTCTGAAGCTGGAAAGGGACCAATTCTGACATTTACTTCACAAAATTAATGAAAGAGAGGTCCTCTGGAGGAGAACGCTTTCTACTTTCAGTAGGAGAGGAAGGTGAAGGTAAGTCATCGGTATATAGCTTGGGAATCAGCTGTGTGTGAAGACTGCCATCCTGCTTGTTCCCAGAAAAAGCAGAGCTGCTTACCTGTAACAGATATTCTCCTGACAGCAGGATGGCAGTCCTCACGAAACCTATCCGCCTTTCCTAGGAGTTGGTTTCTCCAAGTATTAACTATATCATGGAGTGAGGGACTCTGCCTAGGGGGCAGATTGATAACTACAGCTGCACATGCTCATTAGGGCATGTTTGAAAGCTCAGAATCTTTAAGATTCAAGTTCCGGGCTGCACTCCCATCCGATGCCGTCACCCATGGGTGAGGATGGAAATCCTGCTGTCCTCTGAGAACAGCTGTTACAGGTAAACAATTCTGCTTTATATAACACCACTATACATGAGTGAAGAACAGTTTAACACAATCAACTTTTTTGTCACTTGAGGAATCCCACCTCTGATTACAGTCAGAAGCAGGGAGATTCTGTACTGCATTTAAAGGGTGCTCCTCAGACAACTGGTGACAGACTCCAAACATGAAAGCAATATGGGACCTGGTACCTACAAATAGGGAAAGCCTTTCTAATGCCATAGTAAATGGTCATCTGGTCTTCAATGATCACCAGTGTGATTCAACATAGAATCAAAGTCATAAAAAAGTCATACAAAGGTTAGAGTCTCAGATTTCAGAGTACCAACTGTGTTAAGATGGAGGAGATTCTTAAGGAAGAATAGAACAGTGGGCAAAACAAAACCATTATGAAAATTAATAAAAGTAACAGAAAAAAAGAGTATGGTTGAAAAAGGGCTAGAAAGGCTAAAGAGGTTAGGACAGCTTGAAGAAGAGACAGCTGAGGGGGGGATATGATAGAGGTCTTTAAAATCATGAGAGATCTAGAATGGGTAAATGTGAATCAGTTATTTACTCTCTTGGATAATAGCAGGACTAGGGGGCACTCCATGAAGTTAGCAAGTACCACATTTAAAACTAATCTGATAAAATTATTTTGCACTCAACGCACAATTAAGCTCTGCAATTTGTTGCCAGAGAATGTGGTTAGTTAAGTTAGTGTAGCTGGGTTTAAAAAAGGTTTGGAGAAATTCTTGGAGGATAAGTCCATTAACTGCTATTAATCAAGCTGACTTAGGAATAGCCACTGCTATTACTGGCATCAATAGCATGGGATCTACTTAGTGTTTGGGTACTTGCCAGGTGCTTGTGGCCTGGATTGGCCACTGTTGGAGACAGGATGTTGGGCTTGATGGACCCTTTGTCTGACCCAGTATAGCAATTCCTTATGCTCTTAACTTCAGCACACATTTTCTTTACTTGAGCACTAAAACAAAAGTCAACTCCCAATGCAGTAATTAAGCTATTGGTATGCATAGGCATCAGGACTTAAAAACAGCAAACCTATAAATGTAGGTGGACAGCATACAATTTTATAATCAGCTTGGTTTTTCTTGGGCTGATACTTTAGCCTTGGACTCTTGCTGTGTGTCAACTATTAGATAATAGCTAATAGATAACTGGCTCTCAGTCTCTCAAAGACAGAACGTTTGATCATCCATTGAGGGAGCTCTGCTACTCTTCCTTTTTTGAAGATTCAGAACACTGATGTACAGTTTTATCATCTGATGTTATGAACTTAGGGGTTGTTATTGACTCTGGTTTATCCTTTAAGAAGCAAATCAAATCTGTTGTTCAGGCAGGATTTTTTAAACTTTGCATGGTTTAAAATTCTTTTTCTCTTAACACATAATTAAGCTCTGGAATTCATTGCCAGAGGATGTGGTTAAGGCAGTTAGTGTAACTGGGTTTAAAAAAGGTTTGGATAAGTTCCTAGAGGAGAAGTCCATAAACTGCTATTAATCTAAATGAAATAGTGGCTTGGGATCTATTTAATGTTTGGGTGCTTGGCAAGTACTTGTGACTTGGATTGGCCACTTTTGGAAACAGGATGCTGGGCTTGATGGACCTTTGGTCTGACCCAGTGTGGTATGTCTTATGTTCTTAAATAGGGGAAGTCCATAGATGTCATCCAGTGGCACCACAGAGGAGACTTTATTACTATGATCCCTTTAAGGTTCCATGTGTCCTGTGTATGTAGAGAAGCCCCGGATTCTGAAAAATTCTTGGTGGGGCTGTTGTCATTGCTGTCTCTGCCAAAGGAGGAACTAGTGGTGCTGGGGGTGAGCGATGCCAGTTGCGGGCGACTCCCATGAACAGCAAATGCAACAGTACCCCCGCTACAAAGCCCTCTCTCCAGTCTTCTGAGCTTGGGCTTCTCTGGAAATCTCCTGTGGAACTCACGTATGAGTTGTGTGAGGGGGGGGGCTTGGAGATTGGAGGCTGACTGCCATGAATTTTCCTCGGGTCCATAATTCTTATACGAGATGAGATACTGGAGCTGGTTTCAAACCCTTCGGGAATCCAGAATCTCTTGGATCTCAAATTGAGTATCTTCTGTGGCAACTTCAGTGGTCTGGAGGGGCTTTCTCTCCAAGCAAGAGAGAATTGTAGATTTCAACAGAGAGATGTGTAACATCATGAATCCGTAAGGATGCTAGTAATTTGAGCTTGTAAGCCACAGGACCCAATTATCGCTCAATGGGGAATGGACCCAAGAATTGTGGTGTGAACTTCAGACACAGCATCTTTAATCATAGACTTTTAGTGCTGAGCCAAATTAAGCTTCTCGGGCAAAGTTGAGGCATTGGGCGAAATTTCTTGTCTCTCTACGCCTGAAGGAGTAGAGAGAATGAAAATTGTTTTAAGAAAGCTTGAAAAGTAGTCGAAGATTTGGCAGCTGGGATTCAATGCCAAGAAGAGCAGAGTCATGCAACTGGGATGCGGCAATCCAAAAGAGCATTATGTGAATGGTGGTGAAAGATTAATGTGCACGGACTGGGAGAGGGACCTAGGTGTGATAGTGTCTGATTATCTGAAGGCGACAAAGTAATAGCTAAAATCAGAAGAATGCTGGGCTGCATAAAGAGAGGAATAACCAGTAAGAAAAAAAAAGAGGTGATAATGCCCTTGTACAGGTCCTTGGTGAGGTTCACCTGGAGTATTGCGTTCAATACTGGTGCCTGTATCTCAAAAAGGATAAAGACAGGATAGAGACAGTCCAAAGAAAAGCAACCAAAATGGTGAGGGGTCAGCATTGGAAGGCTTATGAGGAGAGGCTGAAGGATCTGAGTATGTATACTCTAGAAGAGAGGAGGTGCAGGGGAGATATGAGACAAACCTTCAGATACCTGAAAGGTTTTAATGATGCACAATCGTCAAACCTTTTCCGTTGGAAAGAAATCAATAAAACTAGGGGTCATGAAATGAAACTTCAGGGAGGATGACTCAGAACCAATGTCAGGAAATATTTCTTCACGGAGAGAGTGGTGAATGCCTGGAATGCCCTTTTGGAAGGGGTGGTGAAAACGAAAGCAGTGAAGGAATTCAAAGGGGCATGGGATAAACAATGTGGATCCCTAAAGGCTAGAGGTTGAAAATAAAGAAAAGCACAGCAAGACTATATCCTTCCGTAAACCTTGTACCACCGAGGACATCACACTAGCCTGTGACAAGATAACCAACAATCTGAACTTATCAACTGCTCCATCATACATGGCAGCATCCCAGACCCACTCAAACTTGCTGTAGTAAGACCCCTCCTAAAAAAACCCAACCTCGACCCCTCGGACCCAGCTAATTACAGGCCGATTTCCAACCTGCCTTTTATCTCTAAAATTATGGAAAGGGTGGTTAACAAACAACTCTCCGATTTCCTAGAAGACTTCAACATCCTCCACCCTGCACAATTCGGCTTTCGTAAAGCCCGTAACACAGAAACCCTTTTACTATCCATGACAGATACCATTCTCAAAGGCCTGGACCACGGAAACTCCTACTTGCTCGCCCTCCTAGACATCTTGGCAGCTTTCGACACCGTTAATCACCAAATCCTACTGACTCGCCTGGCAGAAATAGGCATTGCTGGCAACGCCCTCTCCTGGTTTTCCTCCTATCTTAACCAGAGAGAATACATAGTAAAAATTGACAGAAACCAATCCTCACACATCCCAATCACACAAGGTGTCCCCCAAGGTTCCTCTCTATCATCCACCTTGTTTAACATTTACCTCCTACCACTTTGCCAATTACTCTCCAACCTGGGACTGAAATTTTTCTTATACGCAGACGATGTGCAGATTCTCATACCGATCCAAAAATCCATTCACGAATCCATGCTCTTCTGGGAATCTTGCCTCTCCTCCATAACATCCATGTTAGCCAACCTCCACTTAGCTCTGAACGCAGCTAAAACGGAACTATTCATCGTCTCCAACCACCCTGATGGCACCCACCTTACACTACAGAACACAACCAATATACCACACCAATTACGAGCAGTAAAAGACCTGGGTGTCATCATAGACCATCAACTAAATTTCAAACCATACATCAACTCCCCCCTCAAAGGTGGTTTCTACAAACTAAATGTCCTCAGAAAACTCAAACCCTTACTACACGCTCAAGACTTCCGCACTGTAGTTCAGACCACTATGCTTGCAAAACTGGACTACTGCAACTCCCTGCTACTCGGCCTCCCAGCTTCCACCATCAGGCCACTCCAGATCCTCCAAAACTCCATGGCCAGAGTCATAACAAATACCTACAAAACTGAACATATCACCCCTATTTTAAAGGAACTGCATTGGCTACCTACCGCCTTCCGATCTCAATACAAAGCCTTGACCATCCTTCACTGCTCACTACACAAATTCAACTACACCTGGCTCGATGAAATGCCTCGCTTCCGCACATCGAACCGCCCCATAAGAAGTGCCCATGCAGGCACCCTACACACCCCTTCCCTCAAGTCTGCGCATCTGTCCCTCACCAGAGAAAGGGCTATCTCCATAGCTGGTACCTCCCTCTGGAACTCGCTCCCTGCCCCCCTCCATATAGAGCCGTCTCTCACCAAATTCAAAAAAGGAATCAAAACTTGGCTCTTCAAGCAAGCCTACCCCGCTACAAACATAACGTAGACCTTAGCCTAAACATTTCTCACTATTGACCTTCCCTAGCCAGCCTCCCCCCGCACCCTCCACCTCTAGCGCCTCCCAACCTCTTCCTTTCCCCTGATTCTTTGGTACGCTACTTTCCCCTTCCCTGAATCTTGTTTGGAACTCCCCCGACCCATGAATCCTTAGCTAAGATAACTTTGTTTTGACTGTATAAAGTTCCCTTTTCCCTTTCATCCCTGCCCTTTTGCTCGAATATCTGTTTTATAATGCCTCCTTTATATTTATTTCGCTTTTTGTTATACCTTTCTTTGTTTTGCTATGACCATGATTCGTTTTTTTGTTCTTTGTATTTACTTTTTCAGTTCAATGAAAGCCGGCATGATGTGCCTTATGAATGTCGGCATAGAAAAGCCTTTAAATAAATAAATAAATAAATAAATAAATGGGGGTAACTTGCTGGTGTAGCATTAACAAATAAGCCTTGATACTGTTAATAAAACTCCATCATTGCTCTCTGCTTCAGATGGCAGTGGGAAAAAGGGAATTGGATTCAGACAGCAACCAATGAGGGCCCCAACTTTTATTTTATTTATACATTTTTTCTATACCGTTACACAGAAACAAGTTTCTATCTCCACGGTTTACAAAGTTAAAAGACTTGAGAAAAATCAAACATTGAATAGGAATAAAAATATACAATAAAATTATCCAATATAAAATAATAAAAAGATTAAAAAATTAGAAAGAATTTTTCGTTATCACAACTAAAAAGATAAAAGTAAAGCATAAGATTTATGTGGATCTTAGCTAATGTCATTGATCTCAGCTAGTATCTTGAGTTTCATTCCCAAATGCCTGTTGAAAAAAAACCATGTTTTTAGGTCTTTTTTAAATCTCTTCAGGTTTGGGGAACAAATAAACATGGGGGTAACCTACTCATGCTGTGCTTATTACCCTTAATTACTAAGTCTGATACTTTTGATGCAACTCCAACATTGCTCTCTGCTTCCATGGCAACGTTTAAGGGCAACTGGATTCAAACAGCATCCAAGGGCCCTGACTTTTACTGGCTGGGAAACTGATAAGCATGGGGATAACCTGCACAGTGCAGCAGATACTGGCAAAAGCTTGCTGGGCAAACTGGGTGGATCATTTGGGCCTTTTCTGCCATCATTTCTATGTATGCTTTTTAAAATGCTCTGCTGCTTGCTCTAGAAGGCAATGTGTCTTCTGCCACAGTTCTTGGAATTCCTGTCCCATCACGTTAGCTGCTGGGCAAGTATCAGAAATAGAAACAGGTCAAGTTTATGGGGATAGCTCCCGAACACTATGTGGAAGAGTGATTACCCTGTTGAGCTAGTCACATAGTTATTATGGCCCATGGAAGGAGAGAGGCCCGAATATCCTGCCATTGGTTCATGCAGGCTCGTAGAAAGGCCCTAAGACTCTGATTTACTCGTTCAGTTGGAAACTGAGATGAAATCCAACATAATTGCAAACTTCCTGCATAAGCCTTTCTAGAAGCAAGCTGTGACCTGAACTCCCCGGTCAGAGAGGATGTGAAGGGAGAGCCTATGCAGATGGAAGATATGTTGGACAAACTTTAGTCAGTTCAAGTGTAGATGGGAGGCCCAGAAGGGGCATGAAATGAGTCATCTTAGAAAATCTATCCACTGCCACCCATATGATGGTGTTGCCACCAGAGAGGGGAAGATAGTGTCCAAGTCAGTGATCAAGTGGGAACAGGGTTCTTGAGGGTTGGCAGCGATTGCAACAACCTCCAAGGTTGTGCTCGAACATTCTTATTCATGGCACACATGGGGCAAGACTCCACATAACGCTTCACGTCAGTCTTCATCAGGGGCCACTAATTGTGTTGGATGATTAATTCCAAGGTTTGGGTGATACCTGGGTGCCCTGCCAAGCGGGAGTCATGAGCCCACAGAAGAACCTTTGTTTAGGTGCTAAAGGAAAATCACTTTCCATGTGAGATATCGAAGTTGTACTGATATAGGAACATCCCCGATACCTTTATGGAAGGCTGCTACCGCACTGACATGCATTCTGATGGAAGAAGTCTTTAGACCTGACTCTGCTAAATGCCAGAGATAGTCCAAAAACTTTGTGATTGGACAGGAAAAGGGGTCAAGGGACTGAGAAGAGCACCATGACGTTAACCTTTTCCATTTGTAAGAGTAAGCTTTTCTCGTGGAAGGCTTCCATGAAGCAATCAAGACACGGGAAACTGGTTCAGAAAGGTTAAGTGGCTGAAGGATTAACCTTTCAACATCCATGCCATCAGGGACAAGGCTTGAAGAATGGGATGGCGGAGGCACCCATCATTTTGAGTGATCAGAAGCGGGTCCTTTCCCAAGGGAATGTGCCTGCGAATGGAGAGATCCTGCAGTATTGGAAACCACACTTGGCATGGCCAGTGAGGTGCTATCAGGATCATGGTTCCCTTATCCTGACGAAACTTCACAAGAGTCTTCGAGAGAAGAGGAAGTGGAGGGAATGCATAGAGCAGACCGGTTGTCCACGAGAGGGAGAATGCGTCTCTGGGCTGAGAGTGCTTGCTGCGAATGAGAGAGCAGAAGTTCTCTACTTTGCGGTTTTGAGGAGACGCAAAGTGGTCTACCTGAGGATATCCCCATTGTTGGAAGATGGAGTTCGCTACTGAGGGGTTGAGAGACCACTCGTGCGGTTGAAAGATGTGACTCAGCTTGTCTGCCAACACATTGTCCACTCCCGGCAAGTAGGTGGACCTGAGGTACATTGAATGGGAGAGAGCTTCCGCCCACATCTGTGCAGCTTCCTGACACAGAAGGAAGGAGCCCGTGCCTCCCTGTTTGTTGATGTACCACATGGCCACCTGGTTGTCCGTCTGGATCAGGATAACTTGATTTGAGAGGCGATCCTGAAATGCACTGAGAGCATATCTTATTGCTCGAAGCTCTAGGAAATTTATTTGGTGTTTGGCTTCCTCTGGAGACCAAGATCCTTGTGTCTGCAGATTGGCCACATGGGCTCCCCAGCCGAGGTTGGAAGCATCGGTGGTGAGAGTTATTTGAGGGTCTGGAGCCTGAAAGGGCAAGCCTCGGAGGAGATTGTTCTGAGTTTTTCCACCAGGCAAGAGACTGACGGAGTGAGTCGGTTACGTGGACAATGGTCGACAGGGGCTGAATGCTTTGAGTCCATTGAGATCGTAGGTCCACTGCATGACTCTCATGGCCAAACGGGCCATTGGTGTGACCTGAACTGAGGACGCCATGTATCCCAGGAGGATAAGAAAATGGCGTGCAGTCGCGGAGCACTGAGACTGCAGCTGGTGTGCAAAAGACACGAAAGTGAGAGCTCGTTGTCAAGGTAGAAAAGCCTTTGCCTGCAAGGTGTCCAAGTCTGCCCCTATGAACGATAAGGTTTGAGATGGGACTAAGTAGGATTTGTCATAGTTGACGAGAAATCCTAATGAAATTAGAGTGTGTAAGGTTAGATTGAGGGACGACAGAGCAACTTGCTGAGTGGGAGCCCTGATTAACCAGTCATCTAGTTAGGGGTAGACGAGAACAGCTTGGGTCCTGAGGAAGGCTGCAACTACTACGAGACATTTTGTGAAGACTCATGGCGCAGATACTAGGCCGAATGGAAGCACTCGGTATTGATAGTGCTTGGGGCCTACTAGAAACCTCAGGTATTTGTGATGAGATGGAGTTATCGCAATATGAGTGTATGCGCCCTGGACGTCCAGAGAGTAGAGCCAGTCTCCTCTTTATAGAAGAGGAAGAAGCAAGCCTAAGGTTACCATCTTGAACTTCTCTCGCTGGAGGTACTTGTTGAGGGCCTGTAGGTCCAGGATAGGACGATCGCCTCCTGATGTTTTGGGGATTAGAAAGTACCGGGAATAGAACCCTAGGCCGTGCTGAGAGTAGGGTACGGGTTCTATTGCCTTGGACTGGAGAAGGAGGGAAACCTCTTGATCCAGACGGATAGAGTGATCGGATGTTCTCCACATCGGTAGAGGTGGAGAGTCTGGTGGCACGGAGAGAAAGTTCAGATGGTAACCCTGAGCGATTATCGCCAGTACCCATTGGTCTGAGGTGATTGAGTGCCATATGTTGTGGAAGTGGCACAATCAACCTCCCACTGGTATGTGAGGCAGTGGAATCTGGCTGCTGCTCTCTAGGTGGAAGTCAAAAACCTGAAGCAGGCCCTGGTTGAGGAGCTGCTTGTGGCTTTTGTTTACGTGGTTGATGAGACTGTGCTTTTTGAAAAGGTCTTGTGGCACAGGATCTGGTTGGTGGCGGTAGGACTTCTTCAGGCGGAAGAATGACTTTTTAGAGTCCTTTCTGAAGGGCTGTTTAGAAGAATAGTCAGCAGGCATCAGAGAGAGCTGTCTTAGGGTCTCATGATGGTCCTTAAGTTCCACCACCGTTCGCTGAATCTGCTCACCAAACAGACTGTCCCCCACACAGGGAAGGTCGGATAGCCTGTTTTGTACTTCACGGCGAAGGTCGGAAGACTTGAGCCAGGCCCATCTTCTTGTCGAAATAGTGGCTGCAGATACCCTAGTGGCAGTGTCAAAGATAACATAAGATGATCTGATCTCATGCTTGCCTATTTCAAAACCCTTGTTGACTAGGGTTTGAAGCTGATCTTGGAATTGTTGAGGCAGGGTATCTGTCAAATCTTGCATCTACTTAAAAATGACCCTATTATATTGGGTCATATAGAGCTGATAGGCAGCAATCCGGGAGATGAGCATTGAGCCTTGGAATACCCGGCGGCCAATGGCATCTAAAGATTTCTGATCCTTGCCCGGGGGAAAAGAGGTATGAGGCTTTGATCTCTTTGCTCTTTTTTGTGCAGATTCAACTACAAATTGGTGATCCAATTGAGTTTTCTGAAAGCCTGGAGCTGACTGCACCAAATAGGTAGTGTCAGCCTTTCTGTGCACTGGAGCCAGGATGTTCCCAGTTCTTCTTGAGGAGATCCAGAAGAACCAGGTGGATAGGGATGGAGGTTATTTCCTTGGGAACATCCAGGAATTGGAGCAACTCCATCATCTGATGTCTGTCATCTTATTCAGTCTGTAATTGGAAGGGAACCAATTCAGACATTTCCTTCACAAAATTTATAAAGGAGAGGTCCTCTGGAGGAGAACGCTTCCTACTTTCAGTGGGTGAAGGTGGTGAAGGTAAATCATCGATGTCTGGCGAGGAATCATCAGTCCAGTTATCATAAGGATCAGCACCTGTCCCTCTAGGAACTAGAGGGGGACAGGGTGTTGGGATACCTGAAGGTCCTGATCTAGGCTCCAAAGGAATCGGAGGAATTAGCAGAGGCACCGATGAAGGCATCGAAGGTACCGGCGCAGGCATCGATGGATTGCTCGGTGGCGCTGGACGGATCGGTGGCGAGGGATGTATCTGCATCGATGGCTGAGGCAGGACTCCGGATGGAGGGATGCGGAATGGTGTTTCTCCTCCCGATGACAGAGTAAGTGGAGAGGGCACTGGAGCCATCGGTGATCCGGGGTCCATCAGTGGAAAAGCGGCAATGAGCGCTTCCATTCTGGATAGCAGCGGTGCCAACGCTGCTGGAATCGGGTCGGTGCTCGGTTCCACAATCGGTACCGGTGTCGGAGGAACCTGGAGTCGTTGCATCGCCTTGTCGATGGCCTCCTGAACCATCCGATCCAGTTCTTCTCGGAGACCTGGAGCAAGCAGCTCCGGCTCCGAAAGAGAAGAAGGAGGCAGAGGCAAAGCGGAGGGACTACCGTTAAAGGCGGAATAGTGGCTCCCGATCCCCTGTCGGGTGAGGGTTACCTTGGTGACCCGGTTGCTGAAAAGGTCGGTGCCTTTTCTGGACGGGGTTTTTTCGACGGCGGCTCGGACGATGGCGAGGTCGATGACTTCGCTCCCTCGATGGTCCGAGACTTACGATGTCGATGGCAATGTTTCTCTCTGCGATCCCCTCGTTCCTGAGGGGGAGTAGAAGGTGTCGAAGGCCGAGATATCGTCGATGCCGGATGGTCACCGGCCGGTGGTCGATACTAGTGCGAAGTTGACGGTGCCGGTTCAGACGACGTCGATGCAATGGACGGAGTTGGGGTTTGAGCATGGAAGAGAAGTTCCATCTTCTCCATTCTGGCCTTGCAACCTTTTGGTGTCATTAAGGCACATTTGGTGCATGTTAGGACATTGTGCTCTCGTCCAAGACACATTACACAGACTTTATGAGGGTCTGTGATAGACATGGTGCGATTACAGTCCGGGCACTGACGGAACCCCGACGCCATGGAAAAATTGAGCCGCGGTACGGTTGACGGCCAGTTGGCTGCAAGGGCCAAACTCGACGGTAATCGACAGAAAACAGGTAAAAACTTACCGGAGTACCGTGGCTTGAAAAAAGTTAAAGGAGGGACCCCTGTGGGGCAAATAAACTTTTAGTAATTCCGTGAGGAAAATTCCTGTCAGGAATCTCTGCAGAGCTCCTTTACCGCGAGGCTACTGCTGCGCAGAAAAAAGAAGACTGAAGGGGGACCCCTGCTGGCTGCAGGGTTAGTGCCATGCTGGGCATGTCCAGTAAGGGCCAGTCAAAGTTCTGGAAACTTTGACAAAAGTGTTCCGTGATTGGGCTCCATGCTGTGATGTCACCCATATGTGAGGACTACCATCCTGCTTGTCCTATGAGAACTCCTGATATCTGATATTGTTACTGCAATGACTAGTCTAGGAAGAGTGGGAGGGTCTATTAAAATAGGGGAAAAAATATCTAGGGGATTGTATGGTACCAGGATCCCAACTAAAGTTCCTTAAAAGTTTTGAAAGGCTAGTGGGCACAAAAGTTTTCTTTTGTGCAACCTTTTGTAAGTTGAGTTCAAATTTGTGCTCTGTGAGCCACTATAATACAAATATCTGAGATTTTTTGTTAACTATGTTTTGCTGAGTGTGCAGGGTTCATAACCTGAGTGCACACATGCACACAATTTAGAGGGAACAGTGATCCCAACAGAGATGGAAGGACGAGAAAGGAGGAACTAATGGGAAAAACACTGCATACAAACTGCTTCTCTCCCTGAAAAAAAACAAAACAAAAACATGTTTCCGAGTAGACTAACAAGGTGTAAAAAGGATAAGAAATTGGTTGATGTTCATCAGAAGACAAAGGTAAATGGAGTTCACGTCACGAACAGGAGGTTACCAGTGTAGTGATCCATGTTCAGTCCTAGATCTACTTCAACTCAACATTTCCATAAGGCAGTAGAGGAGGACCGCAAGGCTCATCTGTATACTGTTCCCAGCATCCACTGGGAGAGGACTCCAGAGATCATGGCAAGCGATCCAGGATTTGAACTGCATAGCCCCAGCTTCCAGACGCATCCTTTGCAGTAGAGGAGAACTGGAAGCACACGCCTAAGGGTGCAGGAAACTCGAACCTCTCAATCCATTGAGAGAAGATCAACTTGCTGGTGGTTGAAAAGGACTGGTAAGTATAGATTTCAGAATTCTTAGGACAAAGTTTGGAGAGAGGTGAAATAGCAGGGTATAGTCTTTAGAGTTTGTATGTCTTGAGATAATAAGCAAGCCAGGGGGAGTTAATTCTACTGTCTGTCTTTCCCACCCATCCACCCCTAGCTCATCCCTTGACTTATAGGCAAGAGACACTTTCTCCTTAAAAATCAATCAGGCTCTTCTCTAAATCATACTATTGCCACCAGCCCTTATTGAGAGTTTAATCATCCCCTTGTAGGTCACTACCAGATTAATTACTGAATACACCTATAAATTTAAAGGACTCTAATTGTACACATTCCAACTCCCATAGCAACCTAAACTTAACAAGGAATTCAACAAAATTAAGATGAAGGCAGCAATCCAGCAGCAACAAGGGGATTTCCAGTCTTTTGTATCGAGTGTCACATGTATGATTTTTTACCTGCTGGCGAGAGGTTGTATGTGTGCACCCGATGCAAAGAGCTCCTGGCTCTCAGAGAACGTGTCTGATCTCTGGAGGCAAGAGTGGCAGACAGAGCTGGAGGAGCTGAGGCAGACAGAGAGAGATGAGACCTTCCAGGGACATAGTTAGCCAAGTCCCAAATCCAGTCTGGCAGCCCCAGTGCTGCCTTGGATCAGAAAGGTCTCCTGGTTGGAAAGCATTACCCTGGTGTAGCAGGAAGTGATCCTGTAGCAAGGACCTGCTCTCCAGGTGATGTATTGTCCTCTCGCACCGAGAACGAGTCTCCCAGGGCTCCTGCCCAGGAGGGAAGGGTTAGGTCGGTTGTCATAGTTGGTGATTCGATTATTAGAAATGTAGATAGCAGGGTGGCTGCTGGACACGAGGACCGCCTGGTAACTAGTCTGCCTAGTGTGAAGATGGCGAACCTCACACATCACCTAGATAGGATTTTAGACAGTGCTGGGAGGAGCTAGCTGTCATGGTACATGTGGGCACCAACAACATAGGAAAATGTGGGAGACAGATTCTGGAAGCCAAATTAAGATTTTAGGTACAAAGCTGAAAACCAGAACCTCCAGGGTGGCATTCTCTGAAAAGCTCCCTGTTCCACGTGCAGGTCCCCAGAGGCAGGCTGAGCTCCGGAGTCTCAACATATGGATGAGACAATGGTGCAGGGAAGAGGGATTCAATTTTGTAAGGAACTTGACAACCTACTGGGGAAGGGGGAGACTTTGCTGAAAGGACAGACTAAACCTTAACCAGAGTGGAACCAGGCTGCTGGCGCTAACTTTTAAAAAGGAGATAGAGCAGCTTTTAAACTAGAACAAGGGGGAAAGACAACTGTCACTCAGCAGTGCATGGTTCAGAGAAGGATATATTCGCAATAATTGCGATGAAGGTACAGAGAAGGGCTACCAAAATGATAAGGGGAATGGAACAGCTCCCCTATGAGGAAAGACTAAAGAGGTTAGGACTTTTTAGCTTGGAGAAGAGACTGCTGAGGGGGGATATGATAGAGGTGTTTAAAATCATGAGAGGTCTAGAATGGGTAGATGTGAATCTGTTATTTACTCTTTCGGATAATAGAAAGACTAGGGGGCACTCCATGAAGTTAGCATGTAGCACATTTAAAACTAATCGGAGAAAGTTCTTTTTCACTCAACGCACAATTAAACTCTGGAATTTGTTGCCAGAGGATGTGGTTAGTGCAGTTAGTATAGCTGGTTTAAAAAAGAATTGGATAAGTTCTTGGTGGAGAAGTCCATTACCTGCTATTAATTAAGTTGACTTAGAAAATAGCCACTGCTATTACTAGCAACGGTAACATGGAATGGACATGGTTTTTGGGTACTTGCCAGGTTCTTATGGCCTGGATTGGCCACTGTTGGAAACAGGATGCTGGGCTTGATGGACCATTGGTCTGACCCAGTATGGCATCATATTATTATTATTATATCTTCGAAGGATACTAATGAAACAGGAGAGTTAGAGCAACCCAACAGAGAGGTTCCAATAAAAGCAAAAGTAGTCCATGTGCCTATAAGTAAAGAATCACCTGAGTTAAAGGATTCCAAATTATCCCTATCAATTGAAAAGCAGGTTAATACAAACAAAAAACACACTTTGAAATGTCTGGGTGCCAATGCCAGAAGTCTAAGAAGTAAGATGGGAGAGTTAAGAGTATGTCGCAGTGAATGATGAGATAGGCATAACTGGCATCTCAGAGGCCTGGTGGAAAGAGGCTAACCAATGGGACAATGCTATAGCAGGGTAAAAATTATATTGCAATGATAGGAGGATCAACTTGGTGGGGGTGTGGGACTATGTCCGGGAGGGCAGAGTGTCCAACAGAATAAAAATCATATATGAGACAAAATGCTCAGTAGAATCCATATGGATAGAAATCCCATGTGTGTTGGGTAAGAGTATAGTGACAGGAATTATCATCCACCTTGCAGAATGATGAGTTGGACAATGAAATGCTAAGAGAAATCAGGGAAGCTAACCAATTTGGCAGTGCAGTAATAACGTGAGATTTCAGTGCAGTAATAACGTGAGATTTCAATTACCCCAATATTGACTGGGTAAATGTAACATCAGGACATGCTAGAGACAAAGTTCTGGATGGAATAAACGACTGCTTCATGGAGCAATTGGCTCAGGAAAAAAAGAGAGAGGAAGATATTTTAGATCTAATTCTTAGTGAAACGCAGTATTTGTTGCAAGGAGGATTGGTGGTAGGGCCACTTGGCAAGAGTGATCATAGCATGATCAAATTTAAAGTAATGACTACAAAGGGGACAATATGTAAATCTACAGCACTAACACTAAATTTTCAAAAGGGAAACCATAAAATGAGGAAAACAGAAAAAAAATGAAAGGTGCAGCTGCAAAGGTTAAAAGTGTACAACAGGAATGAACATTGTTTAAAAATACCATCTTAGAAGCGCAGTCCA
This sequence comes from Rhinatrema bivittatum, assembly GCF_901001135.1. Classification (NCBI taxonomy): domain Eukaryota; kingdom Metazoa; phylum Chordata; class Amphibia; order Gymnophiona; family Rhinatrematidae; genus Rhinatrema; species Rhinatrema bivittatum. Next base: position 455,261,228 of record NC_042616.1, read on the forward strand.
GATGTATTCCATGCATTAAGAAAGGTGGAAGGAAGGCAAAACAATTACCGGCAAATAAAACATCCTTCAAAAAGCATTAAGCTTTGTAAAACATTGATAAGACAGGCTAAAAGAGAATTTGAAATGAAGTTGGGCAGTAGAGGCAAAAACTCATACAAACTTTTTAAATATATCTGAAGCAGGAAACCTGCAATGAATCAGTTGGACCATTAGATGACCGAGGAGTTAAAGGGGCTCTTAGGGAAGATAAGGCCATTGCAGAAAGACCAAATGAATTCTTCGCTTCTGTGTTTACTAATGAGGATATTGGGGAGATACCGGTTCCAGAGATAGTTTTCAAGGCTGATGAGTCAGATAAACTGAACTAAATCACCGTAAACCTGGAAGATACGTATAATAGGCCAGACTGACAAACTTAATAGTAGCAAATCACCTGGACTGGATGGTATTGCACCCCAGGGCTCTGAATGAACTCAAACATGAAATTTCACATCTATTAGTTAAAATCTGTAACCTATTATTCCAATTATCTGTTGTACCTGAAGACTCAGAGGGTGGCCAAAGTAACTCCAATATTTAAAAAGGGCTTCAGGGGGGATCTGGGAAACTATAGACCGGTGGGCCTGACTTCAGTGCTGGGAAAAATAGTAGAAACTATTCTAAAGATCAAAATCACAGAGCATATAGAAAGACATGGTTTAATGGAACACAATCAGCATGGATTTATCCAAGCAAGTCTTGCCTAACAAATCTGCTTCATTTTTTTTTTGAAGGGATTAATAAACATGTGGATAAAGGTGAACCAGTAGATGTAGGTTATTTGGATTTTCAGAAGGCATTTGTCAAGTTTCCTCGTGAGAGGCTTCTAAGAAAATTAAAAAGTCAAGGGATAGGAGGTGATGATGTCCTTTCATGGATTACAAACTGGCTAAAAGACAGGAAACGGAGAGTAAGATTAAATGGACAATTTTCTCAGTGGAAGGGAGTGGGCAGTGGAGTGCCTCAGGGATCTGTATTGGGACCCATACTTTTCAATATATTTATAAATGATCTGGAAAGGAATACGATGAGTGAGGTAATCAAATATGCAGATGATACAAAATTATTCAGAGTAGTTAAATCACAAGCGGATTGTGATAAATTGCAGGAAGACCTTGTGAGACTGGAAAACTGGGCAACCAAATGGCAGATGAAATTTAATGTGGATAAGTGCAAGGTGATGCATATTGGGAAAAATGACCCATGCTATAGTTACACAATGTTAGGTTCCATATTAGGAGCTACCACCCAGGAAAGAGTTAAGTTGGTCTTGAAACTGCTCTGGAACGGAGTCTGAAAAGTCTTGAATCCTTTTGAAAAGGTTTCTATTATACTGCGTCATATATAGCTGGTAGGCAGCTATATGAGAAATAAGCATGGAGCCATGGAACACTCGACATCCCAAGGCATCCAGAAACCTTTGCTCGTTCCCTGGAGGTGTCGAAGAATGAGGTCTGGGTCGCCTTGCTTTTTTCTGGGCAGACTCAACTACCACAGAATGGTGAGAAAGCTGGGTTTTCTGAAACCCAGGAGCTGTTTGCACCAAGTAGGTAGCATCCATCTTCCTGTTTACCGGTGGTATGGAACCTGGATGTTCCCAGTTACGCTGGAGAAGTTCAAGAAGGACTTCGTGAACTGGTATAGCAAATGTTGCTTACCTGTAACAGGTGTTCTCACAGGACAGCAGGATGTTAGTCCTCACATATGGGTGACATCATCAGGATGGAGCCCAATCACGGAAAACTTCTATCAAACTTTCTAGAACTTTGACTGGCCCCTACTGGGCATGCCCAGCATGGCACAAACCCTGCAGCTAGCAGGGGTCCCCCTTCAGTCTTATTTGATAGCTACAGGCAGTGCCGAAAAATAAAACAACAAAACCTTACGAACCCAACACCGCTGGGTGGCGGGTGGGTTTCGTGAGGACTAACATCCTGCTGTCCTGTGAGAACACCTGTTACAGGTAAGCAACATTTGCTTTCTCACAGGACAAGCAGGATGGTAGTCCTCAAATATGGGTGAGTACCGAGCTGAGGATGTCCGAACATGCACCAAATGTACCCATCGGCGAGCAACAGGCACAACTGGGGTGGAAGTTGGTAGAGGGCATCCTGAACACCACTGGGCAGGCGAAAGGGTGTAGGTACGTCACGTTGGAAATAAGTTATGCAGGACAGACTGGCCGAAGATGGAATCTTGTCTTCCGGCTTTGTCCAAGCAATAGTGAGCTGCGAAAGTATGGAGAGAACTCCAGGTGGCAGCCCTGCAAATGTCAGGAAGCGGCACTGATCGTACGTGTGCTACTGAATTCGCCATGGCCCTCACAGAGTGTGCTTTAACACGGTCTTGAAAAGGAATGCCTGCTTGCTGATAGCAAAAAGATATGCAGTCTGCCAACCAGGAGGAGAGAGTCTGCTTACCCACAGGTTGCCCTAATTTGTTGGGATGGAAAGAGACGAACATCTGAGTGCTCTTCCTGTGGGCAGCTGTACGGTCTAGGTAGAACGCTAGAGCCCGTTTACAGTCAAGGGTATGCAGAGCCTGTTCCCCTGGATTGGAATGGGGCCTGGGAAAGAAGGTAGGTAGTATGATGGATTGATTAATGTGAAACTCCGAAACTACCTTAGGTAAAAACTTAGGGTGAGTGCGGAGTACCGCCCAGTCCTGCAGGAGTTTAGTGTAAGGCGGATAGGTAACTAGGGCCTGTAACTCGCTAACCCTGTGAGCTGAAGTGATAGCCAAAAGGAAAATCACTTTCCATGTGAGATATTTTAGGTCACAGGAGTGAAGAGGCTCGAATGGTGGTTTCATGAGCCGACCGAGAACCAGATTAAGGTCCCAAGAAGGGGCCGAGGACGTAAAGGTGGCTTGATATGGAGCAAGCCCTTCAAAAAGTGTGTTACGAGGGGTTGTACTGATATAGGAACATCCCCGACACCTTTATGGAAGGCGGCTACCTCACTGACATGCATTCTGATGGAAGAGGTCTTTAGACCTGATTCTGACAAATGCCAGAGATAGTCCAAAAACCTTGGGATTGGACAGGAAAAGGGATCAAGTGACTGCGAGGTGCACCATGATGTGTACTTTTTCCATTTATAGGAATAAGATTTTCTTGTGGAAGGCTTCCGTGAAGCAATCAGGACACGAGAAACAGAATCTGAAAGGTTAAATGGTTGAAGGATTAACCTTTCAACATCCATGCCGTCAGGGACAAGGCCTGAAGATTGGGATGGCGTAGGCATCCGTTGTTTTGAGTGATCAGATGCGGGTCCGTTCCCAAGGGAATGTGCCTGCGGATGGAGAGATCCTGGAGTATGGGAAACCACACTTGGCGTGGCCAGTGAGGTGCTATCACGATCATGGTTCCCTTGTCCTAACGAAGCTTCACGAGAGTCTTCGAGAGAAGAGGAAGTGGAGGGAATGCCTAGAGCAGACCGGTTGCCCACGAGAGGGAGAATGCATCTCTGGGCGAAGAGCCCTTGCTCCGAATGAGGGAGCAGAAATTGTCGACTTTGTGGTTCTGAGGGGAAGCAAAGAGGTCTGTCTGGGGGTATCCTCATTGTTGGAAGATTGAGGTCGCTACCGAGGGGTTGAGAGACCACTCGTGTGGTTGGAAGACGCGACTCAGTTTGTCCGCCAACACATTGTCCACTCCCGGCAAGTAGGTGGCCCTGAGGTACATCGAATGGGAGAGCGCTTCCGCCCAAATCTGCGCAGCTTCCTGACACAGAAGGAAGGAGCCTGTGCCTCCCTGCTTGTTGATGTACCACATGGCCACCTGGTTGTCCGTCTGAATCAGGTTGACGTGATTTGATAGGTGTTCCTGAAAAGCCCTGAGAGCATATCGCATTGCTCAAAGTTCTAGGAAGTTTATTTGATGTTTGGCTTCCCCTGAAGACCAAGATCCTTGTGTCTGTAGATTGTCCATGTGGGCTCCCCACCCGAGGTTGGAAGCGGTGGTGAGAATGAGTTGAGGATCTGGCACTTGAAAGGGCAGTCCCTGGAGGAGATTGTTCTGATCTTTCCACCAGGCGAGAGACAGACAGAGTGAGTCGGTGATGTGGACAATGGTCGAGAGAGGCTGAACAGCTTGAATCCATTGTGACCTCAGAGTCCAATGCACGAGTCTCATGGCCAAGCGGGCCATTGGTGTGACATGGACTGAGGACGCCATGTGTCCCAGAAGGATGAGGAATTGGCGATCCGTTGCTGTATGTTGAGACTGCAACTGGTGAGCGAGAGACACAAGTGTTAGCGCTCGTTGTTGAGGTAGAAAGGCTTTTGCCTGCAAGGTGTCCAAGTCTGCCCCAATGAACGACAAGGTTTGAGATGGGATTAAATAGGATTTTCCATAATTGACGAGAAATCCTAGTGAAATTAGAGTGTGTAAGGTGAAATCGAGGGACGACAGAGCGGCTTGCTAGGTTGGAGCCCTGATTAACCAGTCGTCCAGATAGGGGTAGACGTGAACACCTTGCTTCCTGAGGAAAGCTGCGACAAACACGAGGCATTTGGTAAAGACTCGTGGTGCAGACGCTAGGCCGAACGGAAGCACTCGGTATTGATAAGGCTTGGGGCCTACTAAAAACCTGAGGTATTTGCAATGAGTAGGAGTTATCGCAATGTGTGTGTATGTGTTCTGGAGGTCCAGAGAGCAGAGCCAGTCTCCTCTTTGTAGAAGAGGTAGAAGCGACCCCAAGGTTACCATCTTGAACTTTTCCCACTGGAGGTACTTGTTGAGAGCACGTAGGTCCAGAATTGGACTAACTCCCCCGGATTTTTTGGGGATCAGAAAGTACCGGGAATAGAACCCTAGCCTTGCTGCGAGAGTGGGACCGTTCTATTGCTTTTAGCTGGAGAAGGAGGGAAACCTCCTGATCCAGAAGGATAGAGTGGTCAGATGTCTCCCATGTCTGCAGAGGTGGTGAGTCCTGTGACAGAGCAAGAAAGTTCAGGTGGTAACCCTGAGCAATGATTGCTAGCACTCATTGGTCGGTTGTGATTGATTGCTACATGTTGTGAAAGTGGCATAATCGACCTCCTACTGGTGTGCTTGGCAGAGGAAAAAGGCTGCTGCTCTCCAAGTGGAAGTCATAAACCTGAAGCAGGCCCCGGCTGGGGAGCTGCTTGTTATTTTTATTTTCGGGCTTGGCGAGGCTGAGGCTTTTGATAAGGTCTCGTAGTTCGGGACCTTGCTGGTGGAGGATAGGCCTTCCTCGGACGGTAGAACGACTTCTTAGAGTCCTTCCTGTCTTAAGAAGAAGTCGGAAGGTATTGATGAAAGCTGTTTAAGGGTCTCATGATGGTCCTTTAATTCAGCCACCATTCGCTGGATCTGTTCACCGAACAGATTGTCTCCTACACATGGTAGGTCAGAGAGCCTGTCTTGTACTTCTGGGTGAAGGTTGGAAGACTTGAGCCAGGCCCAGCGTCTTGCCGAAATGGCAGTTGCAGACACTCTAGTGGAGGTGTCGAAGATATCGTAAGCTTTTCTTATCTCATGTTTTCCTGCCTCAAACCCCTTGTTGACAAGGATTTGAAGATGTTCTTGGAATTGGTCAGGCAGGGTTTCAGAGAAATCCTGTATTTGCTTGAAAATGACCCTGTTGTATTGGGTCATGTACAGCTGGTAAGAAGCAATTCTGGAGATGAGCATGGCCCCTTGGAACACTCGTCGACCAATATTGTCTAGGAACTTCTGTTCCTTAACAAGTGGGGTAGATGAGTGAGGCTTCGACCTTTTTGCCTTCTTTTGAGCCGATTCTACCACAACTGAGTGGTGGTCGAGCTGAGATTTTTGAAAGCCAGGGGCTGAATGCACTAAATAGGTAGTGTCAGCCTGTGTACTGAAGCAATGGATCCAGGGTTCTCCCAGTTCTTTTTGAGGAGGTCAAGAAGAACTTGATGAATGGGAATCGAAGTGATCACTTTGGGGGCATCCAGGAACTGGAGCAACTCCATCATCTGGTGCCTATCATCCTGTTCCGTCTGAAGTTGAAAAGGGACCAACTCAGACATTTCCTTCAAAAAATTAATGAAAGAAAGGTCCTCTGGAGGAGAATGCTTTCTACTTTCAGTAGGAGAAGGAGGTGAAGGTAAGTCATCGGTGTCTGTGGAAGTATCATCACCCCAGGTGTCATAAGGATCAGCAGACTGACCTGTAGGACGAGAAGGGGGTTGGATACCTGAAGGCCCCGGTCGAGGCTCCGAGAAAATCGGAGGAATCACCGGGGGCACCGAAGATGGCGCAGAAGGCATCGGTGCCGGCATTGATGGCGTCGATGGATGTATCGGCACCGATGGATGAATCGGTGGCGAGGGACGAATTGGCATCGATGGCTGAGTCAGAACTCCCGATGGAGGAATGCGGAATGGTGTTTCTCCTCCCGATGAAGTTGTCAACGGGGAAGGCACCAGAGCCATCGGAGTCCCAGGAACCACCGGTGGAAGGGCGGTCATGAGCGCCTCCGTCCGGGATAGCAGCGGTGCCATCGCTCCTGCAATCGGGTCGGTGACCGGTTCCACCCTCAGTGCGAGAGGAACCTGGAGCCGTTGCATCGCCTTGTCGATGGCCTCCTGAACCAGCCAGTCCAGCTCTTCTCGGAGACCTGGAGCAAGCAGCCCTGTCTCCGGAACAGAAGAGGGAGGCAGAGGCACAGTCGGAGGGACCACCTTTACAGGCGGAATCGCAACTCCCAAACCCCGATCGGGTGAGGGTGGCCTCGGTGACCCGGTTGCAGGAATGGTTGGTGCCTTTCCTGGATGGGACTTCTTCGACGGTGGCTCAGACGGTGGCGAGGTTGATGATTTCGCTCCCTTGACGGTCCGAGTCCTACGATGTCGATGGCGATGTTTCTCCCTGCGATACCCTCGATCCTGAGGGGGAGTAGCGGGCGTCGATGGCGGACGGTCACCGGATGGTGGACGATGCTGGCACGATGTCGACAGTGCCGGTTCCGATGACGTCGATGCGATGGATGGTGTCGGGGTCTGAGCACGAAAGAGGAGTTCCATCTTCTCCATTCTGGCTTTGCGACCTTTTGGTATCATGAGGGCACATTTGGTACAAGTCAGGACATCATGCTCACGGCCTAAACACATTACACAGACTCCATGAGGGTCTGTGATAGACATGGTGCGAGTACAGTCCGGGCACCGACGGAACCCTGATGCCATGGCCACAGAAGAAAAATCGAGCCGCGGTATGGCGGCGGCCAGTAGGCCACGAGGGCCAAACTCGACAGTAATCGACAGAGGACTGTCAAAAAACTTACTGGAGTACCGCGGCCTGAGAAAAGTTAGAGGAGGGATCCCTGTGGGGCAATTTAAGTTTAATTAATTCCGTGAGGAAAATTCCTGTCAGGAATCTCTTCAGAGCTCCTAAACCGCGAAGCTACTGCTGCGCGGAAAAAAGAAGACTGAAGGGGGACCCCTGCTGGCTGCAGGGTTAGTGCCATGCTGGGCATGCCCAGTAGGGGCCAGTCAAAGTTCTAGAAACTTTGATAGAAGTTTTCCGTGATTGGGCTCCATCCTGATGATGTCACCCATATGTGAGGACTACCATCCTGCTTACCTGTGAGAAAGACATGATCTCCTTGGGGGGTGTCTACGAACTGGAGTACCTCCAGCATTTTGTGCCTGGAGTCTTCCTTTGTTTGAAGCTTGAAAGGAATGGCTTCTGACATCTCCTTAATAAAGGTTATGAAAGATAGATCCTGCGGAGGGGAATGTCTTCTCTCTTCAGGAGGAGATGGCTCCGAAGGAATGTCATCAGAATCCTGGGACTGAGAGGAATCATCCTTCCAGGGCTGGTATGGCTGGTCATCAGCTCCGGTGGGACCTCCCGATGGTAGAAAGAGGCCCATCCTCGTAGGATCCGGCCATGGCACCGGAGGCATCAAGGGTATCAATGGGGGCATCGATAAAGGTTGACGCATGGAAGAGCCCCGATCAACGTGTCCAATCTGTCCAGTAATGGTGCCAGCACCGTAGGTATTGGCTCAGTGACTGGATCCGGAGGCGGTGCTGGAGTCTATGGAGGTTGAAGACCTTGGAATGCTTGAGCTAAGGCCGCTTGAACCATCCGGTTCAATTCCTCACGGAAGGCTGGTGCCTGCAACACCAGTTCCGGAGTAGGAGGCAGCACAGATGTCGCCAGAGGGTCCACCGGTGAAAGTGGAGTCTCGGCTCCCGGCACCGAAGGTGGAGAACGCCTCTGTGATCCAGGTACAGAGGAGGTTGGAGGCTCCTCTGGAAGGGATTTCTTCCTTGGTGGCTCTGTCGATGCAGAGGGCTTGCCTGGATTGGCGGACTGAGCTTTCCGACGACAATGCCGGTGCTTCTCCCGCGCCGAGGCAGACGACTTTGGAGCGGCTGCGGGTGGACGAGAAATGCAGGTCTCTGCCTGTTGACGAGAGGTGGACGGTGTTGGCTCCGATGACGTCGAGGTCTTCGACGGAGTAGGCTGCTTAGCCTGGAAAAGAAACTCCATCTTTTCTAACCGGGCCTTGCAGCCCTTTGGCGTCATTTGGGCACATTTGATACATGTTAAAATGTCATGGTCGGCCCCCAAACATAAGACACAAACCTTATGTGGGTCCATGATAGACATTGTCCTTGGACAATCGGGGCACAGACGAAAACCTGACGCCATGGCCTGAGAAAAAATTGTAGCCGCGATGCGGTCAGTGGCCTGAACGCCTTGTCGGGAAGAACCATCGGTAACCGACCATGAAGTGAGGTAAAGCCTTACCTAGTCGTCCGCGGGTATGGATTTGATAGAGGGACCCTGGATAGGGTGAAATTTGTCAAAATTTGTAAAGAAAATTCTGTGATGAAATTCCTGCAGGAATATGAAGACAGCTCCTCAAACCGCGTGGCTACTGCTGCGTGGAAAAAGAGAGACTGAAGGGGGACCCCTGCTGGATTCAGGTTTGGTGGCATGCTGGGCATGCTCAGTGTGCCAAGTCAAAGTTCTAGAAACTTTGACAAAAGTGTTCCTTGAAGTTTATTTGATGTTTGGCTTCCCCTGAAGACCATCCTGATGATGTCACCCATATGTGAGGACTACCATCCTGCTTGTCCTGTGAGAAAGTAAGCATGAGTGATGGGGTCAAGATAGGGAGGCAATGAGATTTAGGATGAGGGGAATAGCTGGGGATAGAGAACTGGGGGTTCAAGCCTAGGAAAGGGGTAAAAAGCTGTGGAGAGAGAAAGCTGAAGGGGATGGGTAGGAGAAAAGCTGTGGGGATCGAGCTGCTTGGGGTGACAGCATTGAGGGGGGTCAATGGAGAGGGTAAGGCTGAGAGCTAGGGCGGGGAGAGCTGGGTTGGTCTAGCCTTGTGAGAGAAATAAAACAAGTAAATTGGGAGGGACAGAGAAAGAAAGAATGGGATGGGAGAAAGCATTTATACTATTATAGTACTCCTGGGGGAATTCTGCACAAAACATTTTAAACATTTTGCATTTTGTAATAGTAATTTAAAATGCAATACAGAAAAGTGTCACTCAGAAACAGCAATTCAACTGTGTTATTTTTAAAAATAAAATGTATAGAATTTTTTTTTTTTTTTTACATAAATTTCTCCTAGAAGGATAAAGTGCACCAAATAGAAGAAGGACCTGTGAGTATCATATCTGATGATCTCCAGGTTGCCAAACACTGAGACAAAATAGCAGGGAGAGCCAAAGAAATGCTAGGGTACATAGGGAGAGATATAAACAGAAAAAGGAGATGATACTATCTTTACTAATCAACAGTGAGACCTCATCTTGAGTGGTGTTTTCAACTGTGGAGGCCAAAAGGATAATGGGAGAAGAGGCAGTCCAAAGAAAGGCTACCGTTTGCACCATAAGGTCTATGAGGTAATATTAAGGATCTAGATGTGTGTACCATAGAGTAGAGAAAGAAAAATATGAAAGAAACTGCAAAAACATTTTCAAGTATAACTAATGTACCAAAGGCAAGGTTTTTCACTACAGAAGTTTTATAACAAAGATGGGCAAACTGTAGCTTGCAATTCATATAATCTGGTCTGAGGCAGCAAGAGTATTCTACTCCCAGGTGAAAGTGACTTCAATGAGCCGGATGTCAGACCTAGAGGTTGGTACCCTTCCCTGCTCAGGTGGAGGAGGCAAAAATAAAATCTGAATTAAAAAATACATAGAATGAAGCATAGAGGAGTTTTATCTTGGGGGGGGGGGGGGGGGAAGGAAGGTAAAACCAGAGATCAAGAGGTGTCTGTGGTACAGCAAAAGAAAGGGAAAATGGGCAGTCCGGAGAATTGATGGACCAGAGGCAACATGGATTCACCAGGGGAAGATCCTGTCAGACAAATCTGATTAACTTTTTTGACTGGGTAACCAAGGAACTGGATCGAGGAAGAGCGCTTGATATCATATACTTGGATTTCAGCAAAGCTTTTGATACGGTTCCGCACAGGAGACTGGTGAATAAAACGAGAAGCTTAGGAGTGAGGGCCGAGGTGGTGACCTGGATTGCAAATTGGCTGACGGACAGAAGACAATGTGTGATGGTAAATGGAACCTTCTCTGAAGAGAGAGCGGTTTTAAGTGGTGTACCGCAAGGATCGGTGTTGGGACCGGTCCTGTTCAATATCTTTGTGAGCGACATTGCGGACGGGATAGAAGGTAAGGTTTGTCTTTTTGCGGATGACACAAAGATCAGCAACAGAGTGGACACGCCGGAAGGAGTGGAGAGAATGAGACGGGATCTAAGGAAACTGGAAGAGTGGTCGAAGATATGGCAGCTCAGATTCAATGCCAAGAAGTGCAAAGTCATGCATATGGGGAGTGGAAATCTGAATGAACTGTATTCAATGGGGGGGGAAAAGCTGATGTGCACGGAGCAGGAGAGGGACCTTGGGGTGATAGTGTCTAATGATATGAAGTCTGCGAAACAATGCGACAAGGCGATAGCAAAAGCCAGACGAATGCTGGGCTGCATAGAGAGAGGAATATCGAGTAAGAAAAGGGAAGTGATTATTCCCTTGTACAGGTCCTTGGTGAGGCCTCACCTGGAGTACTGTGTTCAGTTCTGGAGACCGTATCTACAAAAAGACAAAGACAAGATGGAAGCGGTACAGAGAAGGGCGACCAACAAGGTGGAGGATCTTCATCGCATGACGTACGAGGAGAGATTGAAGAATCTAAATATGTACACCCTGGAGGAAAGGAGGAGCAGAGGTGATATGATACAGACTTTCAGATACTTGAAAGGTTTTAATGATCCAAAGACAACGACAAACCTGTTCCATAGGAAAAAAATCAGCAGAACCAGGGGTCACGATTTGAAGCTCCAGGGAGGAAGATTCAGAACCAATGTCAGGAAGTATTTCTTCACGGAGAGGGTGGTGGACGCCTGGAATGCCCTTCCGGAGGATGTGGTGAAGACCAGAACTGTGAAGGACTTCAAAGGGGCGTGGGATAAACACTGTGGATCCATAAAGTCAAAAGCCCGCCAATGAAGAGTGGGTGACTCGCCAGAATGACGGCTACTGCCTGGAGACAATACCCTTATTCAATAAACATACACATGCTTACTGTGACTCCAACATCGCTCTAAGCTTCAACAGCAAGAGGAAATGTGGAAAAATGGATTTACACTCACAAAGAGGGGAGTAGCTGGCTTGTTACGGCGGTTACTACCCCAAACCAAATAAGCCTGATGCTTCACCTTCAATGCATATACAGCATAGTTCTCTGCTTCAACGGCAGGGGAGAAGAAAAAAGGGTTCGCACTCACAAAGTGGGGAGTAGCTGGCTTGTTACGGCGGTTACTACCCCAAACCAATTGTGTCCGATACTTCACTTTCGATGCATATCCAGCATGGCTCTCTGCTTCAACAGCATGGGAGAAGACTGATACATCACGCATTTCCAGCATAGCTCCCTGCTTCAACAGCAGGGGAGAAGAAAAACAACCAATAAGGACTGTATAACATAGTCTGGGTAAAACAAATAAGCATGGGTGTAGCTTGCTTATTGCGGCGGTTACTACCCCTACTACCCCTAACTAATCAAGCTAGATATTTCAATGGTGGGGGTGGAAGGGAAATAGAACCAAGAGCTAAGAGAAACAGATAAGTATGAGAGAAAAAAATGTGTGAAGCTTGCTGGGCAGACTGGATGGGCCGTTTGGTCTTCTTCTGCCGTCATTTCTATGTTTCTATGTTTCTATGTATGCATATTCTATTTTAGCTTACGGGTATCATTAATTATAAGAATAATTTGCACACTTTTTTTTTTTTTTTTGAGTCATCACAAACTTTCCATTAGCCAGATCCACAGAGGAGAATGCTGCAGAGGTGCAAGGGCCGTGACTTGCCTCAATATGCTAACCTATGCTATTTTTCACTACCAGTCCATGGTAGTGACAAGATGAAAACAGAGTTTGTTTTGATTAAATGCTGCTTTAAAGGGATAAAAGTATTCTCGAGTCCTTTTGCTTTTCATTACTTGCAGCTTGTGCTTATTCGAAATTAAAAGCAGTACTCCATGACAAGACATTCTTTTAAGCCAGCACGAACCATTCTCTTACATGCGCGTACAGCACTGCTACACACTAAATATATTTGAAGTCAAACCTAAAGTAAAAACCTATAATATATTTTTGTCCTCCACTTCCTCTTCCGCTCCTTTGCCAGCTGAGGTCTGTAGGTAAACTGCCCATGTCTCTCTGCACCTGAAACTGGTCTCAGCAGGCAGAGGAGAAGAAAAGAACACATATTATTAAAATATAAGTATATATATTTAAAGTGTATAGTGACTAACACTGGCAAGAGAACAGTTTATATTGCTGCAAAAAAAAAAAAAAAAAAAAAAAATCAGCCAATATGGACTGCTGTAGTTAAGTTAGAGAGCAGAACAAAAAAGAAAGAGGAAGGAAGGGAGAAAAAATGGCCCCATTACATGCCCCCGACAGGCTTCCCCCTCCCACTTTCTTATGCCCAGTTACAGAGTTCCCAATCCCATCCACGCATGCCCCTGCAAATGTTACTTCAGACGTGGTTATTGGTCCCTGTTTTATTACCATTCTCATGCTGGAGTAAACTGGCTCAGGCCAATGCAGAAATAAGCACACAGGCAAAGGAGTGGGGATGAAGGGAAGGGAAAGGTAGGGAGAAGCCACAGCATTACAAAGCCAAAAGCACAAGGGAAAGAGACAGTTAATTGGTTGGTGGAAGGGAGGCAAGCATAGAAAAAGCCTTGGGAACCAAGCACGAGAAAACAAGTCCAAACTGAAGCATACTTCCAGGTGCCACGGGGTGTCCGACAGTTGGCTCAGAGCTGTTTGGTTTGTATAATATATACTTGGCCCTCCCCACCCACAATTTGAAGGAGTTTTTTTTTTTTTAAGAAAATTTTTTTTGTAGTTTAAGAACCTATTTTGATAGCATTTTTAAATATTTTCCTTCTGGGAACTGAAATTAATTTAGCCTTAATTATTAGTTCTGTAATTAAGGGCATGCAACAAAGATGGTCGCTTTCTATCTACTCCTCCCCACCCAGAGGTAGCTCTTCAGTTATTTGCACTGCAGCCTGATCATGACTGGCTAGTGGCTCAAGTTTCTGTGATAGATATCAGTAAGAGTAAACTATTACACTTAAGGACTGAGGTGGTGGTTCTTTTTTAAACAAAGACAGTTCCTATAAGATGAATAAAAATAAACAAATCTCTTCTAAAAAAAAGAAAAGAAATGCATGTAATTTTGTGATGTTAGCTATCAGTGTATTCTTAAAAACATAATTCTGGTTATGTGCTGCTAACTCTACAGTGGGTTATTTATGATACAGTTATGCCTTTAAATAACTAAATCATTTAGATAATTTCACTATTGTTTCCAAAATTTGAAAATGTTTATTTTTTTGTGCACTATGGAATACCTTGTTTATATTTTCTGAATCTTTTTGCTGGAGGATCTGACAGAGTGGGCCCATGATAAAGTGTCCTATACTGTATAAACTCAAGGGTCTTCTTTGAGTATCAGTGTAGTGCAGCAGTTACAGTGCAAGACAGCTGGGAAGATCACAATTCCTGGGTTACTGTACTGTTGTCATTTCAATTAAAAAGTTAGGACAAATCCCTGACTACTAGGCGATGGGAGAAGAGTAAGAACCAGAAGAATATGCCTTAGTGCTTATGAAGTCACCTAGTCTTTCCCCCAAATAAAAGAATTAAAGCATGCTTGCACATACTAATAGTTAAGAGCATGCTTTGCACAGGCTGGAAATTAAGCACATGCTTTGCGCAGGCTAGTAATTATGGCAAAACACAGTACAATTAAGACATCAAAATTCAAATTGCCAGCAATTGTTACATGGCCTTCAGCAAGCTTGCTTCTCAAACTTGAATTGTATTCTTTAGAAAAGAGACCATGAGGTCATGTACTTTACTTTGTATAACCTGATATACAATGAGATCACTGCCTAATATCTTACAAAGAGGGGTAGGAGGGACCCAAAAACCCCCTTTCAAGTATATATTATACAGACTTAACACAAGAGGATAACAAATTCATAGTTTACTCAAGCAAAAGGAACAATACAGGGGCCAATCTTGTGATTACTTACTGAGTAAAGGAATGTACGTGTTTATGCCCCCCCGTCCCGCCAGGGGCACTGCTGCATCATTGCCTAGTGAGACATCTGCTTGAAAGCTGGATGCTGATTCCAAATTTTTTTTTTTTTAGGATAAAAATGCAAAAAAATAATAAAGGTGTTAAAAAATGCCAAAAAATCCAGAATATAGAACAGCAACACTACTGCAGTCATAGGGTAAGGTAACAAGACAACGCATATATACACTGGAAAGTGTTGAGAAGTGCTGTACCTGCATATAACTCTGGGCCATAGACTGCTCCCATGACTGGACTTAGCTTCCAACCTGCAGGGGTGAGAGAGCAATGAATGGGCAGAGTAGAAGGAAGTACAACCCAGCAGATGCCTGAGCCGGCAGACATAACACCATACAGCTGCATAGAGAAGGCAAGAACAAGGAGCTCCATACAGCCACATCATAAGGCAAACCATATCCCTGAAAGGGCAATAGTAAGAAGCATTAAGAAAAAAAACAGAGTGGGCAGATGAAAGCCACTGAGATTCATCCCCCCATTTAAGCTTTTCTTAAAGCTGAGAACCTAAGGATTCATGGATATGAATGTATTATCTTGTGCATGTACCAATACATACATACTCACAGTCTCTTACATGTGAAGATGTGGATGGCACATCATGCCATCTGCATGTATGAGAGCCTTAAATTAAAAGTAGCACATACAGACTGAGTCTTGTGTGCTGCTTTCTCTCAGTCTGCAAGTGCCCTGGCACAGTGTCGTCGGTTGCATGTGTAGGCGCTGTTCTCTATACCTTACCATTTGCAGGTGCTATGCCTTACCGTTTGCATATGGTGTGACCATCTTTTTGTTGGTCATTACTCGTGCTGTAGCATTGTTCACCTAAAAAGCAAGAGGTGGGGGGTGGGGGGGGGAAATAGTGTTATATTAAGGTAGAGGAGGCAAAATTACATTTAACACAACTTTTAAGAGAAAAAAACAAACATATAAGAACACAATGCACAGTTCAACTACTGAAACAGTTACCATGTAAAGAGCTACTGAGGCAGCAGAGGCCAGTCTTTAAACACAGTGGGTTTATTGGTCTATTTTCTCATATCCATGCTGTCAGTATCAGCCATCCTTAACAGTTCTAGCTTTCAGTCTGCTAATTCAACAAGAAAGCACTGCCTATCTTTTTGCCGGAATGGTGCAAATTTATCAGTTCAAAAGTCTAATTTTGATATTACACACAACCTGCAAAACATCTATTTTCCTTAGGACCACTATTGGCTATTAAAACTGTGGCACAGGTAAAAACAGAAATGAACTGGTTTTATATGGCTCTAACTAAATAAAATGTCACTACTTTAAAAAAGAAGATTTGACAGACTGCTTCTAGAATGCAGGCTACAATGTGAAGAATGGATATCATCATCATTACTAAATAACAATGAGGTGACTGGGATACAAGACCCGTGAGGTCACACATGAAAAGAAAATGAGCAGCTCTAAAATAAAGGTGTCACTGTCAGGATGAAGGGGAGTTAAGTATGATTTCAGCAGGCTCCAGCTTGGGCAAAGGGGATGGGCTTCAACAACAGACTATATGCTGGGCTAATGCAGGAAAAGGGAGAAGCCAGATGGAGCTCTTCCTGATATTATCACAGGGAATCATGAGTGCCATCTTCTTTTGGATCTCCTGATATGCACAATCTGCTAAGTTTGTATGTCTCCTGCATATTAATCACTATACCTTGAGTACTAGCTCTGCAGCACTCAGTTTCAGACACTATATTTGTTTCCCTTCATTTCTTTTCTTAAATAGTTCAAAATTTGGTTGTGACTAAAATTGCAATCAAAACCAGTTATAACAATCGCACACAAGAGTTTCAGTTAGCATAGGTTCAGCCTGTTAATGCATTTTATAAGCAGTAAATGCTGATCCTAGGGAAGTGGAAATGGGGAAATAAAGAAAAATATACGGTATGCTTTTATTCTTCCTCTGTCTCTTGGCTCCCTGAAAAAGCAACAGCTGTTCTGCAGAACAATCTGTGATTGGTCATTTTGAATGCAGAAGTTCTCTGATTGGTTACTCTTTAGTTCAACTCGCACCTGGGAGAAATATGAGATTTATTCAACCAATATTTTCAGTTTGAAATTTCTTCCAAAGCAGTGTACAGTAACATTAACTATCAGAACTTGTTCTGGCTAAACACTGTTCCAACTAAAATGGACTACTGTTTTAAAGCTAAACCAATTTACAGTTATTCCATTTTAGTTTTAATTTGTGCAAATTAGGGGACAGTGGTGGCAAGCATACCAAATGTATCACCTCAGACTAAGTCCAACAAGCTACAATAATTTTCCTGGAATCCTGATGAGCTGCTCTGTTTTTCTGTTTCTCTCTTTAGTACTTTTTGCATTTATGTTTTCCAGCATCTGTTTGTGATTGACAATTAGTATGTAAAACGAATCAACAGTTTTAAATAAAAGTACCCATGAAAACTAAGCATAAATATGAAACTAAAAGCTCATATTTTAGTTTAGTTTACTACCTTTCTATACTACCCTAAAGCTTACATTTTCCAAATGAGCTAAATAATGAGCAGTTAAATTACAAAATTTAGCATTCTGATGAGCGCATGCATCGGGGTTAGGGATGATGAGTTATTTTGGGCAGGCACAAAGAAACTAGCTTTCTAAGCCCTTCAGAAGTGAATGTTTTTCAATTGTTGACACTTGAGGTCACTATTCCCTAGCATATCAATTGTGATGTCATGAGCAAAGCACTGTAGTTTTAGGTAAGGATAAAACATTTTCAAATTACAAAGATATGACTTCTAGAAATGTTCGTGATGACCATCAGTAAAAGAAAACAACCAACCAAACATTCAAAAATTTATGGAAAATAAACCACATTGTGTGTGTGTATATATATATAGCATGCTTTTACAGATTCCCCTGAGGCATCAGTTGCTCTTTAACTGTGAACTGTTTAACTTAAAGTACATAAATAATTCTTACTGTGTAACTTTACATAAGAAAGAAAACGAGAGTAAACAGATATTTCTCTGCTACCCCATTTGAGAAAACTGTTTAAGGGTATGAATTGGCACATAACATTAAGTTTAGTTAGTGCATTTAATATTTTGGTGGTAACCAGGGCAATTGGTTCTCTTATTAAACCAGATAGCTTAAGCCAAACTCTGCTGAAACCTCAAAGACTTGTGAACCTACTTTTAAATATGTATTGAATAAAATATTTACATTTTAACAAGATATGTTATGAACTAATCATATGATCCTTTATGGTAATATGGGATTGTTCCTTGCTGAAGGCTATAAATGGGAGAAAAAAGAAACATGCACTTGCCATAATTCCACTAGATCCAAAAAAATACATTTTTAAAAGTACTTTTCTACTAATTTTGAGAAATCTGGGAAAACAAAAGTTGCTCACAGGTGGGTAATGTTATCCGACAAACTGGCCAGTGAAGATTTTGTCACAGCTTCTAGAAGATCTTAGCATGCTCTTGTGAACAATACATGATTTCACGGCACAGATATTGTGTGGACTCCTTCAGTTCTTTCAGTAGCTCAAAATATACAAAGGATCCATCTGTTCTTGCTGCCTTCACCTACTGCAGATAAGTAACTTTTGCTCTCTATGGACAAGCAGGATATAAAGTCCTTACGTGGGAAATCCATAGCTACAGGCTACATCCAGTGAAAAAGGGGAAAAACATTCAGAAAAACAGTGCCAACAGACAGTGTTTTTGGTAATAAGAAACCATTTTATCTTTTTTTTTTTTTTTTTAAAGGCAGCCTGGAAACAATAATGGGCCACAGAGGTGGTGGTGGGGGATAGAACTGGATTCTAAACCTCCAATAGATTTCCCCAGACAAAGTGACCAAATCTACTATCGTGCCAGGAGTCTTTATCTAAGCAATAACAGGATGTGAATGTGTGGTCTGAACTTTATATCACAACTTTGCAAATCTCTTCCATGGAGGCTGATCTCAGATGGCCCATTGATGCCACCATGGCTCTGACACTATGAGCCTCAACATAACCATCTGGAGTCGGATCCACTTCGGCATAATGGAAAGAGATGCAATATGCTACCCAATAATAAATTGTGCACTTGGCAAAAGCAATTCCAGGATTGTTGGGGTCAAAACAAGCAAAAACCAGGATGGATTTTCTAGGAGCTTCAATCCGCTCCAGGTAGAGAAGGTTAAGGTTCTTTTGCAATCCAAACTTTGCAAGGCTAGTTCACCTTTATGGACATTCAGTCTGGAAAAAAATGTTGGAAGGACGATTGAATGATTAAAGTGAAGGACTGTGCTGCGGGCTCTGAATTATTTTTTTTTTTTAGGTGTCATTTAAGATTGCAGAGCTAATTTTTTAAAGCCCCCCCCCCCATTGTGATATTGCTGCCCACTTGCATGCTGTACATTGTTTATACTCCTGCACATATCTTGAGGTCTGTATGTACACATTTGTGCTGAATGTTCTTTCCTTTAAAAGTTTATGATTAGCTGAGAATGGAGCAAGATCTTTTGCAGTTGCCGCTTTGGTTTTATGGAATGCTCTTCCAACAGAACTTCAACTTCAGGGATGTTATCAAACTTTTTTTTGAGAACAAATAACTTTTTATAATGCTTTATTTTTAAATAATGTTTTTCTTGAGATTGCACATTGTTGCTGTTTGTATTTTATGATGATGTACTCTAAGAACTAGTTTATGGATTAGCGAAATATAAATGTTGTTAAATAAGTAGGCCCAACACTGCCTTAGGCAGGAAACAAATGTGTCGTGGTCAATACAAGGTTATGAGTATCATGGTCCCCTGATGTCTTCTAAGGTTTAGCAGGGTTTTTTTCTACCAGAGGAATTGGAGGATAAGCATGCAGAGGACTCTGCCCCCAATCTAGTGAGAAGGCATC
The DNA here is from genome assembly GCF_901001135.1 of Rhinatrema bivittatum. Taxonomy (NCBI): domain Eukaryota; kingdom Metazoa; phylum Chordata; class Amphibia; order Gymnophiona; family Rhinatrematidae; genus Rhinatrema; species Rhinatrema bivittatum. The sequence goes on from NC_042616.1 coordinate 455,280,797, forward strand.
CAAGACCAGTTTGAGTCCCTCTTCTGGGGCAGACGTTCAGGACCAGAGGAGACTCAAAAAGATCTATCACAGGTGTTTTGCACTTGCAGAAGATCTGATTTACTTTCTCCTTTCCAGGAACCATTTGTGAGGTTTCAAGCTGCAACTCAATGTATTTGCTAGAACAGTGGTTCTCAACCTTTTTTTGGCCGGGACACACCTGACAGATGCTTCTCACATGCGTGACATACTGAGCATGTGACCATCATGGGGGTAAATGTAAACATGCACTCTGCATCCACAGGAATCCCCTCAACCCCCAGTAATGAATGCAGAGCAGATCTAGGGCATTACCCCGTACAACTTGCCATACAAAAAAGATATTCTGGTTCTGATGACATCTCAGTAAAAGCAAAACAAACCCCCTTTACTACCAGGCACAACAGCCTTCCTTATGAAAAGACAGTAATTTACCACTAATGCATGTTCTATTGAGAAAACAAAACAAATAAGATTGATACAAATGCCTACAGGCTAGTTAAATGCCTCACCTCGGTCACACACCCTTCACCAAGTACAGAAAAACCACAAACTATAAATATGGAGAAAGAAACTGGAATGGAAAACCAAAAAAGTCACTGCATGCAATGTAAACCTGGAGAAATGGAAAGAGAAATATAGCACCTAACAGACTCTCAGGATTTGCAATAATGCACACAAACTAACCCGCACAAAGTTACACCTGTGTTACACCTGTGTTATGGAACACACTCAAACAGTAACAACCCTATCTAAGAAATACAACTATTAAACCAGGCCCTAAACACTAATACATTTCCTATTGGGAAAACAGAATAAGCCAAGCTGCTATAGAGCCTCACACAGAAATCTTTTTCCCAATTTCTTTTGAAAACTACCAGTGCTAGTACTGCATGGGAAACAGGACTTATGGTCACATCTTCCTGGGATATTTGAAGATCGGTGGCTAGCAGCAGGGATCTTGCAGAGTTTTGAGATTCCTGAGATCGGTGTGAGCTGCCCTTTCTACAGGAACCCTTTGGAGGATTTATGGCTGTAACAAACTCCCTTACTTGTGGCATCAGGCACTGATGGGGACTGATGCAAGAGCTTTTTGCTCTTTGCCCAATATCGGTACATATGAAGCAGAATCCTTTGATATCACTGATACTGATGCATTGATAGTGTCTGGTACAGTTCCTGGGCCTTTTGATGCAGATTGGCTGGATGTACATTTCCTAAAGAGCTTCTCCTTGAACTCCAGGCAAGGATGACATCCTATAAGAGTCATCTTCCTATATGGAACACCTAGAGATATCGTGGCTGTCCTCCAGACTGAGTCTGTTATGGGGATCTGTGATAGAAATGATGTATTTGCACCAAAGATACATTTTGAAGCTGCTGGCTTTCCTTTTCTTTTGGAACATCAGCCAAAAATTTAATGAGGTGAAATCAAACTATTGAATTAATTTTTATTTAAAATACTTATATGCCGCTGTATCTGAAGTTCTATACAGTTTACAATTAAACATCCATAATAATAAATAATAAAGACTGATACCCCTCGATGCACACAGCATTCAATGAGAAATTCAAGAAAAATTAAACATGCTTAAAAAGTCTACTTACTGAACACAAGAAGGGGAATGTCAGAGGCCCCGTGACAAAAAACAAAACAAAAAAAATGAAAGTTTCTCTCAGAAAGAGTAGCATGTAACTATTTAGCCTCACAGAAAAACAAACTGAAGGGGCCCTACATGATGTCCATCATGCAGGGTGGGGCACACATGCTCAGAGCATGCTAAAAGCTATGAAGAAATTGTCACTGGCTGGACTTCGTTAGATGAAGTCACCTACATGTAAGGACTTTACATTCTGCTTATCCTTGGAGAATGAAAAAAGTCTAATAATTAGACATTGTAGTATATCAATACACATCTTACTCATATTTGCCCAAAATGTAATTTGTAGAAATAAAGGTCAATCAAATTATAGGCAGTAACTTTATAGGACTAACAATGCACTAGTGACTAGCTTTATGAGAGCTGTGTACTCTTCATCCAAATGTTATCTGAAAGAACTCTGTCTGATCTTGAAAACTCATGTGCTCAGCAATTTTTTTTTTTTTAATTGGTCCTTTAAAAGATATCACTCCAATTTTTCCTAATACCAATCCAGCTAGCTGGGTGGTCATGTTTCCTTGTTATTGGTGTTTCCTTATTTGTACCATGCATATTTGTTTTTATGATTTATGAATACTGTGTCAATTTTTTTCAAATCTATACAAAAAAAAAGTAAGATTTGTCTTATTAGTGGTATCAGAATACCAGGTGCTCATTGCTAAATCTGTAATCTTGTACCCACAATGGGCTATAGATATACTCAAAGCAACACTCTATATAACCATTTACCACTACAGGACCAAATATTACATCTAAAATAATCTTCTTCAAATCTATTTTAACTTAAATTTTATATTATATTTAAAAAAATATTTCTGTGTATCGTATGATGCAGTAAAGGAGATTGACATCTGCATATGAGTATAGTTTTTTAATCAGTATAATGAACAATGAATTGTTTATGCTTGCAATATGCTTCCTTTTAGTTATGATGGTGGGACTCCTGAGGCAGGCATTAGTGCCAGAACACTGCTGCTGTTACATGCTGTATAAGTAAACCCTGGGCAGACAGTCCCAGATAAGATCCCAAGGGTCAACACCTCATATACAGTCATTATTATAACATTCCAATGTTTTTCAATTATCTTAGTATCCAGGATTTTCTGAGTGAGGGAAAATAGATCTTCTAGGAACTGTGCATTGCTTTTTCAACAAATCCCATTTCACGGGTTTTGTAAACAGCACAAATGATCTCTTTGAAATTTAAAATGCAGTGGAAGCTATTATGGTTTCCAACATAATCTTTAGTGAAGTATAGTGTAATGATTAAGATGTTCTTTACAGCTGTGTTTCCCCAATTATGATGTTACCCACTTAGCACTTACATGCCTTCCTTCATGGTTTAGGTCAAGTCTTAAATTCCCTCCCATATGGTTGGAAATTTGAATTTATAGTCCAATGTAGATGCCTCCAAATAAACAGTCACATCTCCTACATTTCCATTAGCTCTTCTCCCATCTTCTCTTTATATTATAGTCCATGAATGATGCTGGTTGTACTTCTTTACTCCAGCTATCTTCTGCAGATATAAGGAAACCCTTGGGGGTATCTACAATTATCTTCTTTTCCCACTCTCTCTCTCTCCTTCCTTTGGACAACTATGAGTCATCCCTCCTCAAGGATGCAGATGATCCTGGGTTCCTTCTTAGTGAAGCATCTCCCTCCTCTGGATGTTAAACCAAAAAGACTGTGCCCCTAAATAATGGGGTAGCAGCAATACACAAAAGAAAATGCCTATCATCAAACAGGGAAACAAAAAACCCCAAACAACTGAGACAAGGAAAGTGCAAAAACTATCTTGGAGAAAAAGAAGGGTTCATAACAACAATCCTTAAATAAAGCGGAGTTGCTTACCTGCAACAGGTGTTCTCACAGGACAGCAGGATGTTAGTTCTCACGTGTGTGACATCATCAGGATGGAGCCCAATCACGGAACACTTTTGTCAAAGTTTCTAGAACTTTGATTGGCACCACTGAGCATGCCCAGCATGATACCAACCCTGCATCCAGCAGGGGTCCCCCTACAGTCTCGTTTGTAGTAAAGATAGAGCGAAAAATAAATTAAGAAAATGTAATGGACCCAACTCCACGGGGTGGCGGGCAGGTTCCGTGAGGACTAACATCCTGCTGTCCTGTGAGAACACCTGTTACAGGTAAGCAACTCTGCTTTCTCACAGGACAAGCAGGATGGTAGTCCTCACATGTGGGTGATTAGCAAGCTACAGGATGCTCGAATGTGATAGCCAAAATACCTAACGACGTGAAACAGGCACAACAACTGAGGTAGTTTTGGTGAATTGGGCAGCCTGATCATCTTCCTGGGTTGTAGGAAGGAGTTGGGATATTAGATGGGAAACAGGTTACGAAGGACCGCTTGGCCGAATATGGAATCCTGCCTACCAGCTTTGTCAAGGCAGTAATGAGCTGCAAAGGTATGGAGGGAGCTCCATGTGGCAGCCCTACAGGATCAGAACGGAGGTGAGCCACTGATGTTGCCATTGCTCATACAGTGTGCGCTTTAACATGATCTTGAAGAGGAAGACCTGCTTGGTGACCACAAAAGGAAATGCAATCTGATAGCCAGGTGGAAATGGTCTGTTTCCCTACCGAAATACCCAATTTGGCTTTATCGAAAGAGACAAATAATTGGGTGGATGTCCTGTGGGCTACAGTACAATCTAAATAAAAAGCAAGAGCACGTTTGCAGTCCAAGGAGTGGTGAGCTCGCTCACCTGGTTGTGAGTGAGGTCTGGGGATAAAAGGTTGGAAGAGTTATACACTGATTTAAATGAAATTCAGAGACCACCTTTGGCAGGAATTTAAGGTGAGTACGGAGTACTACGTGGTCATGAGATTAGTTGACCAACATGGTCAACTAATCTCCAACTACACCTTGATCATCGTTTACCTGTGTGAATTAATCCTGTCCTTTCTCTTCCTTCTCAGCCAAGTTCTTATCACCCTGTTATATGTAACTGCCTTTTCAGCACCATTGTTATAGTTATGTTTACTTTGCACCCCTGTTTTATGTGAACCAGCATGATGTGACTGCTGTCTCGAATGCCGGTATATAAAAATTTGAAATAAATAAATAAATAAATAAAAATAAATGAAGGAACCTAGTGTAAGGTGCATATGTAACTAATGCATGTAACTCACTGACCCTGCAAGCGGGTGTAATAACTATGAGAAAGATCACCTTCCAAATGAGATGACGAAGCTCGCAGGAATGCAAAGGCTCAAAGGGAGGCTTCATAAGTTGTGCTAGAACAACATTAAGGTCCCAGGTAGGAACTGGAGGACATAGGGGAGGTTTAAGGTGTAGTAAATTCCTCATGAAGTGAGCCATGAGCGGTTGTGTTGATATCGTGCTGTTGTCAATACCTTTGTGATAAGCCACGATAACACTAATGTGTAGTTGAATAGAGGAAGTCTGAAATCCAGATTCCGAAAGATGCCAAAGGTAAGTCCAGGAAATTTTCTAGGGAACAGGAAAAAGGGTCTATTTCCTTTGGCCCGCACCACGAGGAAAATCTTTTCCATTTTGCACAATAGGATCTCCTGGTGGAAGGCTTTCGTGAAGCTATGAGGACTTGTGAAACACTGTTGGATAGGTTTAGAGCTTGCAAATTCAAGCTTTCAACATCCAAGCTGTCAGGGATAGTGATTGGAGGTTGGGATGACACAGTAGACTGTTGTTCTGAGTTATTAGCATTGGGTCTGTGCCCAGGCGAATGGGACGCTGAACCGATAGGTCACGAAGGATGGGAAACCATACCTGACGCGGCCAGTGAGGGGCTATGAGAATCATTGTTCCCTTGGCCTGCCGTAACCTCATGAGAGTCTTGCTGATTAGTGGAAGTGGAGGGTAAGCATAGAAGAGACCCATTGACCACGAGTGTGCGAAGGCATCCCATGGGGGAGCTTCGTGGCTGTGGTGCAGAGAGTAGAAAGTTGTTACTTTACAGTTGTGTATTGATGCAAATAGGTCCACTTGCAGATGGCCCCACTGGTGAAATATACAGTCTGCTACCGTGGGGTTCAGGGACCATTCGTGGGGATGAAAAGTACAGCTGAGATTGTCCGCCATCATGTTGTCCACCCCTGCTAGATAAGTCGCCTTCAGCAATATAGAGTGGGAGAGAGCCCAGGCCCAGATTTGCGCTGTCTCCTGACACAGTAGATGAGATCCTGTGCCCCCTTGTTTGTTTAGATACCACATTGCAACCTGTCTGTATGTATGAGGACCTCTTTGTTTGACAGGCAATCCTGAAAAGCAGAGAGGGCATATCGAATTGCACAGAGTTCTGGAAAATTTATCTGATGGTTCGACTCCGCCTTGGTCCATAAACCCTGGGTCTGGCGATTGTGGATGTGAGCTCCCCAACCCAGGGTAGATGCATCTGTGGTTAGAATAATTTGGGATTGTGGAGGTTGGAAAGGTAGTCCTAGAAGGAGATTGGACTCCTGTATCCACCAATTTAGGGAGAGACGTAACTGATTGCTGACGTGGATAATGTGAGACATCTTTTGACTTGACTGGGACCATTGGGATTTTAAAGTCCATTGAGACACTCTCATGGCTAAGCGAGCCATGGGAGTTGCATGAACTGTGGACGCCATGTGGCCAAGTAAGGTCAAGAGGTGACGAGCCGTAGTGGTCTAGCGAGATTGAAGGATTCTTGCCATGATGGATTATGATCATGCTCTGGACTGTGGGAGGAACGCTTTTTGCATGGAGAGTGTCGAGATCTGCTCCTATGAACGAAATTTTTTGAGATGGAGTCAGATTGGATTTGGGGTAGTTGATAAGGAACCCCAGTGATTGGAGCAGATCGATTGTGCAACGGAGTGACTGAGATGCTCCCCTTTGAGTCAGAGCTCTTATAAGCCAATCGTCCAGGTATGGATAGATGTGGACATTGTTTTTCCTTAAATGGGCTGCTACAACTGCCAGGCATTTTGTGAAAACCCTTAGGGCTAATGCCAGTCCGAATGGTAGCACACGGTACTGAAAAGGAGACTGTCCTACTATGAATCTTATGTATTTGCGATGAGGCGGGTATATCGCGATGTGTACGTAAGCCAATCTGTTCTTTGAATAAGTGAGAGCAAGGTTCCTAAGGTTACCATTCTGAACTTTTCTTTTCTGAGATATTTGTTTAAGGCATGCAAATCCAAAATAGGACGAATGCTCCTGATTTTTTGGGATCAGGAAGTAGCAGGAGTAGAACCCCAATGCTGCCGAGGTACTGGTTCTACAGCATTGGATTGTAGAAGGGTTAAGAGTTCCGATTCGAGAAGTGGGAGTGACTGTTTGGATTTGTTGAGAGGAGGGGGATAAGCCGTTCGGCGGTACAGTGAGAAAGTTTAGATGGTACCCTTGGCTTATTTCAGAGAGTACCCACTGATCTGTCGTGATAGTATGCCATAGAGTGGAGAAGAGGAACAAGCGGCCCCCCACTGGAATGGCATGGGAAGGAAAGAGATTGGCTGTTTGCTCTCTAGAGGAGAGTCAAAAACCCAAAGCTGGCCCTGTTTGTGGGGCAGACTGGGTTTTTGGTGTTCTAGTCTGACGAGTCTGTCCTCTTTGGGGAGGTTTAGACTGTCAAGGACGAGATTGCGGTGGATAATACCTTCTGGTTTTATACTGAAACCATTGAGGATCTCGTCTGAAAGATCGCTTTGTAATGGAAGGATAATCTGGAGGAAGAGCAGACAGCTGACATAAGGTGTCGTGGTGGTCTTTTAACTGTGCAACTGTTTCTTGGGTTTTGGTACCAAATAGGTTGTCACCAGTACATGGCAGGTCTGCAAGATGATCCTGAACCTCTTGTCGCAAGTCAGAGGATTTAAGCCATGCCCAATATCGTGCATGGATGCCTGCTGCAGAAACCCTGCAGGCAGTGTCAAAGATATCGTAGACTGCTCTTATCTCATCCTTTCCAGCATCTAAACCCTTGAGGAGGATGTTGTTAAGTCCTTCCTGGTATTCATCAGGTAAAGATTCAGAATACTCTTGTACTCTCTTCCAGAGATTCCTGGAGTACTGAGTCATATATAGCTGGTATGCTGCAATGCGAGCAATGAGCACTGAGCTATGGAAGACCCTTCTTCCGAAGGCGTCTAAGGATTTCTGTTCCTTACCTGGAGGTGCTGATGAATGAGGTCTGGCCTTTTTAGATTTCTTTTGGGCCGACTCCACAACTACTGACTGGTGAGGTAGTTGAGATTTTTGGAAACCTGGGGCTGACTGTACCAAATAGATAGCATCAGCTTTCCTATTCACAGGAGAAACTGAGCCAGGATGCTCCCAGTTACAGTTTAAAAGGTCCAGTAGTACCTCATGAACAGGAACTGCCATGACCTCCTTGGGTGCATCAACAAATTGTAGTACTTCAAGCATTTTATGCCTAGCATCCTCTTCTGTTTGCAAATCAAAGGGAATTGTCTCGGACATTTCCTTAATGAAATTTGCAAAAATCAAGTCTTCAGGTGGGGAAAGTCGACGTTCAACTGGAGGTTCATCTCTCTAACAGACCACCTCATCATGGGATTGGACAAAGGACAATCATTCCTACTAATCCTCCTCGACCTCTTGGCGGCCTTCAACACCGTAAACCATTCCCATCCTCCTCCACTGACTATCTGACATCGGAAATAACAGGAACCACCTTCAAATGGTTCAAATCATTTCTCAGTAACAGAGGTTACAAAGTCAGAATCAACAATAAAGAGTCCCCTCACATTAATTCATCACTAGGAGTTCCCCAGGGCACCTCCTTGTCCCCCACTCTCTTCAATATATATCTCCTTCCCCTATGCAAGCTAACAAATCTAAACTAAAACAACTTCCTTTATGCAGACGACATGCAAATCCTGATCCCCATACAGAATCCATCACAAAAACATTCAAATACTGGGAGAATTGCCTCCAAGAGATTAACCTCCTCCCTCACTAACCTAAACCTAATACTCAACTCAGCTAAGACTGAACTCCTCCCTCACCTCCCCGGACAATAACGCTCCCCCTCAAATGTCACTCACTACCACCTTCGTCACCCAAACAAGAGACCTGGGAGTACTAATAGACAACCGCATGAATTTAAAACATTCATCAACCACACAACCAAGGACTGCTTCTATAAACTGCAGGTTCTAAAAAGAATAAACCACTCCTACACTTTCAAGATTTCAGAACTGTCCTCCAAGCTGTTCTATTCTCCAAGATAGACTACTGCAACTCTATCTTGCTAGGTCTCCCCACTGCCTCCATCAAACCCCTTCAAGATGCTTCAAAACGCGGCGGGCCAGAATCTTAAACATGCGCAGAAGAGATCACATCACACCCATCCTCAGAAATTTACACTGGCTACCAATCAGTTTCAGAATTCTACACAAGTCCCTGACCATTATCCACAAAACCATCCATAACCAAACCCCTCTTGACCTTCAACTCCCGCTTAAAATGCACACCTCAACCAGACCCATCAGAGAAGCCTACAGAGGATCCTTGCACGCCCCCCTACTAAACCCACTCATCATCTAGCGAATAGAGAACAGGCCTTCGCCACAGCAGGACCAACCATTTGGAATGCTATTCCTACTGAACTCAGACAAGAACCCTGCCTGTTGATATTTAGAAAAAGGCTTAAGACTTGGTTATTTAAACAGGCCTTTCCCTAAATCATCGTTCCGCCATAGCTATCATCACAGATCATTCAGCACACTGCAAATATTTGCTTCTGTCATTGAGTTACTGTCTGCTTTGTCTTCTTCCCCCAGTTCCATTCCCCTGTTTTATTGTAACTTTTTGCCTCTCTTCTCTGGTTTAATAATATTTAAGGTTATGGTGTTTTTCACCCTGGTTCTCTGTAAACCGACATGATATATTGTATCATGAATGCCGGTATAAAAAAGCACTAAATAAATAAATAAAATAAGATCATCTGAACCGTCAGTGTCAGAAGAATCAACCCCCCATGGATTAAAAGGGTGGTCAACGGCACCTCCAGGACCTTGAGGTTGGTGTGGAGGTGGAAATCCAGCCCGGATCTAGAGGTGGCACAGATGAATTCGAGGGGGGTAACCGATGGAAGTCGAGGTGGCATCGAAGATGGTGAGGGCATCGATGGCATCGGTGTTTTCGAAGGCCAGTGCGATGGTACGACGTCCGATGGTCCTGGTGTTGGTTCGGCAATCGGCCGGTCTAGTTCCTCGTCAGAGGATAAAGGTATCGGCACCTGTGGCTTCGTGGAGGCCGATGGCACGGCTGGAACCAACAGGAAGAGTACCGATTAACGAGTCCAATCTATCTAGAAGAGGAGCTAGCATCATCGATGTGGGATCAAGGCAATCGGCATGGGGGACCGGTGCCGATGTAGACTGGAATGATCGTAAAGCCTGAAGCACCGCCTCTTGGATAATCCTGTCCAATTCCGCCCAAGAAGCCAGCATTGGGGCACAGCTACTGAGGGTGGAGGCTCGGAAGGCGTAGCCGGAGGTTCCACCGATGGCGGTGAAGTTCAGGATCCTGGCACCAATACCGGTGGGGAACGCCTCGGTGCCCCGAGTCCAGACGGGGATGGGGCCTCATCTCCTTGGGGCTTTTTGGTCGGTGGCTCCGTTACCGATGTCTATGGCTTTCCGATTCCTACATTGGAGGAGACACTTCGTTGATGATTGTGTCAATGCTTCTCTCGATGATCGGTCCGCTGTTTGTCTGGCAGCAAAGTTTAAGACATCGATGCTTTGGACCGGGAAGAAGAAGGTGAGGGGACATCACTGGTGGATTTTTGTCATTTAGGCTTCCGGTGGCGACATAGTCTTCGAGGATAGAGGGTTTTGACTCTATGCTAGTTTTGTAGAATTCGATGGAGAGACCTTAAAAAGGAGTTCCATCTTCTCCAAACGGGCCCTCCGGCCTTTTGGAGTCATTTGTGAACAGCTTGTACACTGCTGCACGTCATGAACAGGTCCAAGACAGAGTATGCACACGTCATGCGGGTCTGTGATAGACATAGTTCTTAGACACTCGGGACACTTACGGAAACCTGGTGGCCATGATTTTTGAAAAAATAAACGGTTTGCGCGGTTGATGACCATCGGACACCGTGAGAGAAAAACGTCCGGGAACCGACTGAAAAACGATGGGAAGAAACTTACCAGCATCGATGATGGTCGGCGGTTGATGGGGGGACCACCGGGATAGGGAAAAATACAAATTTAAATTTAATTTCCGTAAGGAAAATTTCAGGCCGATACAGTACAGTGCGCTTCGGTGGAGCGCACCGTTAACCTGCATTTGGACGCGCGTTTTCGACGCACTAGCTTTACCCCTTATTCAGTAAGGGGTAATAGCGCGTCGAAAACGCGCGTCCAACCCCCCCCCCCCCCCCCCGAGACTAATAGCGCCCGCAACATGCAAATGCAGGTTGATGGCCCTATTAGTCATCCCCGCGCAATACAGAAAGTAAAATATGCAGCCAAGTTGCACATTTTACTTTCAGAAATTAGCGCCTACCCAAAGGTAGGTGCTAATTTCTGCTGGCACCGGGAAAGTGCACAGAAAAGCAGTAAAAACTGCTTTTCTGTGCACCCTCCGACTTAATATCATGGCGATATAAAGTCGGAGGTCCCAAAAGTTAAAAATAGTCAAAAAAATAAAAAATGTAAAATTGGCCCGCGGCTTGAAACCCGGATGCTCAGTTTTGCTGGCATCCAGTTTCCGAACCCATGGCTGTCAGCGGGTTTGAGAATAGACGCCGGCAAAATTGAGCGTCGGCTGTCAAACTCGCTGACAGCCGTCTCTTTTTACCGCGGGCCATAATTTGCATAGGCCACCCTCCTGAATCGTGCGCCCAGGAGAGTGGCCTGGGCGCTCGCCCGCAACTTTTTCTGTATCGGCCTGTTTGTGAGGTAAATTCACAGAGCTCCAATATCCGTGAGGCTACTGCTGCGTGGAAAAAAAGAGACTGAAGGGGGACCCCTGCTGGATGCAGGGTTGGTATCATGCTGGGCATTGCTCAGTGGTGCCAGTCAAAGTTCTAGAAACTTTGACAAAAGTGTTCCGTGTATTGGGGGTCCATCCTGATGATGTCACACACGTGAGGACTACCATCTTGCTTGTCCTGTGAGAAGGAAAGCTCTTTGGCTTCCACTTCTGAACCAGGACTCAATCCACGAGTCCCCGAAGGGTTTTACCCCTTAAACTAAATACAGCAATGGACAGTGATGACATGCTGTTCCTGAAAGGGTAACACAAACTTCCACATGGTAAAAATAGTGGCAATGATTCATAACGGCACAGGGGCTTATCATTTACCCTCCTCCATATGGGGAGGAAACTACTTACCTACACTGTTTGTACCTCCCTAAAACATGAGTTGGACCATTCCTTCATGGTACACAACAATGGCTTGCAAAAGTATTTGACCCCCCTAAAAGGTCAGCAGATTGTGTAGATTACAAATGACACACAGAATGTTTCAGACAGTATGATATTGTAAACCAGTATGCTCTTAAGCAATTTGACAAAGTCATAATTTATTTCTTTGTATTTTTTGAAAAATAAAATTAACTGAAAAAAAAAATGCTGCTTGCATAAGTATTCAACACCTTCAGACTAGTACTTAATAGAACCACCTTTCACTGCAATAACAGCTTTAAGTCTGTTGGTGTAAGTTTCTACATTTGCACACTGTTTGGGAGTGATTTTTTGCCCATCTTCCTAGAAGATTTGCTTCAGGTGTTCAGATGATTCTTATGGACTGCAATTTTCAAATAGTGCCACAATTTGGATTGAGATCTGGACTTTGAATTGGCCAATTGTAGAGCATTCACCTTTTTGTTGTCCACCACTCCTGTGTTGCTTTGGCTTTCTGCTTGGGATCACTTGTCCTGCTGAAGTTGAACTTTCTTCCAAGTTTGTTTTTTTAGCAGACTGAAGCAGGTTGTCTTCCAATATCTCCCTGTATGTTACACCATCTATCCGTCCTTCAATTTAACAAGATGCCCAGTCTTCACTGAGGAAAACCATTACACCATCTATCTGTCCTTCAATTTTAACAAGATGTCCAGTCTCCACTGAGGGAAAATCATCCCCATAACATGATGCTGCCATCCCTATACATTACTTTTTGGGATGGTCTTTGCTGAGGAATGGGGCAGTGTTAGGTTTTGCCACTCATAGCATTTTGAATTTTGGCCAAAAAGCTACATTTTTGTCTCATCTGACAATAAAACCATATTCCACATTTTAGCTGGGTCACTCTGATGCTTCTCTGGCAAGCTCCACACATGCTTTGATGTGTTTTTTCTTCATTAATGGCTCTTCTTTTCTAGTCACCCTTCCATGCAGGACAGTTGTATGCAGAGCTCTTGATATGGTGACTGGTTTGCACCTTCACTCCAGTCTCAGCCACTGAACTCTGTAGTCCTTCATAGTGATTGTTGACCTCTCTGTGGCTTTCCTTCATAAGTTTCCTCCTTATTGTGATGCTAAATTTGAGGGACGGCCTTTGTCTAGGCAGTGTCTGGGTTGTATGATGCAGCTTCCATGTCTCACAATTGATCAAACAGTGCTCACTGGGATATCCAAGCACTTGGATGTTATTTTGTATCCTTTTTCCTATCTTGTGTATATCTATAACGTTATCTTTAATTTCCTTAGAATGCTCTTGGTCCTCATTGGTCCTTCACAGCTTTCCTTCAGATTCACAGTCTGACCAATGGTGCTGGAATTAGGGGTCTCTTATCCAGAAAAGCTGACCTTTTTAATGATTCACAGATAGAGGCCAATTGTAAGCCAATTGTTTAGGGCAATATTTTTCATTTGTGTAAACTTGGAGCTTCCACAGCACAGGGTTTGAATACTTATGCAAGCAGCATTTTTTAGTTTTTAATTTTATTGACAAAAAATGCAGAGAAGAATATTGAATTGTGTCTTTGAAAATTTACTTTAAGAGCAAAAACATATTGTCTGAAGCAATCTGTTTGTCATTTGTAATCCACACAAATCTTCTGACTTTTTAGAAGGGGGGGGGGGGGGGGGTTCGAATACTTTTTGCAAGCCATTGTATATAAGAACATCTCCAGATGGACATTGATGTTTTTTTCACCACAAAGGACCAAATTGATGGGGGCAATGGATTATAGGGATTTGAAGATAAGTACTGACATATCAGAAGCATTTTTTAAATGCAAAATAAAATAAGTAAAAATAGGATTGCAGATTCTTTAGATGTAGTATCTGGTTCTGTAGAGGTAAATGATTATATAGTGTGATGTTTTAGGAGTATATTTATATCCCATTGTGGACACAAAGCAACAGATTCAGCAATGAGCACCTAATGTTCTAATACTGCTAAATAGGAAGTGAGCTCTTTACTTTTTTGTATAGTTTATTTTGCTGGTAAGGCGGGTATGATTATTTTTTTTATAGTATCTATAATTTAGTTATTTACATGCGTTTTATTTTGTTGATATTTTGAAATCATTTTATTGCACACTGCTTTTGGCAGACTAAATGGATTGGGAAGACTGTTCATAAAAATAATGAAATAAATAATACAAATTCCATTACACATTTGCTGGTCGCTGATGTTCAGCCTCTGCTACAGCACAGTGAAATTGCATTTGAAGATGGACCCATTCCATTGTCTAGAATGATTAAAAATCTATTCTGACAGTGCTAAAAACAAGCCTAGTTTCAAGATATATATTATATCCTATGCACATGTGTATGTATATATACACACAAAAATCTTGAATCAGAACAATGGTAGGGGTGGCCAGCACTAAAATGGGAAGATTACCTAAATCATGGGATACTCCACCGAGTTGTACTATTGTACTATCATGACTTTTTAACTGTTATAACAAATGGAGTTCAAACGTTTCTCGTATTTATATTGTATTTTCTTTGTATCTATATTATTTCATTATTACTATGTTTAAATTGTTATATTGTATCTAATTATTTTATTTATAAGATTTATTTAGTTCTAAGTTTTGTTCCATGTAAAGCCCCCCCTCCTCTTTTTTGGGCAATTCATCGTTTCATGTAAACCGGGGTGATTTGTAGTTCTTACAAGAACTTCGGTATATAAAAATTAAAAATAAATAAATAAAATAAATAACATACAGGAAACCTAAGTTCAATTCCCAAGCCTGGCTGAACCAGGGATGCTGCAGAAAGAGAAATCAGAGCCTCTGTGGGAAAATAATCCCACCATAGCACAACTGAAATACCTAGGGGGTTAGATTTTGGGTGGATGCTTACCAGGCTCCTAAAAACAGCCACAGTCGTGGTCCCTGGCCTGAGGATAGTCTGTGATGACTGGACTAGAAGGGAGGAACCTTTAAAAGATTAAATACGTGGAAAAATACCCAGATAGTTGCGAATGAAGGTCATGGCACCACAGCCCAAATGATGACCTGCTCTGAGCTTAAAGCCCAAAGAGGTAGGAGCATGGAAAAGCCAGTACACAAACTGCAAATATTCATTAATGATATCCTGAAACCCATGTCTGTTTTGCAGCCCTGAGAATTGATATTTACTGTACATGCCACAGATAGGGAGAGATGCATTAGATGTCACATTCTAGCAATGCCCGACTCCTTCAGCATGAGCAGCGGACTCCTGAAGGAGCTCTCCAGGCTTGCTTCTGAGGGAAAGCAGAGTTGCTTACCTGTTACAGGTGTTCTCACAGGACAGCGGGATGTTAGTCCTCACATATGGGTGACATCATCAAGATGGAGCCCAATCATGGAATACTTTTGTCAAAGTTTCTAGAACTTTGACTGGCACCTACTGGGCATGCCCAGCATGGTACTAACCCTGCATCCAGCAGGGGTCCCCTTCAGTCTCATGTAGAGTAAAAGAGCGTGCGAAAAATAAAACAACAAATCGCAAGCGTACCCAACTCCGCGGGGTGGTGGGTGGGTTTCATGAGGACTAACATCCTGCTGTCCTGTGAGAACACCTGTTACAGAATAAGCAACTCTGCTTTCCTCACAGGACAAGCAGGATGGTAGGTCCTCACATATGGGTGAATAAGGAGCTGAGGATGCCCGCGAATGTACCAAAAGCACACAAAGATGTGCCAACAGGCACAACAACAGGGGCGACTTTGGAGAACAGGCAGCCTGAAATCCCAGTGGGCCCTGGTAGGAACTTGGGTATAAGCTGAGAACAAATTGCGCAGAAACGACTGGCCAAAAAGAGAAATCTTATGCGCCAGCTTTGTCCAGGCATAGTGGGCTGCGAAAGTGTGGAGAGAAAGTCCAAGTAGCAGCTCTGCAGATGTCACCAAGAGGGCACAGACTGAAGGTGTGCTACCGACGTTGCCATTGCTCTAATGGAGTGCGCTTTTACACACCTCCTGTAGCGGAAGGCCTGCTTGTTGGTAGCAGAAGGAAATACAGTCTGCCAACTAGGAGGACAGGGTCTGCTTTCCCATCGGACGATACCCAGTTTAATGTCCACTGAAAGAAACAAAACAGATGGGTGGACTTCCTATGGTCTGCAGTGAGTTCCAAGTAAAAGGCTAGCGCACGTTTGCAATAAGAACATAAGAAAATGCCATACTGGGTCAGACCAAGGGTCCATCAAGCCCCAGCATCCTGTTTCCAACAGTGGCCAATCCAGGCCATAAGAACCTGGCAGTCCTCAAAAAACTAAGTCTATTCCATGTTACCATTGCTAATGGCAGTGGCTATTCTCTAAGTGAACTTAATAGCAGGTAATGGACTTCTCCAAGAAACTTATCCAATCCTTTTTTTAAACACAGCTATACTAACTGCACGAACCACATTTCTCTGGCCAACAAATTCCAGAGTTTAATTGTGCGTTGAGTAAAAAAGAACTTTCTTCCCGATTAGTTTTAAATGTGCCCCATGCTAACTTCATGGAGTGCCCCCTAGTCTTTCTACTATCCGAAAGAGTAAATAACCGATCACATCTACCCGTTCTAGACCTCTCATGATTTTAAACACCTCTATCATATCCCCTCAGTCGTCTCTTCTCCAAGCTGAAAAGTCCTAACCTCTTTAGTCTTTCCTCATAGGGGAGTTGTTCCATTCCCCTTATCATTTGGTAGCCCTTCTCTGTACCTTCTCCATCGCAATTATATCTTTTTTGAGATGCGGCGACAGAATTGTACACAGTATTCAAGGTGCGGTCTCACCATGGAGCGATACAGAGGCATTATGACATTTTCCGTTTTATTCATCATCCTTTTCTAATAATTCCCAACATTCTGTTTGCTTTTTTGATTGCCGCAGCACACTGCACCGACGATTTCAATGTGTTATCCACTATGACACCTAGATCTCTTTCTTGGGTTGTAGCACCTATTACGGAACCCAACATTGTGTAATTATCGCATGGGTTATTTTTCCCTATATGCATCACCTTGCACTTATCCACATTAAATTTCATCTGCCATTTGGATGCCCAATTTTCCAGTCTCACAAGGTCTTCCTGCAATTTATAACAATCTGCTTGTGATTTAACTACTCTGAACAATTTTGTGTCATCTGCCAAATTTGATTATCTCACTCGTCGTATTTCTTTCCAGATCATTTATAAATATATTGAACAGTAAGGGTCCCAATACAGATCCCTGAGGCACTCCACTGTCCACTCCCTTCCACTGAGAAAATTGCCCATTTAATCCTACTCTCTGTTTCCTGTCTTTTAGCCAGTTTGCAATCCACGAAAGGACATCGCCACCTATCCCATGACTTTTTACTTTTCCTAGAAGCCTCTCATGAGGAACTTTGTCAAACGCCTTCTGAAAATCCAAGTATACTATATCTACCGGTTCACCTTTATCCACATGTTTATTAACTCCTTCAAAAAAGTGAAGCAGATTTGTGAGGCAAGACTTGCCCTGGGTAAAGCCATGCTGACTTTGTTCCATTAAACCAGTCCAAGGAATGCAGAGCCCGCTCACCTGGATATGAGTGGGGTTTTGGAAAGAAAGTAGGCAAAACTATAGATTGATTTAAATGGAATTCAGAGACTACTTTCGGCAAAAATTTAGGATGAGTGCGGAGGACCACCCGATCATGAAAAAACTTCATAATGCCTCTGTATCGCTCCATGGTGAGACCGCACCTTGAATACTGTGTACAATTCTGGTCGCTGCATCTCAAAAAAGATATAATTGCGATGGAGAAGGTACAGAGAAGGGCTAACAAAATGATAAGGGGAATGGAACAGCTCCCCTATGAGGAAAGACTAAAGAGGTTAGGACTTTTCAGCTTGGAGAAGAGACGGCTGAGGGGGGATATGATAGAGTGTTTAAAATCATGAGAGGTCTAGAACGGGTTAGATGTGAATCAGTTATTTACTCTTTCGGATAATAGAAAGACTAGGGGGCACTCCGTGAAGTTAGCATGTGGCACATTTAAAACTAATCGGAGAAAGTTCTTTTTTACTCAACGCACAATTAAACTCTGGAATTTGTTGCCAGAGGATGTGGTTAGTGCAGTTAGTATAGCTGTGTTAAAAAAGGATTGGATAAGTTCTTGGAGGAGAAGTCCATTACCTGCTATTAATTAAGTTGACTTAGATAATAACCACTGCTATTACTAGCAACGGTACAATGGAATAGACTTAGTTTTTGGGTACTTGCCAGGTTCTTATTGCCTGGATTGACCACTGTTGGAAACAGGATGCTGGGCTTGATGGACCCTTGGTCTGACCCAGTATGGCATGTTCTTATGTTCTTCGTATAAGGGGGGTATGTTACCAGCGCCTGTAGCTTACTGATCCTGCGGGCAGACGTCAAAGCTAGAAGGAAGAGTACTTTCCAAGTAAGAAGTTGTAACTCGCAGGAGTGCAGAGCTCAAACAGAGGTTTCATGAGTCTCACTAAAATCACATTAAGGTCCCAAGCCGGGGCCTGTGGACAAAGAGGGGCTTGAGGTGAAGCAAGCCTTTCATAAAGTTTACCACTAAGGGTTGTGTCGAAATGGAGACCATCTCGTATACCTCGATGGAAGGCGGCCACCGCACTGACATGTACTCTAATGGAGGAAGTTTGCAAACCGACTCCGACAGAGCCAGAGGTAGTCTAAAAACTGAGTTGTGGGGCATGTAAAAGGGTCTAACTCCTTGGAAGAGCACCACATGGAAAATCTTTTCCTTTTGGAATGGTAAGATTTCCTAGTAGAAGGCTTTCGTGATGAAGCTTCAGGACCTGCGACACAGAGTCCGATAGATTGAGAGGCTGTAAGTTTAACCTTTCAACATCCAAGCCGTCAGAGACAAGGCCTGAAGGTTGGGATGGCGCAACTGTCCGTCCTTCTGAGATATCAGGGACGGCTCTGTGCCTAATTGAATTTGCGGACGCACAGAGAGGTCACGAAGAATGGGAAACCATACTTGTCGCGACCAATACGGGGCAGGTTTGAGGGACCACTCGTGGGGCTGAAACGAACGACGGAGTTTGTCCGCCAGAACATTGTCCACGCCCACCAGGTAGGTCGCTCTCAGTAGCATAGCGTGAGAGAGAGCTAATGTCCAAATTTGTGCTACTTCCTGACATAGGAGGTAGGACCCGGTTCCCCCCTGCTTGTTGATGTACCACATCGCTACCTGGTTGTCCGTCTGGATTAGGATTGTTTTGTTGGACAAGCAATCCTTAAAAGCACTTAGAGCATATCTGATCACTTGGAGCTCCAGAAACTTTATTTGATGTTGTGATTCCTCGGCAGACCAGGTTCCCTGAATCTGCAGTTGGTTGATGTGTGCTCCCCAACCTAG
The DNA here is from genome assembly GCF_901001135.1 of Rhinatrema bivittatum. Classification (NCBI taxonomy): domain Eukaryota; kingdom Metazoa; phylum Chordata; class Amphibia; order Gymnophiona; family Rhinatrematidae; genus Rhinatrema; species Rhinatrema bivittatum. Next base: position 455,300,251 of record NC_042616.1, read on the forward strand.
ATTGGAAGCATCAGTCGTTAAGATGATTTGAGGTTCTGGAGCTTGAAACAGTAGCACTTTGAGCAGGTGGGACTCCTGGATCCACCACTCCAGCGAGAGGCAAAGCTGCCTGGTGACCTGGACAATGTTGGACATTGAATGATGTGCCTGTGACCACTGGGACTTTAATGTCCATTGCATTACTCTCATGGGAAGGCGAGCCATTGAGGTAACATGGACAGAGGACGCCATATGTCCCAGCAAGACTAGGACATGACGAGCCATCGTGGATCGGCGAGACTGTATAGTGTGCGCCCGCACCACCAGTGCGCATGAGCTCGGTCCCTGGGAAGAAAAGCCTTTGCTTGGATCGAGTCGAGATCTGATCCGATAAAGGAGAGGACTTGAAACTGAATCAGATGAGACTTCTGATAATTGATGAGAAATCCCAAAGATAGTAGCAGTTGCACCGTAAGATGGAGGGAGTGAAGAACTTCCTTCGACGACAGAGCACTCAGCAACCAATCGTCTAGATAAGGATAGACGTGAGTGCCTAGTTTTCTTAAGTGTGCGGCTACTACTGCCAGGCATTTCGTGAAGACACGAGGGGCTGAGGCCAGGCCGAATGGAAGTACACAGTATTGAAAGTGCTAGCTTCCGACAAGAAACCGGAGGTACTTTCTGTGAGACGGGGTGATTGCGATGTGTATGTACGCATCTTTTAGTCCAGAGAGCAAAGCCAATCCCCTTGTTGGAGAAGCGGTAGTAAGGAGCCTAAGGTTTTAAGATCATGAGAGGTCTTGAACGAGTAGATGTGACTCGGTTATTTACACTTTCGAATAATAGAAGGACTAGGGGGCATTCCATGAAGTTAGCAAGTAGCACATTTAAGACTAATCGGAGAAAATTCTTTTTCACTCAACGCACAATAAAGCTCTGGAATTTGTTGCCAGAGGATGTGGTTAGTGCAGTTAGTGTAGCTGGGTTCAAAAAAGGTTTGGATAAGTTCTTGGAGGAGAAGTCCATTAACGGCTATTAATCAAGTTTACTTAGGGAATAGCCACTGCTATTAATTGCATCAGTAGCATAGGATCTTTTTAGTGTTTGGGTAATTGCCAGGTTCTTGTGGCCTAGTTTGGCCTCTATTGGAAACAGGATGCTGGGCTTGATGGACCCTTGATCTGACCCAGCATGGCAATTTATGTTCTTAAGGTTACCATCTGAAACTTTTCTTTCTGAAGATGTTTGTTTAGGGCACGAAGGTCTAATAAGGGACGAATGGCTCCCTTCTTTTTTGGGATTAAAAGGTATCGGGGGTAGAAGCCTGTCCTCTTTGGTAAAGAGGAACTGGTTCTATGGCGTTGGCTTGTAGGAGGGATTTATTTCTCCTGCAGCTGATGGGAGTGGAGGAAGTCCACCCCAGCCGAGGTGGAGAGTCTGATAGGATGTAGAGGAAGTTTAGATGGTAACCTTGAGCTACGACCAACTGGACCCACTGGTCTGTGGTGATCTTTAGCCACATGGCGGTGAAGTGGCAGAGCCGGCCGCCGACAGGCAGGGATGGCAGAGGGGCTGACATTCGCTCTCTAACGGAAGTCAAAATCCCGCAGCAGGACTAGGCTGGGCAGGAGGTTGTGGCCTTCTGAGTCCGTGGCTGTCATGGTGGAGGCTTCTGGAATGGACGGGACGGAAGAGCCCGCGCTGGTGTAGGATATCATCTTTGGGCTTTGTAAGCTGGTCTTTCCGTCTCCCGTCTAAACGGTCGTTTGGAGGGGGCTGAAAACTCAGCATGAGTGGCCGAGAGCTGACGGAGTATTTTGTTGTGATCCTTCAGCTGTGCCACCATCTCCTGGATCTTTGCTCCAAAGAGATTATCTCTTGTGCAGGGGAAATCAGCCAAATGATCTTGAACCTCCGGGCATAGATCCGAGGACTTTAGCCAAGCCCGTCTTGCATTTATGCCGGCCGCTGATAACTGGGATGCCGTATCAAAGACATCGTACGCCGATCGGACTTCATGTTCCCTGTGTTGAAGCCTTTTTTTTTTTTTTAACTATAGAGTTCAGCTGATCTTGAAGCTGCTCCGGAAGGGCTCACCAAAGTCCTGCAATTGCTTGAAAAGCTTTTGATCGTATTGTGTAATATATAATTGATATGCCGCAATATGTGAGATGAGCATAGAGTTGTGGAAGACTCTGCGCTCTAAAGCATCTAGAAACTTCTGCTCCTTCCCAGGTGGTGCGGAAGAGTGAGGTTTCGGACATTTGGCCCTCTTCTGGGCGAACTCCACTACCACCGACTGATGCGCCAGCTGCGTCTTTGGAAGCCAGGCAGGGCTGCACCAGATAGATCGCATCCGTCTTGTGATTGACAGGAGGGACCGTCCCAGGATGCTCCCAGTTGTTCTGCATCAGATCCAGTAAAACTTCATAGACTGGGACAATCATTATCTCTTTTGGAGGATCCAGGAACTGAAGCGCCTCCAGCATTTTATATCTGGAGTCCTCCTCCGCCTGCAGAGTAAAGGGAATAGTCTCCATTTCCTTGATGAAGTTAATGAAGGAGAGGTCCTCCGGTGGAGACTTACACCTTTCCTCAGGAGATGAAGGCTCTGATTGGACTATCAGCCGAATTCTGGGTATCCGAGGTGTCATCAGTCCATGGATCATATGGTTGATCCCCTGCGTCCAGCGGTGGTCTTAGTGGAACAAAAGGACCTCTTCTGGGAGGAGGTCTGGGCACCGAAGGTATCGGTGCCAGCATCGATGGTCTCTTCCTCGGCACAGACAAATCGAGATCTAGCACCAGTGTAGGGCGAAACGGCATCGGTGACTTCGCCGGTCTCCTCAGAGCGCTCACTCCCGAAGGTCCCGGGATGGGCTCCAGCCTCGACGAGTTCTCTTCACCCGAGCCATGGGAATCGGAGATTTCCTCAGCGCCACCAGCAGAAGCACTGATGAGCACATCGAGCTTATCAAGAAGAGGAAGCAGCCATCAGTGGACATCGGTGCCGGCTCTGGCACAGGCACCGGTGCTAGAGTCAGTGGTCTCGGTAGGCCCTGGATGGCCTGGACCACTGCCTCTCTGCACCATCTGGTGCAATTCCTCGTGGAACGCTGGAGTCGTGAATCCCAGGTCCGGAGCAGGAGGCTTGGCGGGCCAACGCCGGAGGGTCCACCGGTCCGGTGGAATCTCGGCTGCCGTGCCCACCGATGGCGGGAGGAATGCCTCAGTGCATCCAGCTTAGAGAAGGGTTAAGCTCCTCAGCCCGGGCTTTCTTCTTTGGTGGCTCAATACCAGACAACGACACGGTGTCCCGATGTCGATGGCATAGGCCCTCCGATGCTTATGCTGGTGCTTTTAACAGTGCTCAGCCTTCCCTGTCTCTGGCACCGATGACGGGGACGCCGAAGACCGAGATACTGAGCAAGACTCCTCTGCATCGGATCAATGTGTGTTGCTTCGCTGGGGATGGTGTCAATGGAGTCTGTGAAGACAGGTGCTGCTGAAATCAGAGCGCCATTTTCTCTAGACGTGCCCGACAGCCCTTCGGTGTCATTTGGGCACATTTGGTACACGTCTCTACTTCGTGCGATGAGCCCAAAGGACACAGACCAAATGAGGGTCTGTGATTGACATTGTCCTCGGACAGTCAGGGCACCGACGAAAACTCGTTGCTATCGTGGCCGTACGAAAATTGAGACTCGGCCACGGTCGGCGCAAAGAAGGGCTAAAGTGCAGTCCCCGCCGGGAAGCGATCGAAAAAAGGGCAAAAACTTACCATACGATGCAGTAATAGACGGCGGAGAAGGGAGACCCTAGGGGGTATAAACTTTTGCAAGTTTTGGAACAAATTTCCTGAGAAGAAAATTCCTGTCAG